>NW_012152563.1:185860-189162 GCF_000956105.1 Propithecus coquereli | reverse complement strand
ACATCTCTGACATGGTGACAGAGGGTGACCAGTTTGTCCCAGTGTGCCTGGGACTTCCCCGGTTTTAGCACCTGGAGACCTGTGTCCCAGGAAATCCCTCAGGCCTAGAAAAACCTGGACGATTGGTCGCCCTACAGGGAATTGTGATTTCCAAGAACCGGGAACTGGGGGACCACCGTTCTCACCCCAGCTCCCTGTGTGGCATTAATCGCCTCCCTTCCCCAGCACTCAGTTTGCTCATCAGTAGAACATATGCTCCCTGCTCCACTCCACCTGGCCATCTCGGGGAGCAGAGGAGCAGCGTGAGAGTCATCGTAAGCCGCATGCGCAGTTCGAGCAGTCGGCGTAGACTTCGCCGAAGCCACGACAGCCGCCCGCAGCGTCCTCGTGCCGAGCTGCCCTCCTCTCCCCCTGACATCTCAGGTCACGCCCACCTGAGCCAGGAAGAGGTGGCTTCTCTAAAACTCTCTCACGGGCCCAAGCCCACAAGTCTTCAGTCTCGTGAAGCGTGACTCCCAGGCAGTCCAGGAAGTTTCTCTGCAGAAGCCCGCGATGGTTAATGTTAGGTGTCAGCTTGGCTGGGCCGCAGTACCCAGATACTTGGTCAAACACTATTCTGGATGTTTCTGCAAGGGTGTTTTTGGACGAGATTAACATTTAAATCGGCGGACTTTGAGTAAAGCAGGTTGCCCTCCACAGCATGGGTGGGCCCCATCTAATCAGGTGAAGGCACGAGTAGCACAAAGACCGCCTCCCCCACGCAAGGGGGACTAACTCTGCCAGCGGTGCCCTTTGGCTGGAACCGCAACCGCAACACTGGCCCTTCCTGTCTCCGGCTGCACGGTGCGCTCTCGCCAGCCGGTTCCTGAGTCTCTCTCCCTCCGTCTCTCTCTCTCCCTTTGTCTCTCTCTCCACACACACACACACACACACACACACACGCACGCACACGCGCGCGCGCACACACACACACACACACCCCCCGTATTGGTTTGTTTCTCCAGAGAACCCTGCCTCATACAAAGCTGTTTTATAACTGAAAAAATTTTTAAAAAGACGCGAAAGCCTGAAGAGAGTATGTGGCAGCCTCTGCGAGTCGTGTGGTCTCTGCCGCGAGCACCCTGGTCCCCCGTCTCGGCTCGGAAGCAGCCACTGACCACACACCGCGGCTCTCCCCGCCTGGCGCTGCGGACATTTTGGAGCAGGTGCGTCGTCGCCGGGCTTGTCCCGCGGACTGTAGGATGTTTGGCGGCCTCCTGGCCTCTCCCTGCCGGAAACCAGCAGCAGCTCGCAGCCTGGCAGCCCGGAGTGTCACTGGGTGGGGTGGGGTGGGGCACAATCCCTTCCGGTTAAGAGCTGTGACGTAAACACGTGGGCACGACTGTGTTCTGCCGAAACTTTGTTCACAGAGCAGAGGCGGGCTGGGTGTGGCCCGCGGGCCGCAGGGAGGCCCCGAACGGCCAACACCGGCCCAGCGCTGACCGCAGCTCGGAGATAGGGCGCCCTGGGCGGAGAGTGACAAAGGCCACGGCAGCAGGCCCGACACGTCCAGCCAGATTCCGAGCCACAGCCCAGGCCAAGCGTCCTTGCCGCGTCTCAGGTGGGGGTGGTTGGGGGTGACGATGTTCTGGCCTTGGCAGCGTGGCTGCTGCGACGAGGGGAGGCCCAGACGAAGCCGGAATATTCCTACCGTGCGTCCCGGCTGGGGCTCGGGCTGCAGAAGCGGGGACGTGAGGGGCCTGACCGCACTGCCCTGGGCTTCCCCAGCGGCTGCCTCTTTCCTTCTCACCATTTCCACGATCTCCACTCAGTCCAGAAACTGATTTCAGAACCTTCCACCGTTGCCTTCGGGCAACCAAGGTACATTAGCCTATTTCTTGTGGAAGCAAAGGCTTCTCGTGCCTGTCAGCCCGCTTGGCCCTGGGCCGTGCAAGACAAGGGAGAAGGAGGCAGCGGACTTGTCCACGGGCCCGCAGGGCGTTGCCATAGAAGGTGCGTTAGCTGTGGCCTGGCCTGGGGCCCTCACATGGGCGCGTGTCCTGCCCTTCAAGCTCTGGCTAGCAGGAGCTCCGTGGGACTTTACCTTCCAACAGAGGACAGTGTTCCTGGTCGCGCCGTGCGTGGGGGTGGGGCACGGAGCCTCACCCCACGTGCACTGTAGGAGTGACAACGTGAAGCCACCTTGGGGACCTGAGCCTTCTACAGCAGTGGGTCTTGGTTGGAAGGGGCTTGTGCTAGGGCCTCAAATGCAGGCGACAACCCATGCTACCCGGTCAGGCCGACCACTTGCAACTGCAGGGGTCAGCTGGGCTCTCAGACTCCAGCCCGTATCAGAATCCCCGGACAGCTCGCACAGCCCACGGAGGCCCAAGCTTTGGCCTTTGTGTTTTGACCACGTGCTCCAAGTTCTGCTTCCAACCAAAGTTTAAAAAACACCGATTTAAAGTTTTACTCTTCAAAACGTGGCCTGTGGACAGGCAGCATCAGGGTCATCTGAGTGCTTGTTAAAAGTGCAGCTTCTCTGAGCCCAGCAGAATCTGCCGATTCAGTGTCGTGGTTCTAACAAGGTCCCTAGGGACTTTCACGCACCTTACAGTTTGAGAAGCATGAAGGTTGCACCATACACTGGGCCATGGGGGTGGGGGTGGGGGGGCGAGAAAAAGGCTCCGGGCCTGAAGAAGGGACTTCAGCGGGTCAGGGTCACTCGCCTGAACTGGCAAGGACAGGGACGAGCTCCCTGGTGCGGAAAGAAGAGCGGGTCTGTGCCTCAAGGAAATGGATCCTGGGTCTGGGGCGACAAAGAAATCGTGGGAGTGAAACAGGGCCGGCCGTGGCCAGAGGCCAAGCACAGCGGCAGGCCCCGCGCAGGAATCTCGCGTGCAGGGGCCCTCCCAGGCTGCCGTGCGCAGGCTTCCTGCAGTGACTGCCCGAGCCCCGACCCCTCAAGCTTTGCCCCTGCTTAGCCCCAAACTCGGCCGTGAGACCCGATGACGAAATTCAGCTTCTCTGCTCCGCGGGCCCTGGCACCCCGCTTGCACCCCTACTTGCTCCAGGAGACGCCTCGGAGAGCCCACTGCTGCCCCCGGCCCCACCCTGGCACCGTGGGAGTCTGCGGTTGACAGTGTACGTGAAAAGCCTGGTTCTAATGGACGGTTTCTATGCGGGACCCCACTGGTGGGTTCCGGAATCCACCCCCGTACCCTAGTCCTTCAGCCTGAGGAGTGAGATCGCCACGGCTACTGCGCCATCTCTGAGGTCCCCTATGTCCCACCCGAACTTGGTAAATAGTCCTTTTGTAAATA
>NW_012152563.1:182588-185810 GCF_000956105.1 Propithecus coquereli | reverse complement strand
CTATTTCCTCCCCAGTGAGCTTGCCCTGGGGACCTGCCTTGGCTGGGCCTTGGGCCACCAGACCCCACGCCTGGCCACTGTCCGGGCCTGTGCTGTTCGGGGGCTGGGGAGGCCAGGGACCCGCTGCCGTGTGCAGGAGACAGCGCGCCGGGCGCTCTGTGTGTGAGTCTCCAGGGTCCTTCGTGTTCCCCAACTCCGTGCCCCGAGAGGCTGCCCCGCGCGGATTCCGCAGTGAACGTCCTTGTCCTTTAGCCCCAGCTGTGCTTGGTCGTAGGATGCAGTGGCAGGAATGAGAGGGAGGGAGGAGCATAAGGTTGGGGTGTTTATTCTGGGTTCCAGCCCCGCTGGCCACAGAAGTTCTGTGACATTCTTCTACCAAAGCCACCGCTCCCGTCAGTGGCCTTTTCCATCCAGCTGGTCTTTTCACGCTCTATGAAACAGCTTCTCCCGTCACCCCTTATCAGTCCAAAGCACGCAGGTAACGCCTAGTGACCCCGCCAGTGCCCCGGGTGCCAGCCAGATACGCGTTTGCCCCACGTGGGCCCTGAGCAAGTGTTTATTAAATGGATGAACCAATCGATGAGTCACAACACGCTGCAGTTACGAGAGACCCCTTTGACAATACAGCTGAGCGGTTAGAGGGCTGGGGGGTCAGTGCTGGGCTCAAACTGTGACTCCTCCAACTTGCCGGGTGATGATCTCAGTTGTTTAGTTCTCTAAGCCTCAATCCCTTCCCTTTAGAGGTAGTAATATCTTCACTAAATTGATTCATGAAAAACATCTATGTAAAGTATTTAGCACAGTGTCTGGCACAAAAATAAATGCTCAGTAAACAGTACTTATAAATGTTATCTGAGTAGTTATCTAATCCGGTCATGGCTAAAATTAGGTGGCCTTTCGCAATAGATAAATGAGTAAGGACGCAGACAGATAATTATCAAGCGACCAGAAGTGGCAAGCAAAGTTGTAAACACGTCCAACCTAGCTGGTAAGCAAAGAAATGCAAAGTAAAACAACAGTGAGATACCATGTCTTACCTCCAAAACTAGAAGATTGTTTTAATAACACTTTCTTTTTGTAGAGATTGGGTCTTGCTATATTGCCCAGGCTGGTCTCAAATTCCTGACCTCAAGCGATTCTCCTGTCTTGGTCTCCCTGAGTGCTGGGATTACAGGCATAAGCCACCACCCCTGGCCTGTTTTAATATTACTTAAAGTAGAAAGGACACATTAAAACAAAGACTCTCAGTCATTCAGCTTGGGGCTCAAAAATATCAGAATGTAAGAGTTTTCAGAATTTCCGTGCACCTGCCTCTGACCCAGTGATTGCCCTGTTAGGAGACCACAGAAACAAACACAAATGTGTATAAAGAAGTTTCTAGCACCATCGTTTGTAACAGCAGCAAATAGGCAGATAGACAGAGAGATGATAGGAAAAAAAAAAGGAAAATTATACGGTATAGTACTAGTGGACAAAGTTAGTAAACACTTTGTACCTGGAAAACACCCAGGAAAAACTAGAATTCGTGGATATTTGGATGTTAAAAACTTTCTTCCTCCTTTTCTGATTTTTCCAAGCTTACTATTATGAATGAGTATCAGTTCTGGTGCTAGAAGAAAGTGTAATTAAAAACATATATGTGTACATACGTATAAAATTAGGTGTGCTCAAAGAGCATCGTTTTAGAGACGAAGAAACTTCGGGACGGGCAGCGGCTGCCAAAGGTGGGGTGGGGGTGGGGTGCAGGCCGGGGCAGGTCCCCCGCCGGGTTCCAGAGCTCCCCGCAGTCCCCTCCAAGCCCCACCACGGCTCTGTCCCCCAGGGTGGAGAGCAGGTGCCTGTGCTGGGGGTCCCCCCACGTCACGCCTAACTGAGGGAGGCTCCGGGGCCTCGCTCCTGCCTTACCTACTCTGTTTAGTGCCCGGGCGACTGAGGACAGACATCTCTGACATGGTGACAGAGGGTGACCAGTTTGTCCCAGTGTGCCTGGGACTTCCCCGGTTTTAGCACCTGGAGACCTGTGTCCCAGGAAATCCCTCAGGCCTAGAAAAACCTGGACGATTGGTCGCCCTACAGGGAATTGTGATTTCCAAGAACCGGGAACTGGGGGACCACCGTTCTCACCCCAGCTCCCTGTGTGGCATTAATGGCCTCCCTTCCCCAGCACTCAGTTTGCTCATCAGTAGAACATACGCTACCTGCTCCACTCCGCCTGGCCATCTCGGGGAGCAGAGGAGCAGCGTGAGAGTCATCGTAAGCCGCATGCGCAGTTCGAGCAGTCGGCGTAGACTTCGCCGAAGCCACGACAGCCGCCCGCAGCGTCCTCGTGCCGAGCTGCCCTCCTCTCCCCCTGACATCTCAGGTCACGCCCACCTGAGCCAGGAAGAGGTGACTTCTCTAAAACTCTCTCACGGGCCCAAGCCCACAAGTCTTCAGTCTCGTGAAGCGTGACTCCCAGGCAGTCCAGGAAGTTTCTCTGCAGAAGCCCGCGATGGTTAATGTTAGGTGTCAGCTTGGCTGGGCCGCAGTACCCAGATACTTGGTCAAACACTATTCTGGATGTTTCTGCAAGGGTGTTTTTGGACGAGATTAACATTTAAATCGGCGGACTTTGAGTAAAGCAGGTTGCCCTCCACAGCATGGGTGGGCCCCATCTAATCAGGTGAAGGCACGAGTAGCACAAAGACCGCCTCCCCCACGCAAGGGGGACTAACTCTGCCAGCGGTGCCCTTTGGCTGGAACCGCAACCGCAACACCGGCCCTTCCCGTCTCCGGCTGCACGGTGCGCTCTCGCCAGCCGGTTCCTGAGTCTCTCTCCCTCCGTCTCTCTCTCTCCCTTTGTCTCTCTCTCCACACACACACACACACACACACACGCACACGCGCGCGCGCGCGCACACACACACACACACACACACCCCGTATTGGTTTGTTTCTCCAGAGAACCCTGCCTCATACAAAGCTGTTTTATAACTGAAAAAAATTTTAAAAAGACGAGAACGCCTGAAGAGAGTATGTGGCAGCCTCTGCGAGTCGTGTGGTCTCTGCCGCAACCACCCTGGTCCCCCATTTGGGCTCGGAAGCAGCCACAGACCACACACCGCGGCTCTCCGCGCCTGGCGCTGCCGACATTTTGGAGCAGGTGCGTCGTCGCCGGGCTTGTCCCGCGGACTGTAGGATGTTTGGCGGCCTCCTGGCCTCTCCCTGCCGGAAACCAGCAGC
>NW_012152563.1:142345-181430 GCF_000956105.1 Propithecus coquereli | reverse complement strand
GCTCTTGCTCAGGCTGGTTTCGAACTCCTGAGCTCAAATGATCCGCCCACCTCGGCATCCCAGAGAGCTAGGATTACAGGCGTGAGCCACCGCGCCTGGCCATGGCCTTTGGTTTTGACCACGTGATCCGAGTTCTGCTTCCAACCAAAGTTTGAAAAACACCGATTTAAAGTTTTACTCTTCAAAACGTGGCCTGTGGACAGGCAGCATCACGGTCATCTGAGTGCTTGTTAAAAGTGCAGCTTCTCTGAGCCCGGCGGAATCTGCCGATTCAGTGTCGTGGTTCTAACAAGGTCCCCAGGGACTTTCACGCACCTTACAGTTTGAGAAGCATGAAGGTTGCACCATACGCTGGACCATGGGGGTGGGGGTGGGGGGGCGAGAAAAAGGCTCCGGGCCTGAAGAAGGGACTTCAGCGGGTCAGGGTCACTCGCCTGAGCTGGCAAGGACAGGGACGAGCTTCCTGGTGCGGAAAGAAGAGCGGGTCTGAGCCTCAAGGAAATGGATCCTGGGTCTGGGGCGACAAAGAAATCGTGGGAGCGAAACAGGGCCCGGCCGTGGCCAGAGGCCAAGCACAGCGGCAGGCCCCGCGCAGGAATCTCGCGTGCAGGGGCCCTCCCAGGCTGCCGTGCGCAGCCTTCCTGCAGTGACCGCCCGAGCCCCGACCCCTCAAGCTTTGCCCCTGCTTAGCCCCAAACTCGGCCGTGAGACCCGATGACGAAATTCAGCTTCTCTGCTCCGCGGGCCCTGGCACCCCGCTTGCACCCCTACTTGCTCCAGGAGACGCCTCGGAGAGCCCACTGCTGCCCCCGGCCCCACCCTGGCACCGTGGGAGTCTGCGGTTGACAGTGTACGTGAAAAGCCTGGTTCTAATGGACGGTTTCTATGCGGGACCCCACTGGTGGGTTCCGGAATCCACCCCCGTACCCTAGTCCTTCAGCCTGAGGAGTGAGATCGCCACGGCTACTGCGCCATCTCTGAGGTCCCCTATGTCCCACCCGAACTTGGTAAATAGTCCTTTTGTAAATAATCTTCCTCACATTATCCGGATTCTAGTGCACCACCTGTCGGGGGCCTGATGGACGTGATCAGGAAAGGTCTCGTCCTTGGGGGGAGATCGCGCCCCAACCCGCGGTGGCGCCGCCAGGGCGAGCTCACGGGGATCCAGGCGCTCAGCGGCGGAGCAGGACGTGCACCGCAAGGGCCGTCTCCCTGCACGTGGTGAGCACTGGGGAGAACATCCCAGCAGCGGGCGGGACGCAGCCGGGAGCTACGCACGGGAAGGGAGGGAGCAGCCCTCCAAGGTGATCCAAGCAGAGGCTACAGGCCCATTTAGCAAGACTCCCTTCCCATGCAGGTGGGAGGCTGGGCTCAGTGGCCCAGTTTCTTCCAGCTCCGAGGTTGTGAGTCCACGAATAGCCCCGTGCTCCTCCTACGCGCTCCCTGCCGCTCCCCAAGGGCTCGCGGGTGGCAAACCGTTGACTGGGAGAGAGAGGGAAGACCGGCGCTGCCCCTGGGGCGCGATTGCACCTCATCTCCCGGCTGGCTGTGCAGCTGGGGTGGCGGGGGCAGAACCCACAGAGCTGCCCGCTCAGAGGCTGAGAGGAGCCAGCACTCAGATTCCCAGAGGGGCGGACGCTAGATCATGCCCAGCATCCTCATCTAGGCAGCCGCCAGGTTCAGACCGTGGGCGACAGAGCAGCCGGCACGCTGGAGGTCTGCCCGGCAGGTGGAAACGCCCGCACTAGGCCAGGAAGTGGCAGCTACTTCGGGGCGAGAGCGGGCAGGGAGCAGTCAGATGCTGGCCCGAGGGGCCTGGACAGCCTTAGAGATCCCCACGGAGCGGGGGAGTGGGAGGGGGCAGGATTTCAGGCAGCACCAGCCCTCTCGGCTGGTCCCTGGGGTCCTGGTGTCGTGTGTCTGAGCGGCAACGGAGGAGACTTGAGGAGGGGGCCGCGTGGCCTGGGTCAGAGGCTTTAATCTAAGCTCCACTGGACAGAGACCGAGACCAGCCCTAGCTCACTCAGCACCGAGCCCCTGCTCCACGGGCCACCGTGCTGGCTGCTGAGGACAGGCTGGGAACGAGAGCAGGAGGGTCTCCCTGCTCCCTCTGAGCTCAGGGCCGCCTGTCCTGCCTCCATCGGGGCTGAGTCAGCAGGTCAGTGGCCTGGATGTGAGATGCCGGGCTGGCGGGGTGCCGTGTCACAGAGGCAGGTGCTGAGGCCAAGTGAGTTCCACGCAGTGGTCAACGCCTCTCCCTCCAACACACACCGGCTGCCCGGAATGTGCGCGACCAGGAAGTGCAGCGCAGGGCACGGGCTGCGAGCCCAGCTGGCCCGGTTTGCCAGGACGGCTCGGTTTCAGCGCCGCCCAGGGCACCCCCAGCACAGAGCGACGAGGCCCGAGGATGGCGTCCTGAGCACTAAGCGTGAGGAGTGGTCTTGGACCCGAGTGTAGCTGCAGGAGCCCAGGCAGAGCCCGGCTTGATCCCGGGAGGCCGGGATGCCCTGGGGCTGGCGTCTGTTCCTGGCAGGGCCGCACGGCCGGGTGTCTGAGAAACGATTAGTCGGTGGCTTCCCTGACCCAGATGCCTCTAGTTCTGGTTCATTAGTCACTCATTAGTCACTCGGAGACGAGGAAATGGATTCAGGAAACATTTAAGGTCAAATGTACATTGTTCTCGCTGGGGCGCCTGCTCCCCGGTGTCCCCTCGGTGCTTTGCGTCCTGTCACTCTCGGTCGCGGTCGCGAGTGCCCGCCATCCGCCTGTCTTTCCCACCAGACCCCCGCAGCGCCCCCGGCCCGGTGACTTGGTCTCCGGCACACAAAGCGAGAGGACCGGAGTAGACGCCAAGGAAGTTCTGCTTCAGGCAGCGAACAGGAGGCCTTCAGACAACAACCCGCAGTCGTCCACGGGCCCGTGTGGCCGATTTCCCGGCCAAGGCCCCGCTCGTTCAGGGGCCTCCCCGGGCACATGTGCGGACGGCCGCCAGGCCCAGCGTCCTCTCCTCTGCCGGCCGTCCCTCCCGCACACGTTTCCTCCCCCCTGCTGAGGGGCAGGCACTGGGCTGGGCACGGGCAGGCCGCAGAGCCTGATAGAAACAGACGTTCCTCAGGGGTGCGCACCAGGGGAACTCAGTTCACACACACACGCGCACACACGTGTGCATGCACAGAGCCATGGAGAAGTGAAAGAAGCAGTGAGGTGTCAGGTGTGGGTGCCTCCTTTCCAGGCCATAATGTGACCTGACAGGTGTATGCCAGGCCCTTGAGAGCAGCCGGAAGGATGCCATCTCCCAGTTGACTCGGCCCGCCCTGCAGCTCCCCGCTGAGTCCCCCGCGGCTGCTTCCTTGCTCACTTCCGCAAGCTCCGGGCTTGTCTCCAGACGCCCCCCGGCGTGTGCGCTGCACCTGGCTGCCAGCCCCTCCCGTGCCGGCTGACGCTGGCAACTCCCGATCACTCCCAACTCCACCCTCTCTTGCCCAACTGGCTTTGATGCTGGGTGTTTGCCTCCTGTGCCTGCCAACTCATTAAATGTTTATATGCAACGCTTCCTGCGGGCAGTGGGCTGGGTGCCGGGGCTCTGTTGGTAAACAAGACACGTTCTTGCGGAGCTCATTACGGGGAGGCGGGAGACAATAACCAGTCGGTTACGTGCGGTGTGATAAGTGCCATGCTGGCGTGCGCACCTGGGGCCGTGGGTGGAGCAGGGCTGGGAGGTGGGCTCACCTGCGTTAGGAGACCGCAAGCGGAGGCTGCAGCTGTCTCTCAGTGGTGGGTTGTGCCATGAATTACAGCTCCGTCTCTTTGTCCTTCTGTCTCCACCATCCATCCCACTCTCCTCCATTCATCTACTGGCTTCTTCAGCAAACTGTCAAAACACCTATCATGTGCCAGGCATTCTGCCAGGCCTGGGAATACCAGGATAAAAAGAAGATGGCTTCCTCTACCACGCTGGACTTTTGGCCTCCCAAATGTGTCCTGCTCCTCCCTGCCTCAGAGCTGTCACACCCACTGTTCATCTGCTGGAAGATCTTGGTCCTCCATCCCTTGACCTTCGGCTCAAAGGTCACCTCCTCAGGGAGGGCTTCCCTGGCCTCTGGACCAGTTCAAGGCCCCATTATGATGGTCTCATAGGAACCCATAATTTTCTTTCATAGCACCTGTAATTATATATTTATTAAAGAGACTGTTTCATTAGTGCTGGTCTCCCAAATCATCTCTGTCATGGCTCATTTATTGTAGTATTTATGCTCTCTAGCACATGGTAATGTATTTAATAAATATAAATTAAATGGATGAATGAGTGGATGGATGAGTGATGGTTGGATGAATGAGATGGATGGAAGGTTTCATGGATGAATGGATGGGCGGATGGATAATTGGATGCATGGATGAATGGATGGTTGGATGGATGAAGGGATGAATGGATGGATGGATGGATGGATGGTTGGCTGGATGAAGGGATGAATGGATGGATGAATGGATGGATGGATGGATGGTTGGATGGATGGTTGGATGGATGGATGGTTGAATGGATGAAAGGATGGATGGATGGATGAATGGATGAATGGATGGATGGTTGGATGGATGAATGGATGATGTATGGTTGAATGGATGAATGGATGGATGGATGGTTGAATGGATGAATGGATGGATGTATGGTTGAATGGATGAATGCATCAGTGAATAAACTGGAGATGACAGAATGAAGGCAAGGACAAATTAGGATCCAGTAGTCAGGGCAGAAAAGACGTGAGAATTGGTGAACAGGCCAAGGCATTTGGCCCCTCAGTGGGAAAGCAGAGGAGGCAAATGACAGGAGAGAATCTGCAGGATTTAGTCTCTGGTTCAATGTCAGGGATGAAGCAGAGGGAGGAGAGCAAGGTGACAACCAGGGTTCTGACTGAGGGCTAGGGAGGGTGGACACAAAAAAGAGCCGGTTTGGAAGTGTAGGATAAAGGGGATGGCCTGCTGAACGTGAGGTATCTGTTGAGGCAATGAAGGAGGAATCTGAGATTATTTTGGCCATGCTGGTAGTTAATACTACTAGCTGCCCTGAGAAATAATTGCCACAATTTCAGTGGCTTAACACAATAGAAGTTTTGTTTTTGTTTTATTTTTGTTTTGGTCCACACGACAGTCCAGTGCAGGTGTTCCAGGTCAGCATGGTGACATGGTGGCTTAGGCAACCAGACTCCTTCCCTCTGTGGTTCCACTATACCATCTTGGCCCCAAAGTGTCATCTATCATTTAAACCCTTTTCCAAACTTTATGAGGCAGAGCCTACCTCCCTCCATAAAGCTAAAAATGCCCGACTCTTACCTTATCAGACTTCCTCGGGTCCAAGACGTGGGTGGGTGCGTGGCCTAACCTTCCTCCAGATGCTTCTGGCCCAGACTTCGACTTGGCAGCTCAGAGACTCAGCCACCACACGGAATCCACTCAGGTGAGGGAGGCGGGAGCAGTGCCCATCCTGTGCCAGCCACGGCATGCAGCATTCAGTGTCAGTGACATCAGTGGTCCAGATTTCTGCGTCTGTATCCACTGGTGACAGTTCTGTGGCCTGATCTTTGACACTGTTCTTTGACACCCAGAGATTCTGTGAACTATTTAATGTCTTTTAAAGTAGTTTTTTTTTTTTCTGCTTAAATTCACCAGAGTTATTTTCTGTGGCTTGCAACTAGACATGTGGCCTTGTGCACACTAGGCATAAATGTGCACATAGCAGTTGGGTGCACAGGTGTGAGACTCAGTCCAGAGAGACCCATGGAGGTGGCTAAAGCCCTGGGAGTGGACGGGATTGCTCTGCGAGTTGGCATCAGGGCAGGGGAGGAGGCCTGGCCAGGGCACTTGAGAAGCAGCAGGTCAGAAGGAACCCACGAAACCCACGGTGAAGGAGCTAAGTGTCCAGCTCTGTTCCTAGCCACCGAGGCCCTGCTTGGAGTTTGCAGTCTGGGAAACCAACCCCTCCTCTAGCAAAATTAGTCACCTGTTTCTTTAAGCCACCTCCTCTTTTAGCTGATACTGTGCTTCTTCTGCAATGACACAGCTTTGTCTCCTTAAGGCTGCTCCCGTGACTTCTATCATTGTAATGGTAATGACAGCACCTACTCACCAGAGTGGCAATGTCAGATATGTGACCGTGGTGACGCCCTCCTCACCCTTCCAGCACCAACAACCCCTGGTAATCTCAACCGGCATTTCTACCCAGCAATTGCAGTTTTCCCCAATAAACCCGGATTTAGCCTCAGAATCCTTCTCAACACAGTTCTCCAAACAGCCTTAACAAATCCAGGGGGGTTGGCGCATGAGATGTAGGCTGCTTGCCAGCTCAGGTCAGCAGTTTTAGTTTATGCAACATTTTTATTTACATTATCTCATTTGCTTTTCTCAACAGCTTTATGAAGTCGTTAACACCAGGCCTGTTTCAGAGATGAGAAAACTGGTATCTCATGAAGTTAAGTGGCTTGACCAAAATCACACATTTAAATCACGGGAGAGTCAAGATTGAACTTGGGGCTCTTGATTATAAATCCTAAGCCTTTTTCTATACCAAGGTTTCCCCGCCTGTGTAACTTATAGATTAAAAGAGCCATTTAATAAACTTCAGGGTGCGGAGAAAGCCCGGACCAGTTGCCAAGCCTCCTGACCGGCCCGGCAGACAGCGATGATTGCTCTAGCTGGGGAATGTTGTTATGTTCTAGATAAAACGGCTACAACTTCCCAATCTCTAGTCGAAGTTTGGAAAAGCGTTTGGCTCTGTGTTCTAAGAAGCCGTGGGTGTACACCGACAGGAGTAAGAGCCTAGTAACCTTTAAACGTCCAGGCAGGTGGGCCTTGAGCGTCTGGAAAGTCGGGTGGTGGAGCAGAGCCATAGCCACTGGGAGTCAGGGATAGAATTTGCTTCAGTAATTCACAATTTTTAAAAACAGTAAACATGTCCTGGTGCTCTGTGGACACATCAGGCCTTGTGAAAGGCACCAAACCATGTGTAGGGGACACATGAACTGCTACACTCACACCTGTTCCAATTGAGAGGCATTGCCCACACGCCCTCGTAGCGAGAGTGCAAGGTGTGAATTACTTTCTACCCCCCAGATATACTTGCAGGCGATGTTGAATTTTGCGGGGAGAGAAACACAGCAGGGATTTGGGCAGAGGCTGTGTGGAGCTGGAGGCTGCCAGTGGCTTCCTGATTTGGGAGGAAGCCTCCTGGAGGTGGCCGGGGTGGCAGCTTCCTGCTTCCGAAGCTTCCTGATCTTGCAGCGGCAGAAGGTCCCTTGGCCGCACAGCTCTGCGTTGTGGTTTGGGGAGTCCTTCCGGGAGGCTCGCTCCAGTGTCTGGTGCCTCCAGTGCTTCTGTAATCTGTCTTTAAGCCTCAATAAGTACCTTTCTGTTTAAACAAGCTGGGGCGGATTCTGTGGTCTGCAACCAAGAACCCTGACCAACACCCCACGCCTGGGAGAGACGTGCCTGCCTGCGCCTAGTTCTTCCGGGGAACGCACAGGCCTTTGGCGAAGCACGTTCCGAGCGCAAAGCCGACCGCCACCCTTCACCAGGGTTAGGACTGCGCCACTGCTCCGGTTCCGGCTGGGCGGCTGCTTCTTTCTGAAATGGAAGCCCCGCCCTGCTGGGAGTTGTACTGACGTCCGACTTCCGGTTGGGGAGGTGGTTACTCTTCCTAATCTTCCTGGTGAAAAGGAAACGAGAGGGGAGAAGTGTTCACTCTGTTCCTGGACAGAGGGCTGAGAGCCGTACCTTGAGCACCCCCTTCGATGACGCTGGCCCAGAGGCTGCTTTCTCTGAACCTGCGCATAACCCCACGGTTGTGTGTGTGTGTCTGTGTGTGTGTGTGTGTGTGTGTTAACAACTGAAGGATCAATCCCCTGGGGAATCTGTATAAATTAAATACGGGGTCTGGCCCCTTGTATTACCCAAGTCTTTTGTTTATGTATTCCGATGCTTGGACGTCTTGGGGCCTTGCTGACCCTAGAGGGACCCCTCCTCCCAGGTTATTCAGATGCAAACCAACCCAGCCAAGCGCCCACCCCCAGCATCTCCTCTCCTGGGCTCTCAGACTCCCTGCCTTCATCACCCCAGGGCCAGATCCCGGCCAACTGTGCCCAGAGCCCCTTGAAATTATTTAAGGTGGCCACCCCCAAGCCTGTTTACCCTGCCTCCCTGCTCCTTCCCATGGAAACCACAGTGAAGGTTCTTGTCCACGTTGTCCTCTAGCTCTCTCTGCGCCTAACTGGTCCTGGTGCTTGTCTGTCGCCGTGGTGTGGCACGCCCCTTCTTTAGGGAGCTGTGAGCGTAACAAACTATCTTTCCAATGGCGCCGTCTCCTGATCTGCCGGCCTTGCTGAATCTAAATAATAATAAGATGTGTATTGTGAAGCTCACCTTTATGCATCCATCCATTTAAAGAATATCTACTTAGGCCTCTTAAATTCAGGCGTCATTCCAGGCATCTTTGCGATAAGCCAATCAGACACTGTCGCTGCCTTTATGACGTATAATCAGGGCAACAGACATGTAACAAACGATCACCCAAATAGACATATAATTTGAAAATATGGCAAATTATATGAACAGAAAACCTGCAGAGTGCTATGTGAGTGTAAGAGAGGAGACTGTGGCTTCTAAACTGAAACCCGGAGCCCGAGCTGCGTGAGGCCAGCAGGCGCAGAGCCCTGCGGCAGGGAAGGGGTTGCTCTCCAGGAAAGGAGAGAGGCTGGGGTGGCTGAAGCCTCCAGAGCGAGAGGCCGGCAGGACTAGATCAGGAGAAGCTTTAAAGGGCATCTTAACGATTTTGGATTCTTCCTAAAAGTAATGAAAGTGCTTTCCAGGATTTTAAGCAAGAAGTTATATAATTTAATCCACTTTTTACAAAGCCCACTTGGCTGCTGTGGATGGACCAGGGGGAGGACAGACCTGGGGCGGGAAGAGCAGTCGGAAGGCAAGCGCAGCCACGCAGAGTGCCGTGGGCTGGGGTCGGGCGGGAGGGTCAGGGAAAGTGGATGGATCTGGAATTGTTTGGACCTGGAGTGGACAGACCTCAATGGCGGGTTGACTGTGGCCGTGCCCGGGAGGGCGGGGTGGAGGCCGTGCCTGTTTCGACCCGGGCCCGCAGCAGCCTCCAGCCCTGCACAGAGGGGTGTGGGGAGTGGGATCCTCGACCCCCATGGCCCGAGCTTCTCCTGTGTCACCGGCTCTGCCCTCGCCATAGAAGCAGGTCCCGCCCCTGAACCCAGCCCTCTCCCTCGGGGACTCCAATGCTGATGCCGGCAGAGGCGTGAACGCATCTGTTGATCCTCTTCCCTTCCTGCCCCCGGACTCTTGCGGCAAGAAGACTCGGACCAGGGACCCGGACCCCGAGCTCGTCCCTGCTGCCACCTGACTCCGGCAGAACTGCAGTTTCCAGGGGGGAGAAGGAGCTGCAGGGGGATAGGATGTGGACGTTTGGTCACAATTTTTCTGCCTTTTCCCTCTTATCTTTAATGCTCCTTGGAAGGAATCATTTGCTCTTTTGGGGGCAGGTAGAGCAACTTTTCCAAGATTAAATAAGATTATTTCTCCTCCTGGGAGTGCAAATCAGGTAATTGCATTTTCGAAACACTGACTCCTGACTTCTGGTTTCCAGCGCGGCACGTGGGGCCTGGAAGTCAGCACTTCCTTCTAACAAGTGAAAAGCTGAACACACGGAAAAATCAGCAGCTCTTCTTTGTTCTGCCAGACAAGTGAGGCCACAGGGCAAACTGCTGCCCCCAGATCGGACAGACAGACACAGAGTCACAGCTCGCCGTGGTAGAAACTTCTGTGGGAGCCAGTCCCAGGGTGGGGAACCTGGCCCGTGACTCAGAGTGGACACGTTTGGAGGGTTGAAAACTCCGGGAGGACTCGGTCACAGGGGCCCCCACACTTTTGGGAGTTTTGCATCCGGGAGCTTGAACAGTTCTCATAGTAAATATTGGAGAAAAATCCCCTCGCATTTCTGGCAGGGGAAGGGGAAAATGAACCGTTTTGAAACACACGAGAACATTATGTTTTTCTTAACAAGGCCTGTACTCAGAGAAATTGCTTTATCTGCGCCTAAACTATGGGGGTTTATCAGAGCCGCGCCAGTCTGGGGGACGGAACGCACCCCTGCCAGCCCTCTCTAGCCCTCCCCCGGGAAGGGAAATACCCAATTCAGTCCCTGTTGTCAACCAGTCCCACCTTGGTGGGCAAAGTAACCCGTCAGGCACCTGTGAAGGTCGCAGTCCGGAGGCTCAGGCTCACGGAGGCTGAGACCCGGTCAGGGGACGGTGGGATGTCCCCTCCCCGACACCACGTCACTAAGGCCTGTTTGTCCCGGTCTCTTTCCCCCAGTGCAGCACGTCCAGTTAGCAAGGAAAATTACAAGGCAAAAAAACACAGTGGAGGAGACAGAGTGAGCGTCGGAACCACACTCAGAAACGGCAGGGATGTTTGGAACTATCGGACCAGAAATTTGAAATGAATACGATCAACATGCTAAGGGCTCTAGCGAGTGGCCAGCGCGAAAAACAGACGCGCGACGTAAGCGAGAGACGGAAGTTCTGAGAAAGAACAAAAAAGAGAAACAGCGAGATCAGAGACAGATGGGAGAGAGGCTCCGACGGCTCCTCGCAGTCTGGGCGTGGCCGGGGACAGTCTGAGCTTAGAGACACGTCGACAGAAACTGCACGAACGGAAAAGCAAGGAGGAAAAGCCTGGAAACGAATGGGCCGGAAGATCCGAGAACCGTGGGCAGCTGCGAAAGGCCAGCGGGAGGACAGGGGAGCAGCAGGGCCTGGAAACTTCCTCCAGTTAGTGTTGGACTCCGGACCGCGGCCCAGGAGCGCGCGGACACCCGGCAGGACTAATGCCCAGAAAGCCGCAGTGCGCAGCGATCGAAGTGCAGAAGATGAGCAACACGGAGCAAATGCGGGAAGAAGCCGGAGGCGGAGACGCCTGGACCTCCAGAAGAGCAGGAATGAAAGCGGCATCCAAGTTGTCCCCAGAGAGGGGAGCAGGAGGAGCGGCCGCGACACTCAAGCGTTGAGAGAAAAACCCGCGACCCAGAGCGCCGGACCCCGTGACGTCATCTCAGAGCGAAGGAGAAATACAAACTTCCTCAGACGCTAAAAAGGGAATTTATTGTCAGGAGACTTTCCTGGCAACAAATGTCAGAGAAGTTCTCAGAGAGAAGAAACGACGCGGCTCAGAAACTCGGATCCACACAGAGGGAGGACGAGCATCGCGGAAGGCATGAGTGAGAGTGAAATGAAAACTTTCACTTTTCTTACTCCTAACTGACCTAGCGGACGACAGGTTGTTCAGAGCAATGGTAGCGACGCGTTTGATTCTATCAACGTACAATGTTTAAGCGAAGTAAGTGGAGCCAGGATACAAGGACGGGAGGGAGAGAGTGGGAACATGCAGTTGTTATAAGGTACTTGCACCCCCACCAAGCTGTCAGTGTGATCTGAAAGCGGACCTGGGTTAGTTATAAATACATGCAACCTCTGGACAATCGTTTTTAAAAGGTAAAAAACAGAGCTATAACCGATATGCCAAGAAATGAGAGAAAATAGAATCCTATAAAATGCTCAATTAAAACCACAAAAGGCAGGAGAAGAGTGGAAGACAAAATAGGTACAAAGAACAAGGGCAATGAATAGAAGACAGCAACAAATGTGGTAGAAATTTTAATTCAACTCTATCAATAATCACTTTAAACCCCAGTGGTCTCGATATGCCAATGGAAAGAGAGATTGTTAGAGTGGATCAAAAAATAAGAGCCCATTATATCTTGTCTATAAGAAATCCACTTTAAATATAGAGACATATTTATGTATAGTAAAAGTAAAAGGATGGAAAAAATATATCATGCTAACACTAATTAAAAGAAAGCAGGAGGTGCTATATTAATTTCAGATACAGCGGACTTCAGATCGAGAGAAGGGAAAAGAGGGTCGTTACAAAATGATACAGGGGTCGGCTCTCCAAGGAGACAGAGCAATCACCTGACAATGAAGAGTGGGAACACATGAGGCAAAAACTGACAGAACTGCAGGGAGAAACAGACGAATCGTCGTGTAACCGGAGGCTTCGTCCCCTCTCTATCGGAAACAGAGCAGACTTCACAGTGGAAAATCAGTGAGGACAGAGCTCAATCGATAGCACCAGCCGTGAGCCGGACACAGTTCATGTCTATAGACGCTCGTCCCACAACCGCAGTGACACTATTCTCAGGCTCACTCCTTCCACCGGGAGAGACCAACGCTGGTCACAGAACACACCGTAACTGATCGAGAAGAATAGAACTCATGCAATGTTCGCTCTCAAACTGCACTGGAATTCAACTAGAAATCAGTGACAGAAAGATAGCAGTAAAATCTCCCAGGCACTTAGAGATTAAACACGTGGTCACAGAGGAAATCTCAGGAGAAATTTAAAAATATTTTGAGCTCAATGAAAATTAAAATACAACTTGGCAAAATTTGCGGGACGCAGCAAAAGCAGTGCTTAGAGAAAAACGTGTAGCATTGAATGTACGTATGAGAAAAGAAGAAAGATCTAAAATTGATACGTGCATCATTTTATTGATTTTATTGATCTTTTCGAAGAACTGACTATTGATTTTGTTGATTTTCTCTCTCTTGTAGCTCCCCTCTTTGGTGTTGTTCTGGAAGACACAGCTAATGCAGTAAGAAAAGAAAGTTGGAGGGAAGAAATAAAATCATCTTTGTTCGTAGATCACATGATTGTCTGTGTGGAAAATCTGAAAGAATCAACAAAAACTTCCTGGAACTGATAAGCAATTGCAGCAAGGTTGCAGGACACAAGGTTGATACAAAAAGTCAACCAACTTCCTATATCCCAGCAACGTGCAAGTGGAACTCGAAATTAAAAACACAATACCATTTACATTAGCACCTCAAAAAATGAAATACGTAGGTATAAATCTGACAAAATATGTACAAGATTTATATGAGAGACACCACAAAACTCTGATGAAAGAAATCAAACAACTAAATAAATGGAGTGATATTCCATACTCATCGATAGGATATCAGCTCTTCCCAACTCGATCTGTAGTTACGAGGCAGTCCCACTCAAAATCCCAGCACGGCGTTTTCTGGATATCGGCAAACTGATTCTAAAGTTTATCCAGAGAGGCAAAGGGCTCAGAAGGGCCAGCACAAAGTTGAAGGAGAAGGGCAAAGTTGGAGGACTGATAATACCTGACCTCGAGCTAAGCTAATCAAGATGGCGGTATTGGTGGAAGATAGAGAGATAAACAGATAGATCAGCGGAACAGAATGGAGCCCAGACGTAGCCTCAAACAAATAGTCAACTGATCCTTGCAAAGGAGCAAAGCAAAATAGCGGAGCAAACATTCTTCTCAGCAGAGGGTGTTGGGACACCACAGTAAAACAAAACAAAACAAAACAAAGAACCTAAGCAAAGACCTTATATACCCTTCACAAGAATTAATTTTAAATGGACCGTGGACCTAAGTGTAGAATACAAAACCATCAAACTCCTGGAAGGTAACAGGAGAAAATCCAGGTGACACCAGGTACCGCGATGACTTTTTGGATAGAAAACCAAAGGTACAATGCATGAAAGCAATAATTGCTAAGCTGAACTCTATAAAATTTTTAAAGTTCTGCTCTGCAAAAGACACTTTTAAGAGAATGAAGAGACAAGCCACAGACTCGGAGAAAATATTCACAAAGGACATATTTGATAAAGGGCTGTTATCCAAAATGTGCAAAAAATTCTTAAAAACTCGACTATAAGAACAAACAACCCAATTAAAAAATGAGCAAAAGATCTAAACAGAAACCTCATCAAGGAAGAAATGCAGGTGAGAAAGAAGCTTATGAAAAGATACTCAACATCCTATGTCTTTAAGGAATTGCCAGTTTTTTTTTAAAGTGACAGGGTCTTGCTCTGTTGCCCAGCCTAGAGTGTGGTGGTACAATTATAGCTCATGGCCACCTCAAGTTCTTGGGCCGGAATTGCAAATTAAAACACAACGAGATGCCACTACCTATAAGAGTGGCTAAAATCCAAAATACTGACAGCACCAAATGCCGGAGAGAACGTGGAGTTTCGAGAACTCTCAGCGTTGCTGGTGGGAATGCAAAATGGTGCGGCCACTGGGAAGAGAGTTTGGCAATACGGCTCAATGTGGATCTATCGTACGGTCCGGCGATTGCGCTTCTAGATACTTGCCCACATGAGTTAAAAACTACGTCCACACAAAGACCTGTACATGAATGTTCATAGCAGCTTCGTTCATAATTACCAAAACTTGGACGCATGTCTTTTAGTAGGCGAAAGGATAAACCTAGACAATTTGATGTTGCTCAGCAATAACCGGAAATGATTTATCAGGCTGCGAAAAGACAAGGAGAAATCCTAAATATAACTAAATAAAAGCAGCCGATCTGAATGGTGGCTTACCGTATGATTGCAATGACATGACATTCTAGAAAAGGAAAACCGTGGGGACAGTAAAAGGGTGGGTGGTCGTCAGAGGTTAGGAGGAAGGGGGGATGGGCGGGGAGGGACGCCAGGCAGAGCGCGTGGGATTTTTAGGGCGGTGGAGCTGCTCTGTGCGATGCCACAGAGGGGGGTGCCTGTCGCCATGCCTTTGTCCACAGATGTCCCAGAGCAAAAGTGAACCTACTGTAAACTGCGACTCTGGGCCACAGTGACATGTCCATATAGGTTCTTCAGATACAGCAGATGTGCCACCCTGGAGTGAGACCAGGCGCGGGGAGGCTGTTTGTGGGGGCGGGAGACCGAGTAAAACGGAAAATCTCTGAGCCTTCTGTTCAGTTTTGCTGTGAACCTGCACTACTTCAGAAAATATCGTCTATTTAGAAAAGAATCAGCCGACTCCGCCTCTCGCCCTGGACTATCCTAACCCCGGTTATCCAGGCACGGAGAGCCCATTTTCTGTGGCTAAAGAGACGGGCTGGTTGTTTTTAAACATTAGTTTTATTGAGGTAAAATTTACATACAACACAATGGACCCATTTTAAACATGCCGTTCGTGTGGGGTTTTTTCAGTTCGATGAGTTTTTACGAGCGTAAAGCCCCAAGTAACGGCAGCCGGCTCGAGCAAGACACAGACGGTTCCCTCACCCCAAAAGTCCCCCTCCCTCGCGCAGTCCCTTCCTGTCCCCCAGCCCCACTGAGTTGCTTTTTCGCCGTTGTTATAAGATTAGTCGTGCCTGTTCATGAATTTTACATAAACAGAGTTACGTAGCATGGAATTTTTCGTGCTGGCTGCTTTTGCTTAACGATGTTTTAAAAATGCGTTCGTGTTGCACGTGTTAGTAACTCGTTCCTTTTTACCGTTGACTGCCCTTCCACGCACGGATGTCCCCTTTGTTCATCCACCCCCTGTTGCCGGGCGTTGAGACGTTCCCAGCTTTGGGCTGTTAGGAATGACGTTGCTGTGGAAACTTGAATTCGCCTCCGCGCGTGGACACGGTTTTCCTTCTATCGAGTGGAACGCGGACGGTGGGTGTGAGGGTGTTTGGCGAGTTCACGCTTAACCTACGAGGAACCGCTGAGACTCTTTCCCGATGCGACTGTCCCACTCTGTGCGGCCGCCAGCAGTGCGCGGAGTCCGGTCCCTCCACGTCCTGGGCACACGCGACGTCGCCGGCCTTTATCTCTGCCGTCCTGGAGGGAATCGGGAGGTAGTGAGTCCCTCGACGCGGTTTTAATCTACGTTTCTCTGTCCACTGATGATGTCGCCCTGTGCGTCCGCTCCTGGGTCATTGCGTGTCTGCGTGAAACGCCTATTTCAACCTTTTGCCTAGTTTTGAAGCGGGGCTGCTTGTCTTCGTGTTACCGAGTAGTTCATTATTGACGCAGGCCCTTTGTCACGTGTGTTCACGGTGACTTTCTTCTCACAATCTGTGACTCGTCTTCTCATTTTCTTATGTGTCCTTTGAACATCTTAACTCTCATGAGACCGAAGTTATCACTTTTTTAGTTTTAGAGTTTGTGAGATGCGCTGGCTTTTTTGTAGAGGGGGCAGGCTCTTCCCCATGGAAACTCTAGGGCTGTCGCGAGATAAAACGAGAGAATGGGGACTTTCGGTCCACAGAGACGAAGAGCTGTGGGCAGGATTTGGAGGATCCTGGGGAGGAAAAACAACTAGGTGGGAAGTTCTAGAGGCCAGGCCCTGAGCTAGGGCGGCGGAAGCAACAATCGTAATAGCTGGTATTTACCGAGTGCCTACCGCGTTCCAGGCCTTGTAGGATGGTCGTGTGTGCTGACTCATGCGGTCTTCGTAATAATGCTGCGGAATGGCTGCTACATTGCCCCTGTTTTACAGATGGGGAAACCGAGTCACGGGTGATTAAGTAGCTTGGCCAAGGTCATGCCACTGGTAAGCAGGGAGTTGGGATTTGAAGCCGTACAGTACGGCTTCTTGTTCATGACCTCTGTGCTTTGCCGTGTCTGGCCAAGGAGGGCCGCTGACAGTAAGAGTCCGGCAAGCAGGCTGAAAACACAGGCTGCGGGAGCACCGTCCGCGTGTCCCCTGGCGTCCTCCCCAGAGCACCACCGGGTTTCTGTGCCAGGGAGGGGTTCAGTCATCACCTACGGGGGAGCTAACTCGAACCTCGTGCTGTGAGAGTCAAAGCAGCCGTGTGGCACATGAAAATACAGAACTCGGCCGAAAACAGGCAGGAAGATCGGAGGCCTCTGACCCTGCTCCTCGACCTGTCCCGTGGACGTTCTCCTGGAGTTTGACCTCTGACCTCCTCGCTCTGAAGTCCGTTCAGCCCTGCTGGGCCTCCCTCAGCCCCGGACACCGGCTCTCTGCATCTCGTCCCTGGCTCTACCTCTAGGCCTTTAATACTGCTTTGGTCCTTGGGTCCGGTTAGTCCCCAGTTCGGAGGGACCCCCGTGGGACTCCCCATCCTCCTGCTTGCTCTCTGAAGGCTGAGGGCTGATAGGTGCCGGGCAGGTAGCACTGCTCTCTCTAAAGGTCGGAGGTAAAACAAAAGCAAAAAGACTAAAAACCTCAGAGGGTCCAAAGCCCAAAGGGCTCAGAGTGAGAGAGAGGAGCTACTGAAAATGTGAGCGAAGTCAAGGATTTGACGGGATGTGAAGCTAAGATGGACTTTCAGTTGTGCTCACCTTTGCTGAGGTCTGAGTGAGACCCCTGGGCCACAATAACCCACATGTTTTAAGAGGTTTTATCCTTAATGGAAGATCTTTAACTCTCAATGTGGACAACTTCTTAATGTAATAGTTTTGAATGACATTCTTTTCCTTACATGGTGATTACACACGACCGGATTTCATTCTGAGCCACTTAAGCCTCATTCCCCCAAATGTCACGCAACATGCATTCGTGCATCCAGTTAGGAGGGGCCAGCTTTTGAACTACAGTGACAGTCGCCTCTGGCTTTTCTTGTGACGTGACTGAGTGTGGAGCAATTAACTCCAGCTAAGTGGAGTGGGTCGAAAGGGTCGAGAACCCGCAGCCAGACGTGCCCATTGGGCGCCCGGCTCCTGGAGACCAGAGAGGCTGTTTGCGGGTGATGGGGGTGGTGACTGCGAATGCTTGGCCTCCGGGACACACATGACCCTGTGTGCATTGTGACATTCTTTCTCACCATCTCAGCTTCACTGACTCACGTCACAGCAGCGTCCTGACTTTCCAGAGCAGGCTGGAATGTACCAGCAAGAAACGTGGCCGACGTAAGCACGACAGACCATGACGTCAGCTGTGCAGCGGGACTCTGCTGTTCATCCGCAGGGTGAGCATCCCCCTTCTGCAGCATCCATTCCGATTAAAGACTAAAAGCACAGACAGATTCTGGGTATTGTCTTTTGCTCAGGAGAGACACGGCAGGGGTCCTCCCCAGTGACAGCAACAGGAACGGGAAGGTCAGGGCTGGCGCTGTCTGAGGCCCAGGCAGGATTCCCTGGTCCTAGCGGGGCGGGGACCAGGCAGGTTACCAGGACGGAGACCCAGGCAAAGAGACGCCGGTCTGCATGGCACAGAGACCGGCAGCCAGACCGCTTTGCTGCTGCAGCCCCTCAAAGCTCCTGAGGCCCCCTGATTGTCCCCTGTCTTGGAGCCTGGGACAAAGCAGAGCCTGCAGGTGGAGTCGGGGACCACAGCACAGGAAAGGAGGGCGGCAGGGGCCAGGAGGTGCCCACGGGGTTGGCACCGTAGCTCCTCCTCCTTCCTGCCGCATGCTCACCTTCCTTAGCTTGCCTTCCAGCTAATTCGAACGGTGTTGGTTTATGTTTAGTTTTCTTACTCACTGATGATGCCAGAGGAGGTTTTCCAAGATACTCAGCCAATCCAAGAACGCGGCCGTGAAGAACCGAGATGCGAGGGTTTGCAGTGGGAGGAGGAACTGAGGAAACCGAGGCAGACTGCCCCAGTCCCGTGACCCCTGACACCCGCTGTAAGACTTTGCGTCCCTTTTGCCACGTCATCCACAGAGCCTGCGGGTGGAAACCTCCGGACGCAATCCGACCTTTCGTGCGCCGACGCAGCTGGGACCTGCCCCACCTGGGCGATCACCTGGTCACACTCGTGACATGAGGGCCGGGCCCTGTTGCCAACGTTGGCCCCGCCTCGGTGGTGGCGATGGCTGGGAGCACGGCGCCGGCCACTCCGCGCTGTGTGGGGGACCCTCCCAGGCACAGAGTGCGCCCAAAGCTGCTGGCGGGGGTGGCAGGGGGTGGCCAGCGATTCGGTGGTGGCTCCTCTTCCAGAGCCCGCTCGTTTGCGTAGAGGAGGACGCAGTTCGCAGACTCGGGGAGTCCGATGCCGGGAAAATGCACGGTGCGTCCTGTCACTCAGCGGCGCCTCCGGAGCGAAGTCCCCCATCCTTACAGTGTCACAAAAAAGCTTCCAAATTGCAGGAAAATAAATACGAGGAGATACTGTCCCCTCCAGGAGGTGGAGCTTTGTGCAAACAGAAATGGACTCCCTTCCTGCCGCGGACACGGCGCACGCCGGGGCGGACCCCTTTGCCCGCTCGGCGGGGTGCCGGACAGGGGGCACACCTTTCAGTCACACGTGTGGCGCCGCTCACGGTCCCTCATAGCCTGGCCCCAAACCGTCCTCCAGCTCTGTCTCCCACGGTGCCTTCTCCATTGTGGGGCCATCAGACAGCCCTCCGTGCTCCGGTCAGCCCTCCTTCCCTTCCCCACCTGCTCAATCCTGTATGTGTGTTCTTTATCTTCCTGGTAATTTTTAAGCCTCTTTAAAAAAAAAATTAACTCTTTTAAAAAACTTTTTAGAAAACATTTAATTGTGAAATGTAACACTCACTTGGAGTAGTGTGTCAAACATAAGCTCACAACTCCATGAGCTATTCTAAAGCAAATATCTAAGTAATCCACACCGAGATGGTGAAGGACGCGTATCCAGTACTCCAGCATTGCCTTCCCGAATGTTACCTCCCCCTGACCCCAATGGCCTTTTCCTAATGACAATCCCTCCCTCCATCATTGCAAACGTCTATGGAAACCACTCCCTTGGTTTTTTATTTTTTTAAGGAAGTGGGATCTTGCCGTGTTGTCCAGGCTAGCCTGGAACTCCCGGGTTCAAGCCGTCCTCCCCCTCAGTCTCCAGGTGAACGGTTGGCCTCTAGGACACACATGTCCCAGACTGGGACTATAGGCGTCTGCCACCACACCCTACTCCTGCATCCTTTTTTGGCCACATAGGAACACAGCCCTAAATTCTACAATTTTGTTTTGCCTGCTCCGAACCACACGCAAACGGAATCACACAGTGTATACCCTTGAGTTTTGCTGTTTTGAATCAATTTCGTACTTGTGAGAATCATCTAGTTTCCTCTGTTAGCTGCAGTTGGTCCACTTGCGGCGTCTCATAGATACACTGTACATCGGTCATTGTTCTACTGCGGAGGGACATTCGGGCTGTCCCTTGTTTTTGGTGTTTGCGAATAATGTTGCTGTGAACATCTTTCCCATGTTTCCTGAACTACACGTGTGTGCGTCTCCGCTGGTGCGAACCTCGGAGTGCGCTTGCTCCCTCTGTGTGCACCGTCGCTTTCGTGACCACAGCACACGCGTGATTGTGCCAGTGCACGCTTTGCCGCTGCCTACGAGAGCCTCGGCACTGGGCACCGCTGGTCTGTTAAATCTCAGTCGTTCCGGTGGGCGTCAGTGTTGTTATCTGCACCTCCCTGAGGATTAGTGAGACTGAGCACCTTTCACGTGTGTCTCGGCCGCCTGGGCTCCTCTGTCGCTAAGCGCTTATTCAGGGCTTTGCTCACTGGCCTGCCGTTCTCTGTCTTTTTCTCCCTCACTCTGTGGATACACGCATGCACACACACACACACATGCACACACGTGCACACACGCGCACACGTGCATACACACATGCACGCACACACAGACACGCACACACATGGACACACGCACACGCACAGACACACACGCGCACACACATGCATGCACACACACACGGACACACATGCACACACGCACACGCACAGACACACACGCACGCACACACATGCACACACATGCACACACACGCACACACACATACACACACATAGGCACACACATGCACACACACATGGACACACGCACACACACAGAGAGACACACACATACGCACACACACGCACACACACACGCATATATCGTCAGCTCTTCACACAATGTGGACGTGACGCCCCATCTGCCGCATGCATGGCAAAGACCCCACCACGCAGAAGCCTGTCATTCTCCTCACAGCATCCTGTGATAAAGAGCAGGTTTTCATTGTTCCGTGGTCAGATTTATCAGTCTTCTCCTTAACGTTAGTGCTTTAATGTCCTGTTTAAGAAATCTTTGTCAGGAATATGCTTCTTTTATAGTATCTAGTAGAAACTTTTAAAAATATTTAAAATCGAGATATAACATACTCCAAGTGTGTAGACTGCATGAAGCTTCTGTGTGCGCTGGGGGGGTTTCTGCACATGTGTGTACTCACGTAACCTCCACGCAGAGCAAGATGGAAACGCACAGCAAATCTGCGGTCTCTCAGCCAACTAAGACCCGCTCGCTGAGGCAGCCGCTGTTCTGACTCCTGCTCATCTTTTCTCTTGCTGTTGGGAATTTGGGTTGTTCCAGTCTGGGGCTATTATGAGTAAGTTGCTGTGAACATTCCTGTGTGTATTTTTGATGGACACAGCACAGATTCTCTTGGGCACGCACCTGAGAACGGGATTGCCAGGTCTGGTGTTGATTTATGTGTAGACACCACCAAAACTTTTCCACAGCGATTGCACAGCGTACACCCCAAAAGGGATGTGAGAGAGTTCCTGTGCGCCACAGCCTCCAACACACTTGACGCTGTCAGACCTAACGTCAGCCATTCTGCTGGGTGTGTAGCGGTGTCATACTGTGGTGATCCACATGTCCCTTGTAGCGGTGTCATACTGTGGTGATCCACATGTCCCTAGCTAGTGACGATGTCCAGCACTTTTCTTATGTCTACTGGCCATTCGATGTCCTTCTTATGATGTTCCTGACCAAGTTTGCTTTTAATAATGGGATTGATTTTTTTCTTATTGATTTGTAGAAGTTCTTTATATATCGTAGCTATCAGTCCATTGTTGGAAATATGTTTTGCAAACATACTTTTCTGATCTGTGGTTTGTCCTGAAACATCCCTGCTGAGCTCTGAAGCTCCTCCCTTGAATGTTCCTTCGGTACCTCGAGCTCACCGTGTCCCGAGCAGATCCCATCCTCCCCATCAGACAAGCCCTTCCTCGGTTTCTCCCTCAGGAGTGTGTCCCCAACCTCCCCAGCTCCCCCACCGGCCTCACTGCCATGTCACTGGTCACTCTGGTTTCGCTTCCTCAGTGCTTCTTCAATCCGTCTTTCCCGCTGCACCCTCGTGTTCTCTGTTTTCACTTGGGTCCCGAGCAGGTCTCCCCGGGCTACAAAAGCATCACAAAGTCAAGAGCATCCGAGCCAGGGCCAGGCTCCGTCACTTTCGGTCCTCTCCCTCCCAGGCTCGGCTCTGCTCCTGCCCGGTTCTCTCCGCGGTGCAGCCCGGCTGGGTCAGCGCCCTGCTCACGCCCCCCTGCCCACTACTCTTCTCAGCATGGCTTAGCGACCCTGTGTGACCTGTCCCTGCCCGCCTGTGGCCTTTCCTCCTCTGGTTGCAGACTGGACTCTGCCCGAGTGCAAATGCTTGCAGTGCCCAGCTTCTGCTCACGTCCCCCGGCCCTGCCCGGGTGGGTCATCTATCTTCACCCCTCTCGACCCGGCAAACTCCTGCGTGCGCTGAAGCACCCGCTCCGTCACAAGCTCATCAGGGAGCACCGGTGCAGGGGGTGACGACTGTCCTGCACTGGCCGCCCCCCCGCTGCCCCGTGAGCTGCGCAAGGCACGTCTGCCCCGCCGGGCCTGCGGCACCTCAGCAAAGGGCTGGCGCAGGCAAGGAGCTGCTTATAATAGGAAGCCCGAGGGTCGCAAACAGCAAGCGCAGCCCCTCTGACGTGCCGGTGTTTTCCCACGAGCAGCCGCCAGAGGTCTCCGGATTCTCAGTCTGGCCGGGGCTGGGGAACCCGCAGCCTCCAGGCCACGTGTGGCCCTCGACAAGATCCAAACTTCGCAGGACAAACCCCTTTGCTGAAAGGATTTGTTCCGTAAAACTAGACTCTAAGCTACGCCCCTGACTGTGGCGACTGCTGCACTTTCCAGTCCTGTGTTAAGCACAGGGAGGGGGAGGGGCGCCTGGCCTGGAAGGTTCCGTAGCTGCAGTCCCACTTGGGGACACGAGGTGGCGCCCTGGGGAGGGCTATGGAGGTAGCAGACACTGCTCCTGGGTGACAGCCTGTCTGGCCGGCAACAGGAGGACCCCCAGTAACCGAGAGTCCGGCCTGGCAACAGCGGGACCGCCAATAACCCAGGGTCCAGCTGGCAACGGCGGGACCCCCAATAACCCAGGGTCTGTGACGAGACCGACACCCACTTTGTTCATTACGAGGAACAGAGCCATCGAATGTTTGCATTTGTCACGCACGTCCACACGTGAACTTAAGAACAGTCCACAGGTATGTTTTATCTGTGTGCTTTGGAGCCCAGTGGTCCTGGGGTCAGTTCCGGCCCTGCTACTAACCAGCTGTGTGTCCTGCCGAGCTCTGGGTCTCGGGCCTCTCTGCGAAACAGTCACCAATACTGTTTACACACTTTAAACGAGATGCGGTTTGCAGAATTCTCAGCACATTCCTGGCGCGTACTAGATGTTCAGTAAACATAATTTTCCCCTTTAGACGATGCTCGTGTCACCTACGAACTTCCTTCACGCTCGTTGCTTTCTATCCTATTTCACAGCGGCTCCTTATGTCTATGTCTTATTGGGCTTACTCTAGTCTGGGGCCCTGGAGGACAGGACCTGTCTGGTTTTCTCCGTTTTCAGCCCCCAGCTGGGTGCCGTGTGCCCAGCAGGGGTTCAGCAAACACTCACTGGAGGATGCTGAGCGAACGGCTTTATATGGGCACCTCCCCACCCGGCCCCCACGTCTCCTCCGACCAGAGAAAATGCTGAGCTAGTCAGGTGAAAGTTCTCGGGTATTTTTGCTTAAAACACACAATAGGGAAAATCTGGCAAAACCTGAACTGTTGCCATTAGGACCTGACCCGTGAGCCGGGCAAGCTGCGTGGGGCCTTCCTGGGGCAGGCTTGCCCGCCCCTCGGGGGAGACCCACAGTCCCTGCTGTGGGCAGGAGCCGCAGCCTGGGCTGCCCACAGGGGCTTGGCTGGCAGGGAGGGAACCGAGGCAGAAAGGGCAGGTGGGCTGGGGTTGCCCCCTTGTGTGGGCTTGTGTCCGAGTCCCCGTAATCCTGCCGGCTCCTCTGAGGGGGGAAGGGGTTCAGGCACCGCCCCTGGGAGGATTTGCTAAGCCTGGGCTGATGAGCACATTCCGCAGGGTGCCGGCCCCTCTGGGGGGGACAGGGGAGCAGGCCCCCATTCCCCCTGGTTGAGGGACCGGAGCGGGGACCCTGCACTGTGGACAGCTCGCCTGTGCGCGGCGCCTGGGTGTGGGGGGCCGCTCTGTGTGCAGGGCGTGGGGCGGCGAGCCCGCAGCTTCCTCGTGTGTCCGAAGTGCTAAGAATTAAGAATTAAAGATTAAACACAGCCCACATACGAAACGGGAGAAGTCACCTCTGACCCTCAACCCTCTGCACCTGCACAGAGATCCGCAGCGGGGACTCGGCTTTAGGGACAGGGACCGCGCCCCTGGGCAGAGCCCCGCGCTTGGACGAGAGTCCGAGTCTTCCCCTGTCGCCCGTCTGTGACTTTTACGTATATACGTGTGGCAGTTCAAGTGATCTGAGAAATGGGAAGTGGGAATGGAAGATTCCGGAAACCCCCAAGCTCCTCTGATGCGGGAGCGGCAGGACTGGCGAGCGGCTGCTGCGGGCGGTGGGGGTGGGGAGAGCAGGGCAAGGGGGGAGTTTCCTCTGGAAGGTGCCTCCCGAGGGGGCCAGAAGACAAAGGTGGTAAAGACACCCAAATTCAGCGGAACTTCTATTTGTTAAAAAAGTTTTCATCATGGAAATTTTAACACACAGGAAAGACAGTAGTTCAATGGCCCTCCAGGTGATCCCCTCTCAGCCTCCAAATTTCCAGCATTCTGCCCTTCTTGTTTCATCTTCTCCAGCTTTTTTTCATTTTGCTGGAGTAAAAGCAACTGTTTTGACTCATTTTAGGAGACTCCTAAGCCCCTATAAATATCTAAAATAAGGATCAAAGATAGAATTTATGGGTCTGGGGGGACATTTAAACATGCTCTGATCCAACTTTCTTAGGTTACTGATGAAAACAAACAAACAAACAAAACACAAAAAAACCCCACCAAAGCCCAAAGAGGAAAATGGGCACAGGAAGCCTGGGCTGGACGCCAGGTGGGCGCCATGTGGACGCGCCAGGCCTCGGACCCCGGTGCCTGCACGCAGCCAGCCCCGGGCAGAGAGCCACCGCGCGCTGCAGCGAGATCTGCTGCGAAGGAGGAACGGGTGACGTGGACGCGGAAAGACCCTGAGTCCTTAGAGCGCGATGAGGAAGCTCTTGTTGACACAGAGCTTCAGAGTTCGCAACACGCCTGCATTTCGATTAGCGCTGGACGCCCCAACGTCTGTGAGTGGCGGGCGCCATCGTCACGACCGTGTGGGAGCCTCGGGAAAGTAAAGGATTTAAGCCAGTGGCAGAGCCGGGACCAGCACCCAGGTCCCAGCCTTTCCAGCCAGGGTCCTTGTCCCCACGTGGCTGTGAACCCGCTGGAAAGTGGGGCGCCCCAAAGCTGGGCCCTCTGCGTCTGGAGCCCAGTGGGACCCCGAGATCTCCTGCGGCTTCACCCTGAGGAGGAAAAGCCACAGCGACAGCGGCTTTGCGAAGGGAGGGCCCAGGCGTCGCGATGCCACTGTGACTTTAGGCTCCAGGCAGGGAGCAGGGAGGTCCCCAAGTGGGGACGTTTTCTCTGTGTGGCTGAGGGTGATTCAGACAGAGCCGGGCGGAGCATTCCAGAAGCCTTTCAGGCTGGACGGGGAGCGAATCTCTCCCCCACTGCCTGGCGGGGCGGCCCCTTGGCAGGCAGGGCTAAGCGAGGGCTTTCAGCCCGGCCACGCTGTCCTGTACAGCACCACACCCACGTGTGGCCTAAGTCCTGAATTTTAGCTTTCAAGGGGTCCCGGGACACCCGGACAGTCCGCAGGGAGGCCCGTGCTGACGGAGGCTTGCTGAGGGCCAGCGTCCTTTGCTGTGTCCTTTATTGCTTTTTAATGTTGTTTTTGGTAATTCTGAAAACACACCTGCTGTCGCTGTCGTTCACCCCAGTTCATAGATGAGGACACCAAGGCTCAGAGAGGTTGGGGACGTTTCCCACGTCACAGAGCTGCCGTGTGACCGAGCCCGGGCTGGATTCAGCTCTCTCTGCCTCCTCCTCTCTCCGGCAGCCGGCTCAGGGCCGAGCACAGAGCCCATCGCTGGCTGCAGCGAAGCCAGAGCCTGTGATGCAAAGTCTCCCCACAGGCCTCGGGGGCCCCAGCGCTAAGTGTCCTCGGAGAGGCCCACCTCCTCGGCGTGGCGGGGCACCTGCGCGTGTCGTGGGCTGGGCAGGAAAGACGGCGCAGAGCTGGGCTCTTCCCGCCTCTTCCGCGCTGCTCGCGTTCCACGCCGGCGGCAGGTCCTTCAGTGTCAACAGCTCTGAGAACTCCGAAAGGGCTTCCTCTGGCTCTTGAGGGGAGACGGGGGCCTGCCACTGCAGGTGGTTAGGTGGCAGCGTGTGGCAGGGTGTGGGCGCAGACAGGGACGGCGCGAGGGGCAGGGCGGCGTGTGCGGGCAAAGGCCGAGGAGGGAAGAGGAGCCCGGGGAGCAGGGGCTGCAGGGCAGGAATGGACGCGGAGGCACCAGCCGGGGGACCGTCGCGTTTTTAGGCAAGAGATGGTGATGGTTTGGACTGGAACCGGCAGCAGGGGACGTGGCGAGAAGCGGTCAGATGGGGATGTGTTTCCATTTCCCCAGGAGCCAATCCATTGGAAACAGCACCGTCCAAACAACCTTAGCAGAGTACGGCTCTGACCATGTTACCCTCCTGCTTAGAGCTCTGCAAAGGTTCTTATTTTTATTTTAAACTCCTCACCCTGTACACAGGCTGCCACGACTTGGACTCTGCTCACCTCTCGCCACGTCTCCGCAGCCCTGGCTTCTGTGTTTCAGCCTCATCAGAAGCACCTTCACGATTCACACCTGTGGACATTTACCAGCGCCGCGTTCTCTGCCTGGCAACACTCTGTTCGTCCTGAGAGCCGGCGTGTGCGGCAGCCTCCCCTGGAGGCCTCTTCCCTCCAGCCTGAACTTGCCTGTCATTGTGCAGTTGAATTTCTGGTGATTTGTGTGACAGCCCCTTGCACGGTGACACTGTGTGAACGGAACAGGACCCCTGGGCACCTCTCCCTGGAGCTGCCAGGGCCCAGCACCTGGGAAGTGCCAGGGAAGTTTGTTGAGCAATCGGCAGAGGGTGGTGCCGTTCCTGCGCTTTGCTGGGACTTGCACAGAGCCCTGCCCCGGGGGCCCAGCTCTGCCCGCTCCTGCCGCGCGCTTCTGCTTCTCTGGTTTGCACTGACTCTGCTGCTGTTGCATTCGGGGCAGTGGAAAGTCCAAGTTCCTGATCTCGTAAAGGTCCTATTCAAATGGGCTTTTCGCTTGTACTTCCCCCTAGATGACATTATCGGAAAGAAAGGAAAATGTTGCTTTTGGTTTGCTGAGTAAAATTTAGCAGAAAAGTTCATGTAGTTTCAGCTGCAGTGTCAGCCTAATTATAAAGGATGCCATTTGTAAAATCCTGCACGTTGCTGGCGACCAAATGTGTCAACCGTGCTTGGCACGCGCCAGTCACGGTGTCCCCAGAAGGAGCCAAGAGGAATAGGACCGTCCTCGTCCTAGCAGAGCCGCCCGGGGTGCGGAGGGCGTCCACGACGGCGCAGTAGCTGCAGCAGGAGGCGCGCCCCGGGACCCGCCCGTCCGCAGGCGCGGATTCCTGAGGGGGAGACTCTGAGAGACTCTTCCCGGGCAGGTGAACAGAGAAGGCTTTACCGACCGGGCCCTGGAGATGTGGAAGATTTAAAGTCACAGAACTGAAAGGGAAAAGGCCTTTCCTTCAGGGCCAGCAGGAAGACAAGCTGCTGCAGGCAGGGCGGCACCTGCTGGTGTCGGGGCAGGCCCGGCCGGGGCTGGGCGGGGAGCCAGTTCTGTGGAGGCTGCATCTGAGCAGGAAGAGGCTTTAGGATTTTGAGCTCCTCCTCACAGCAGCGGGAAGCCCTTGGAGAGCTCCGCGCGGCCGGCAGAAGGAGCGCAGACAGGACAGGCCAGTGAGACCCAGGGAGTGGAGGAGCGGCGCTCTGGCCGCGCGCGGGGGTGGCGCGCAGGAGGATGAGGAAGGACAAATCGGTGACTGGACGACAGGTGGCGCCGGGCATTCGGTCTCACGTGGGAGCCCCCACTCTCACCGCCCGCCTGCCTTTCCTCCTCCCCCTTTGCGACCTTGGCGACCTCAGTTTAAACATTCTGCCCTCTAGCTGGCTCCGACACTGCCCGCCTCCCGCCCCGCCTCTCGGCTCCTCGGCTCAGGCCCGGGTGCTCTGTCCCCTGCTCCCTTCACCTTGCTCCAAAAACGACAGGAAAACTGGGGGGGAACCCCACTTGCATGTTGCGCTCACGGAATTTCCCAGAAATTGGTCTCCTCGAATAGCTCCTGCCGGAAGCCTCGTCCCACGGGCCTCTGGCTTTTCTTGGGGCGGATTTTCCCCACTGCGCTTTCTGAGCACCAAGTCTTGGCCCCGAGGGACCAGGGGAGAGGCGGGGGACATGCAGGCGGCTCTCGTGCATACTCCTCTCCCCTTCGTGTTCTGGTCCTGTCACTGTTGCAGATACTGTCCTCTGCAGAGACCTGCCCCGGTCAGGACCTGGAACAGGGAAGTGACCCTGATAAGCTCAGCCGGGCTAAAGAGCACGCCGGGGCGAGGCCCTGCGCCTCCTGCCCCCAGACAGCCCAAAGCCCAGCGAGCTCCAAGTTCCGTCTTTGGGGAAAAGGGAAGTTGACCTCAGCCGTCTCTCTCTGAGGTCACGCACCTTGTCCCGGAGCTTGCATTGCTCTGGCCACTCGTCAGCCAGGTGGCTTCAGGGTTCTTCCCTCTTAGTCCCTGTCGAATCTTACCCGGTGTCAGCCGCCGCTGTGTGTCCCCTGGGTGGGGCAGAGCCCGGCTGTCTGAGTCATCCCAGCTAAGCCCGGACACGGTGGAGCAGAGACCAGTCATCCCGACTGAGTCCTGCCCAAATCTCAGGTTCAGGAGCAAAATGCATGAGCATTGTTTTGAGCCACTGCATTCTGGGGAGTGGTTCGTTAGCAAAGCAGTGGATAACTGAAACGTGTGTATACATGTGGCAGTTTATGTAAGCACGAGGTCGCAGTTCACATATACGTGTATAATAATGGCCTCCAAAGCACTTTACAAATGGAAGAAGTTGGTAATTAATTATTTGGGTGATTCATGTCCTCCTCATTGTTAATCCCATAACAAACACCAGTTGTTCCCTGAGCCCCAGCCAGGGCTTCACGCTTCGTCAGTGGAAACTTCTGGGCAAAACAAGCGTAGAGAAAATCTCAGTCAGGTCACGGGCACCTGTTCAGTGTAAACAGATTTGGTACATCGTCTTCCATCATCACCCCTCCCCAGTCTGCCCACCCCCTTCAGCCACGACAGATGAGGCCATGCGTGCATGTCCCAGATCCTCAGAGTTACGTGGCCGAGAACCTGGCTCCGCAGCCTGAGCGAGGGCTCCGGGGAGGGTCTCTGTGTTTGCAGCCTCTGCGGCCACACCCTTTAATCTTCTCTTCCACGGTGCCTTTGACTGCCCGCAACGTGGCATAGTTTCTCCCAGACTGCGGACAGGAGCTTTTGTTCCCGGCACCTAACGCAGCTCCTGGTACCCCATGGCGGCTCAGCGTATGCCTGGGGGATAATTAAATGCACACACGGTTTCCAGATCTCACCCCGTCTGGTTGACCTGCTCAGAGTATACTTGGGGTGGACCCTGCATTTCATACAAAGTTCCAGGTGTCGACAGAGTGGCTCAGAGGAGGGGGAGTCATGAGCTGGTCTTTACGGGCCTGTACGTGAGGCCGGGGGGTGCAGCCTCAGACGGCAGCAGCCTTGAGAGATGACGCCCTCAGGTCCGCGCCTCGTTCGTGGTCAGGTACTCGCCTCTGGCTCATGCCTCCTCCAGCCCACCGCACACCGGGCCTTCTGCGCTTCATGTACAAAGATGGAATAGGATTCTTCTTCCCTTCTCCTCCTCCTCCTCCTCCTCCTTCTCCTCCGCCTCCTCCTCCTTCTTTGGAAAGGACTTTGTCTTTCTCTCTCCCACCTGTCTTTGAAAAGTGATTGCTTGGAAACTCCCCCAAATAAACTAAAGCAGGCCAGAAAATGTAAGAAGTTTTAAAGCAACTTCTTTTGGGATCGAGAAGTCAGAAATATAAAGCCCTAAATACGGTTGGACCCAGTTGTGATGTGAGCGCATTTCATTTCTTCAGCGAAGGTGGGCTACCTGCCTTCCCCGGTCCAGGCTTGGGCGCTGGGTGGAAATGGAAAAAAGGCAGATCCTGACTTCAGACCCTAAACTGCAATTTTTAGACACCATGCTTCTATTGTTTTAGTTTTTTGAAATGCTCAGCACCCTGGGAATGTAAGGGGAGAAAACTCGATCTTCCCATCCTTGCGGTTGGTTCTGGTGGTCAGAGCCGACGCGGGGAGAGAAGCAGCCCGCTCTCGGCTCTGTGCCCCGGGCCGGCAGGCACCGCGTGCGGGGCGCGGCGGAACTTTCCCAGGGGAAAATCGTGGAGAAGCGGCCTGACCACAGGTCTGTATGCAGGTCCCACGTCAGCCTGGGTACCCCAAGAGGAAGACGTGAGGGGATTAGACGCGTAAGAGATTTACTGGGGACAATGAGGCCGCGAGCTGCCAGACTGCCGGTGGACGGCCCGGTGGGGCAGTGAGAGGAGGAAGGAAGACGGCGTGGGAGAGTCTTTGATGGCAGCGCCGTCTAAGGACGTTTTGGCAAAGCCGGTGGGGAGTCGTTGAAGCAAAGCTACCTGCCCAAGGAGGCTGACTTGCAGGAAGGGCCTCGTATTCCTGCTTTGCTCCGTCACTGGTCGGGAGCAGCCTGCGGGGCCTCGTGCAAAGCGAGTGGCGGATTCGCAGCCAGCAGCTGGGCCCTGGGTCAGCCCCACTCCCGCAGCGGGTCTGAGAGGTGCCTTTTCCCGGCTGCCACCCAATCGGGTAGCGCCTCTCCTCTCCTCCCTAATCCTACGGTGATAGTTCAGAAACGCAAATTATGTACAAAGCTTTTTTCCTGTTTGTAGCTGTTCGTAGGCACCGACGCAAAGAATCAAACTCACTCCATATGGAGTGGGAAAAAAAAGGGAATTCAGTCTCTCCGGGGAACAGGAGTTGTCTCCTTTTTCTTCCACCCACTGCATAGCTTTTCTCAGGATTGCTGCCAAAGCTAAACACAGTGAGATTTGCATTTCACTTCAGATTGTGCACTTATGAAATCGCACGCTTGCTAGGTAAAGAGATAACTGGGAAGACAAATTCCCCGTTGGTTCATAAACATGATGGGAACTAGCACTGATTAAGCACCTGCATTTACCAGGCGTGGTGATGGGTGGTTTACACAGATCATCTCTTTGAACTTCACCTCGGTCTTCTGAGGTCGCCGTGTGGTGCCTCGTTCTATAGGCTGAGCACAGACCTGGGGCAGGTCGTGCGCAAGGGAAGGAGGTTTGGCCGGGCCTGAGCCCACGGCCTCCAAGCCCAGGGGTCTCTCTGGTCCCACAGTTTCTGATCCGTGCATTGGATAGTTTACTTGACTCGAGAGTATGAATCGTCAGCTTAGACTAGAGCTTTGTTTCGGTCAGAAATTCTAGAGTAAATGGCAGGTGAAGATGGAAGGAGGTAATTTCTTCTCCTCTCCTCACCTCACCCTTCCTCAGTTACTCAAAGCGTCAGGGTGGTTCTGCTACCGCGACCTTGAGACGCTCTTGTCCCGCTGCCAGGCTGTTCTCTAGTTTTCACTCCAGATTTTCACTAGTCTGACTTACTTTCTGGACTGCATTTTGCGTGTGAAATTCACATGAGCATCTTAAAGGGAACAGTTCATGGCGTTTGGTCCATTCACAATGTTGCGCAGCAACCGCCTCTTCCTGGTCCGAAACGTCTTCACACGCAGAGCGCAGCCTGTGTCCACTGAGCAGTTGCTGCCCCCTCGGCTCCTGGCACCCCCACCCGCCCCCTGTCTCTGTGGACTGAGCCGTTCTGGTCATTGCACAGAAACGGAGTCGCGTAATTCGTGACCTTTTCTGTTTGGTTTCTTTCTCTCGGCGTGATGTTTCTGAGGCTCAGCCCTGTTGCAGCCGCATCATACTTTGCTCCTTTTTGCGGCTGAATAATGATCCATGATTTGTTTATTCACTTATCCATTGATGAACATTTGAGTTGTTTCCGCCTCTTGGCTGCTGTGACTAGCGATGCCATGAACTTTTGTGTGTAAGTATTGGAGTATCTGGTTTTCAATTCTTTGGGTATATACCTATGAATGGAATTGCTGGGTCTTTTGGTAATTCTATATTTAACTTTTTGAGGAACTGCCAGACTTTTCCACAGGGGTTGACTCATTTTGCATTCCCACCAGCAACATGCGAGGATCTTAATTTCTCTGTATCCTTGCACTGAAGACAGCTGAGGCTGCATTAATCACAGGATGAGGAAGTGGCCTCTCTGAAGTGCTTTCCTCTTTCTCTTTCACATGCAGCCTACGCAGGACAGTGTCTAGGAGGAAGGACACTACAGCATGATGCAAACAGAAATTCTGCGAGTCCGCATATATAATCACGTGTCACAACCCGGCCAAGCTCTGTGAGCGTTTGCTTCAAATTGCCTCATCACCGCCCAGATGCCCCAGCTCGAGACTCTGCTCTGCACCAGGCAGAAGATGACTGACTGTGAGTTTGGATACACCCACAGGCTGGTCCAGGACTACCTGCAGTACGTCCTGCGGGTTCCGCAGCCCGGGTCCGGTCCGAGCAAGACGTCCAGAGTGCTGCAAAACATTGCCTTCTCCGTCCAAAACGAAGTCGAAAAGAATCTGAAAGCATGCTTGGACAATGTTAATGTGGCGTCCATAGATGCCGCCAGAACGATATTCAATCAAGTGATGGAAAAGGAATTTGAAGATGGCATCGTTAACTGGGGAAGGATTGTGACCGTGTTTGCATTCGGAGGTATTCTCATCAAGAAACTTCTACGAGAGCAGATTGCCCTGGATGTGGATACTTACAAGGAGATTTCTTATTTTATTGCTGAGTTCATAACGAATAACGCAGGAGAGTGGATACGGCAGAACGGAGGCTGGGTATGTGTCATGGAAACATTCCTCGTTGTTCTTTACTGTGAAATAGAAATTCATAGTTTCTTTGCTCATTAAAACAACGGCAAGGCACCTGCCTAAGAATACTATTTTCCTTGGGTGGTTTGCTTTAATTTTTAAAATAAAAATATACTTCCTGGCTCATTTCCAGTGAGTCCTAGAACTTTATAGTTGGAAAATACTTGTGTTTCCAGTTTTTACTCCCAACAGTGTAAATTACCGTAGTGAGGTTTGGGGACTAACGAAGCGCCTCGCCGATGCATCTTCAGACCCAACAGTGCAGACACTCTGTCTAGTACGTAGCTTGTGCTATGGTTGTCATGGCAATGTAGAATTAGCACAGAAAGAGTTGCTATTAGACGCTGTTATATTTAGGAATTTATCAGGTTGCAAGAGACAGGTATAAATTTTTTCAAGTTTATTATTTACAAATTGATTTTTTCCCCAGTTTTCTTGTATAACAAATTCTGGGCTGTAAAAACTTGTTGATAAAAAATAGTGTGCTGTACCACCAGCAAGAACTTTTATTCAAGAATTTTCAAATAAAAATTCACTCTATTATCAGTGTCTCAAAAAACCAAGACTATCTAGGGGCCTGCCTTGGAACGCGTGTTGCTAAGCAGCCTTTCACAGATGGATGCAAACACTTTCTTTCTTTCTTTTATTTCCCAACGCACTGAATACTTACTTTTTAAAGTGCTTATTTCCCACGGACCCTCTCTCCACCCCAATCCTGGCCCTCACCTCTTGAGAAATAACCACTGCTACCAATTATTCTATGTGCAAAACATGCCTATGGAATATATTCATAGAAAATATGCAGAGCGCTTCTTTGTAAATATTTTTATATGTAAAAATAGTGCATGGTTCTTATTCTGCAACCTTTTTTTCACCCAAGCATATTTCAAATCACGTTTTAAAGAGTGCTATACACATTTCTGTTGTAGGTCAATGCTGTCGAGGGGCCCTGCTAGCTGCCGGGCCGGACGTGGCCAGACAGGGTGTTTAGGTGATTTCCAGAGTTCGCTGTCACACACAAGGCTTCAGTGTCCACCGCCTCACAGACCTGCCCTTGTGCGTGTGTGTTTCCAGGCTGGGTGTGGGTTGTAGAGTTGCTGGGTCACATGCGTGTGCATTTTAAATGTGTTTGATCCTTGCCCTCCAAGGTGGCTCGGCCGAGTCACACCCTCAGGACCAGCCTGATGGAGTCTCCAGTGTTCTCCCACTGCAGCTGGCTGACAGGAGGTTGTAGCATCCGTCGTAATTTCCCCAAATTGTTGGGCTAAAAAATACCTAGTTGATTTTGTTTTAATTCTCAGTTCCTTGATTATTAGTAAGGTTAAGCACCTTTTCATGGTGAGCATCTTTTCATATGTTTACTGACCATTTGATTCTTATTCAGAGAATTGCCTGTTTATATCTTTGCCCATTTACCTATTATGTTGTCTCTTTATATTGATTTGTAGGAATTTTTTGATTCTGGATACAAATTATTTTTATATATGTGGCAGATATCTTCTAGTTTGCTGATTATCTTTTAAAACTATAGATTTCATGTAATATGTGTCATAAATCTGTTGTTTGAAATTTATAAGGTCCCTGATATGGTTAGAATTTTGCTAACTTTAAAAATAATTATTTCTCCCCTTTAGTCACAAAACCAACTATGGAGTTATACGTGATTTTTGAATGTTAACTTTTCTGTAAGGCATCTGAATTGACTAGTCTTTTCCTATGTAAAAAGTTCAAAACTTTTATTATCTCTGTACTTTAAAAAAATTTAAAATTGAAACAAAACAGAACAAAACTATAGATTTGTCATTATGAATGTTTAAAAGTTTGATGCATTTGATTCATTTATTAATCTTTTACTAGATGCCTTTTCCATTTTGATTAATGCCTTCCTGCACATCTATAGATATTATTTAAATATTTAACTTTGGTGGGGTGTGGTGGCTCACGCCTGTAATCCCAGCACTTTGGGAGGCTGAGGCAGGAAAATCGCTGGAGGCCAGGGGTTTGAGAACAGCCTGGGCAAAATAGCGAGACCCCGTCTCTACAGAAACTACAAAAATTATGTGGGTGTGGTGCGCGCACCTATAGTCCTGGCTACTCGGGAGGCTGAGGCAAGAGGATGGCTTGAGCCCAGGAATTCAAGGTTGCAGTGAGCTATGATCATGCCACTGCACTCCAGCCTGGGTGACAGAGTAAGATCCTATCTAAAAAAAAAAAAAAAGTTAACAACTTCACAGTAAATGTTGTGAGCTCCTGGAACTCATAATCCGCAGAGGGTGTGGAATTGTCTCTGAGAATTTCTAGAAGCACACTTATCTTCCGGGGGTGGCCCAGGTGTCGGTAAGCATGAGTGTGGCCGTGTGAGCCTGGTCCACTTAGCGGTAAAACACGCACGTTGCCCACACATTCTCAGCCTTCCTGAAGGTCCCAAGCTCTCTCTGCTGTACCGGAGTAGCTCGGGTTGTAGACGCGACAGAGACACTCTCTAAGACGTCACTTCAGAGCAATCTCAGCGCCCTTCTCCCAGCTTGCACCAGACGCTGACTCTGTCGACGACAGGCAGCACTTTTCTGAGTCAGCGCACACTGGCCTGGCGCCGTTCCCTTCCCTTCACCGTGAGGCTGACTGGCTCTGCTCGAATGAATGAGCTCACTCTTGAGTGACGCGGTGCAGGGGAAGTGACACGTCACAGGCCTGTGCTAGCAGAGTCAGGTGGCCCACGGGAAGGGGAAGAGCAGAACAGGCATTCGCAGCCTTACCAAGATGTGAGCCCCAGCTTCTCACTTTCTACCCTCCTGAAAAAGTCCCCCCAAATCACCTATCATAAAACACACTATCTATCATCGAATTAGGTTTTAAAAGTGCCTGGAAACTTTGTAGAAACCGTGACTCAGGAACGCGGTGTGTGAGGGCAGTGTGGCTACGAGGAGCACCGACTCTGAATCAGATAGACCTGGGTTTGTCCCCGCGCAGCCCACGTCCACTCCCTTCAGCAGATCGTGGCTGTGCATGGGCAGCGCACGTGGGGCCACCTTCCTCTCTCGCTCGGCGGTGTCTGTAGCCACCTGCCAGTCTCCCTGCTTCCGTCCTGCACCTGCTGTGATCTGGTCTCCACATAGCAGTCCGAGAGACATTTTGAAAATTTCAATTAGATAATGTCTTGGCCTAATCAAAATCTTCCCAGATGCCCCTTCACCTGGGAACAAAGGAACACAGTCCTGACTGTTGCACTCAAAGCCCTGCGGATCTGGCCTCCGGCTGCCTCGAATCTCGCCGTCCGCGAGTCTCCTGGGCTCCGCGGCTCCGAGCCTCCCTGGGTGAGCGAAGCCCGCTCCGCCTTCGAGGCTTTTGCTCTGGCTCTCGCCTCTGCCGGAATAACGTCCCCTAGAAGTTCGCACGGCTCCCCTCTCCCCTTCGCTCGGGTCTCTGTTCCCAGGCTGCCCCTCAGAGGAGGCTTCCTCGGTCGCCCGTCTGAGATAGCGCCACGGCCCCTGTCCCCGCAGCCACCACTTCCTTCACGACCGCGTTCGTAACCGGGTGTCCCGTTATGTATTTACTTGCTTGTCTGTCTGTCTGTGTCTGAGACGGGAGTCCAGGCTCAGCGAGGGCAGGGATCCTTCCAGCTTTGCTCACCAGTGCTTTCAACCGTGCCCGGCACGTGGTCAGTGCTCAGTGGATGTTTCTTGAACAAATCAATGAACGAATAATCTCCAGAGAAGTGGGACTAACATCACGGTATTCGCCTACGTCTTTAAAAAACTCCGAGGTTCTGATTTTCTTTGGATTAGTGCTACAGTATATTATTTTATGCTTGAGGCTCTCTTGAAACTCAAGGTAGCCGAATTAACACACTATCACTGTTCCCGGAAATAATCAGACCTGAGCATTCTTTGTCTGCTGCCACATTACTGACAGGACATTGAATGTTTATTTGTATAGTTATTTGTATCTCATGGTTTTAAGATATATAAATAGCGACATTAAAGGAAATATACTGGAAAAGAATATATTTGAAAAGAATATTTTGAAAAGAAAAAGAAATCACTCTCACTACCTTAACATCTCCCCGTGCAGACACCGTATGTAATTATAATTCGGGTACACGGAAGAGGTTTTCACGTGACATTATCCTGTAAATATGTCCCACGCTGCCTCTCATGCTCCCTGCGTGCATTTCTAGCGTCGGCAGGAGATTCTGCATTGTAATTCACTTAACGAATTCCCAGTTCTGAGACACTTGGGTTGTTTCCAGGTTTCCCCTTTTAGAAATAACGCTTCAGTGCTAAGCAGGGGTCTGTTTCCCCAGTGCACCCACCCCGGGTTTTAGGAGACGGCCTCACAGTGAATTCCCGACTGTGGCACGACTGTTTGTAGACGTGCACGCCATCGCGCTGCCCACGCACGCTGGACCGCCTCATATCCAGGGAGTGTCGCGACCGCCTCATCAGCACTGGTCGGCACTGTTAAAGATAATTTGGGGTGTTTAATAGGTTTAACATAACAAGGTCAATTTAATAGGTCTAAAAACTAGTAAGGTTGTGTTAAAAATGCACAATTCTTTAACTGCTAGTAATGTTGAGTTATATACTTTTTTATAATTTACGTTTTTCTTTACCATGGCCTTTTCCTTTTTAACTATTATGGGTTTGATGATTTTCTCTTACATTTGAATGAACTCTTTCATAGTAATGCAAATATTTCCCTAGTCTGCTGTTCTCTTAATTCTTGTTTTTTATAGTTTTTTTAAAAATGTTAATCTTCATCTAGCTGAAGTGGCCAATTTTTCCCTTTGTTCACTGTCTTTACTTTAGAAGTTGAATGTACATAAGATGACATGTTCATTGCCCAGTCATAATAGACAATGATCGTTGTCATAATAATAAAATCATTTCAGAGGGCCCCATTATACTCACCAAACGTGGGGTTTATGAAGATTCTAGGAAGGGAGCAATGAGGTGAAGACAAACCTAGAATGTACGGGAAACACGCTGAGCGTGTGAGGGCGGGGGGAGAGGAAGGAGAGACGGGAGCCACTTCCTCCCTCTGCCAGGGCGTGACAGCCCGTGTCCCAGAGCAGGACTCCACGCTCCGCACGCAGGCAGAAGGCCGCTTTCCTAGGCAGTCCCGTCGGCGGAAAACCCCCGCCCGGTTGCCGTCTGCTCTGCCGCGGAAGCTCATGAAGGTGATTCCCGGGCGCTGCCGGCTCTCAGGTCTCTCCCGCACCAGAGAATTACGCGTGGCTCGTTGTCAGCATTAGCCACACTGGGCTACGAGCCACCCGGAGGCACCTGTGACCCCAGGTTCTGGAACTCGCAAGATGCAGAGCGAATGTTTGCCAAGTGAACATTTAAAAAATTATTTTAACAATTTTCTAATCCTTCTGGTGTTTTCTTGGAAATGCCTGGAGCGGAGAGGGGAGGAGGATTTGCGCTCCAGTCCAGGTCTAGGCACTGAGGAGCTGGGCAGCCTTAGGCAGCTTACTTCCCCAGGCCTCAGTTTCCTTGTTTGTCACGATAAGAGAGGGCATTAGGCTAAGTGGCCTCAGAGGCACTTTTCAGTGAGGAGGTACTGATATAATCCATAATTTCAGATTATAAACTAATTAAATACAGTGTCCAGTTCATTGGGTTATTCTGTTTTTTCCTGTATTTTTTTAAACTCTGATCGCAAAGTGAATGAATTGTAATGGGAACAGTCACCAACCTTCTCAGAGGCTCAAAGGTGCTGGTTTACTTTGAGTTGCCTGTGAGTCCTCGTGATCTTCAGTACAACAGTTTACAATTTAGCACAATTTATATTAAAATGTAAACGCATTGAAATCAATGCCAGACAATTGAACAAGAAAGAAAGAAAAAAAAAGTGGACTTTCTGTCCTCTGGAGCTGTCCTTGCTGTCCACTGAGGTGGCCACCAGTGGCTGCGGCCACCGAGTGATGGCAGCGCGGCCAGTCTGAACTAAGATGCGCCGTAAGTCCTAAAAACTCATCAGATTTTGAAGGCTTGGTATGAAAAGAGAATAAAATATCTCATTAATCATT
>NW_012152563.1:141770-142295 GCF_000956105.1 Propithecus coquereli | reverse complement strand
TTTCACGTGACATTATCCTGTAAATATGTCCCACGCTGCCCCTCATGCTCCCTGCGTGCATTTCTAGCGTCTGCAGGAGATTCTGCATCGTAATTCACTTAACGAATTCCCAGTTCTTAGACACTTGGGTTGTTTCCAGGTTTCCTCTCTTAGAAATAACGCTTCAGTGCTAAGCAGGGGTCTGTTTCCCCAGCGCACCCACCCCGGGTTTTAGGAGACGGCCTCACAGTGAATTCCCGACTGTGGCACGACTGTTTGTAGACGTGGACGCCACTGCGCTGCCCACGCACGCTGGACCGCCTCATATCCAGGGGGTGTCGCGACCGCCTCATCAGCACTGGTCGGCACTGTTAAAGATAATTTGGGGTGTTTAATAGGTTTGACATAACAAGGTCAATTTAATAGGTCTAAAAACTAGTAAGGTTGTGTTAAAAATGCACAATTCTTTAACTGCTAGTAATGTTGAGCTATATACTTGTTTATAATTTACATTTTTCTTTACAATGGCCTTTTCCTTTTTAACTA
>NW_012152563.1:132702-140503 GCF_000956105.1 Propithecus coquereli | reverse complement strand
GGCCAGTCTGAACTAAGATGCGCCGTAAGTCCTAAAAACTCATCAGATTTTGAAGGCTTGGTATGAAAAGAGAATAAAATATCTCATTAATCATTTTTATACTGATTACATATTGAAATAATAATATCTTGGATATATTAAATGAAACGTGTCTTGCAAATTAATTGTGCCTATTTTTTTACTTTGTAAAATGTGGCTGCAAAAAAATTAAAATTACACATGTAGCTCACACTACATTTCTTCTGGAGAATGCTGCTCTAGAGAGATCTAGAATTGGAAGTAGAGAACTATGATGAGAATGAACACAATACAACTAGTGAAAGTACAGAGAAGACTTAACTATTTGCATTATTTAAATGAAAGTTTCTTTGCTTATTATTCCAGCAAAGAGGCTCCACTGATTTAAAAATGTTAAATCTATTATCTCACAGGAACACGGCTTCGTAAAGAAGTTTGAACCTAGACCTGCCTGGCTGACTTTTCTGGAAGTTACGGGGAAGATCTGTGACATGCTGTCCCTCCTCTACTCCTGACCCAAAGGACGCTCCGTATTGTGAAACCTGCCTAATCTCCCTGACCCTTACGGGAACTATTGCCGACGGGTACAGCCACTTTTACAAACAACCTCGATGACGTAACTCGACTTTCCAGAGTTACAAAAATTTTGTCCTCATTTTAATGACTAAATTGTATTTTTCTCTATATGCAATTTGTGTCTTAATTTTTCGGGTGTGCCTGGAAATTCAGCAAAAGGGTAGAGTTCAACAGGGGAGACAGGGATAGAATTAGGGGTGATGACCAGGAAGGTGGTGTCTTTTCTGCCCCACCGTGGATTCTTTCCTGAAGCCGTGCGCGTCACCCAGAAGCCGCTCGTGGTCGTGAGGCTGCGCTGCACGGTGGGTGAGGGCTGGTGGCCCCAGGCTGGCGCAGTTCTCGGTGCCCCACTGCTTAGGTTTCCCACTCAGGTCCTCCTCCCCAGCCCTTGCTCACTGGCATGCCGCGGGGTCGATGGACACGGCAACCAGATGGCAGGATATTCTGGGGTAGTTTGAACAAAGGCGATTAGGGAAATGATTCAATGTTGAGTTATTGTTATACACTTTTTTTTGGTAAAAATTCACAAATTAGAAAATGATAATCTTTTGTTTAGACCTTATGTTCTAACGTTTAGGTCAGCAAACCTGATTGCAGTGTGGGAAGCCTAAACCTTGCTCTAGACCTTCCTGTCCTGCCTTTGGCTCCCACAACACAACCGCGCTCCCTCCCGGGGACTTGCAGCACCTTTCCCAGGAGGCTGTTGATAGGTCTAATACGGAAACCAGCGCCCCCTCAGGCCGCGTGCATTCGCACAGGGGCTTTCGGTTAATTGATGCTTTACCTGGATGTGATTCTTAACGGTGGGCATCAGGACACTGACGCAAGTTGGTAGGGGAGCAGTTTTGGCTGAGGTGGCTTTGGCTGACTTATGAAATCACATCTAAGAGCCACCTACCTATGCCACCTGGGGCTTTTGTCTTTTTTGGGCAGGGTACAACTTTACATTTTCTTTTACTTCTTCCTGCCAAGTGCCTCACCCACACCTCAACTGCTTTTAATTCATGTTTTTGTTAATCAGAGCTGAGTGGCAGAAATGAACAGTCACAATGGACATAACAGGACGTGTGTATAGGGGTGCTATTACCTGGAATACATTTGCACAAGAAACCACAAAATCTGGCTTTTACGCTACAATTACCTCTTTAGCAATGTGACGTTGGGAAATCGGTGACCATTTCTGGCTTGGTCTGTGACTAGTCTTTTGAACTGTACCTTGCTGTGTGTTTTCTTAACTTACTTAAAAAAAGTTTTATGAACCTCAATTCCCTGTGCCATTCACAAAAATTCAATTGAAACAGATCATAGACCTAAACGTACACTAAAACTATACAACTTCTAGAAGAAAATATAGGAGAAAATCTTCACAACCTTGGCATAAGCAAAGATTTCTTATCTGGAACAAAAAATTCCTGAACCAGAAAATGAAATGTTGGTAATATGGAATGTATCAAAATTTAAAAATTCTACTCTTAAAAGGACACTGTTAAGAACCCAAACAAGGGGTGTTTGAATTCTATCTCAATAAAGCTGTTAAAAAAAAACCAAAAGGCAAGCCACAAAATGGGAGATAATATATAACATTCTAATGTCTGACAAAGAATTTACCATTAGTCGCATCAGGGAAATGCAAATTAAAACCCCAGTGAGAGACCTACACACTCTCCAGAATGGCCAAAATGACAAAGACTGACAAAGCCAAGCTTTGGGGAAAATGTGAAGCAACTGGAACTCTTCTGCAGTCCTGGTGACAATGTGAAACTGTACAACTACTTTGGAAAACAGCTAGGAAATTTCTTATAAAGTTAAACATACATTTACAGTAGGAATTGTAGAAATTCCACTCTTAGGTATTTACCTAAAAGAAATGAAAACAGGCCGGGCGCGGTGGCTTGGGTCTGTAGTCCCAGCACTTTGGAAGGCTGAGGAAGGAGGATCACTTGAGGCCAGGAGTCAGAGGCTGCAGTCAGCTGTGATCCTGCCACTGTACTCCAGCCTGGGTGACAGAGCAAGACCATGTCTAAAAATAAATAAACAAATAAATATGGAGAAAGAAATGAAAAATGAAAACGTATGTCCATGCTCTACTGTTCATAGCGGATTTATTCATAATAGCCCAAACTGGAAACAACCTGCATGTTCATCAACAGGTGAGGTGGATAAACACATTTTGGAATATCCACACGGTGGAACATTACTCAGCAATGAAAAGGAATGGACTACTAATACATGCGAAAGAATGGATGAATCTCAAAAACATTATGTTGAGCAGAAAAAGCCAGTCATGAGACTATATAGTGTATTATCTCATTTATATGACACTAAGAAAGACTAACATATGGTGGCAGAAACTGATCAGTCGTTGCCTGGGGCTGGGCTGGGGGACTGACTGGGAAAGACTGGGGTGATGAAATATTCTACATCTTGATTGTGGCGGTGGTTACGTGGGCGTATAAATTTGTCAAAACTCATAGAGATGTACACTTACAACTGGTGCATTTTATTGTAGGTAAATAATATCTCAATCAATCTGACTTGGAAAACAGTGTTTCTGTGAAAAATGATCAACGCTCATTATAAAAAGAGTAAACGATAAGGAAAGGTACAGAATGAGAGAAATAAAAGTCACTCTAAACACTAATTTCAAGTGGAATGTTATTAATGCCATGAATAAAATCACGAAGCACCGTCATTTTGTGCCCCTTGTCACACAGGACTTGGCCGTTGTAAATTGAAGCCTTGATGACACGAGCAGCCTCCCCACATGGCTCGTGCCTCTTCATGTCAGGCGTGTCTTCCTGGGGTGCTGTCTCTCTTCCAGGCTCCGCTGGGCTGGCTGTTTCCAGCACCTTCCACCACAGACTTTGCCCGAGTTGTTTCCTCTGCCTCCCTGCCTGGTTTTGCTTCTTGTCCTTCGGATTTCGGCTCAAAGCTCACTTCTTCAGGGACACCCTCCCCGGCCAGGTTAAGTTCTCCTGTTACGTCTCTCCAAACACCGTATCTCAGTGACAGTGGCATATTCGTGTGGTTTCAAAATCAGCGCATCTGCTCCCCCAGCGGGACCGAATTCTGTGCGGGCAGGAGCCCTGGCTGTTTCCACGGACCGTCTGATCTCAGAGCCTACTTCGGAGCCTGGTAAGAGAGCAATAAATATTAGTTTCAAAAAGATGGGAATGAATATTCATTGGTTTTGGAGTAGGTAATCATGGAGCTGGGTGAGGCGGTCAGAGTTGGGCAAGTGGGTCAACGGAAGCGCTGACCTCCCAGTGGACTCCCAGTCCCTGGCTGTTCCTCATTGTCTGGGCCTCCTCCTCCTGCTGCACTTCCTCCTGATGGCAGGGTGCCACCCAGACCCTCTGCTTCCTTCCCCTCCCCTTCATACGTTGCAACTGTGTGTCCAGCTGGTGAAACCGGTTTCCCTGCTGTTGGTGAGGGCCTTTGGTGGCCAGGTGGTGTCCTCATCTTCCCTCATCTTTACCCTCCCTCCGTTTTTGGGTGTCTTCCCAGAAGTATTGCCCCAACTTGCACTGATTGCCACCTGGGAACCTTTTGCAAAGGGTGCGAAGCTGCTGACAGGGAAACGTTGCTTCGTAAAGCCCCACAGAACATGAAAATAAAACAAACCCTTTCTTCACAACTGGAGCTCTGTGTGGTTATTTCTGCTTGAAGGTGACATTAGGGTCACATTGCCAGGACAGAGCAGGGCTAAATCACCTCTCCACAGCGTTGGTGGTTTTCTCGGATTCACGAGCCCTGTGCCACAGGCAGCATTTTCGAGACTGAGCCTGGGGCTGTATTTATCTCCTGCTGGCTCACATGAGGTCCCAACTCATGACCAATGTTCCCTCGAACTGTTTCAAAGTGGAAGATGGATGACTGTGCTATTTGAGAGACAGGAGAATGTATATGTAGGAAAAGTTTAGTTTGCAAACACTTACAACACAATTATTTTGACACAATTTCCACTAAATCTGCTTCCTATTTCACTGAGAACTTCCACGTGTTCTCGCCATCGTGTCTACCTGCCCACTCTGTGTCTGCACTGGGTGTTTTCCTTCCTGCTGCATCAGTAGTTCCAAGGCCGACCCCTGTGCCTGGCGTGAGACCTGCCCCCCATGGCCTCCGCAGGAACAGATGTCACTTCTGCGCCGTACAGTCCCCTCTGAGCCAGTCGGATCAGCACACAGACTAGCTGTGGCAAAAGCAAATAAAAGCAAATAAAACAAAACAGCACACGCGACCCCTCCGCTTCCCTTCATAGGAAACTCCTCTGAGAGCCGTCGGCACTTGCTGTCCCCAGTCCCTCCTCTGTCTGTCTCAGGAACACTGATCCATCAGACTTTTAGTCCCACTGCTGAGTTCGAGGATGAATTCTCATCCTTAACTTTCTGGATGCGACCTTTGACACACTGGGTGGCTCTTCGCATACATTTTTACGTGACCTCTGGGCCACCACTCCCTCTTGGTTCTCCCCTTCTCGCCGGCCGCTCTGTCTCCTCGTGTTCCCAGGCTGACCTCTGATCTAAGCACTGGAGCACCTGGCTGGTCCCTGTAACACTCACACGCGAGACGTCCGGCCCAGTCCCGTGACTGAGGACCAGCCTGGCTGGGGACCCCAGCTCCTCTCTCCAGCACAGGCCTCTCCCTGAACCCCTCACGTCTGCCCCTGCCGGCCGGGCGTCTCCTGCTGGGATTTCTAACAAGCGCAGCAAATTCACTGCGTGCAAACTTGAACGTCTGATCTTCACGCCCTGACCTCGATCCCCCGCGTGCTCCTGTCGCAGTTAACGGTGTCTCCATCTTTCTACCCACCCGGGTGGAAATCCCTTAGATTGCCGGCTTTCCTCTCTCTCTCACTACGCACATTCAATCCATTGGGAAAGACCATCTGGTCCTTTCATCAAAACGTATCCTCCCTGCTGCCACCCTGCCCCAAGCCACCGCGTCTCTTCCACAGACGTAGCAGTGACAACCTAACTGGTCTCCTGCTCATCCCCTCGCCCGGCCGAGGTTCACTCCCAACATGCAGTCACGGGAGCCTTTAAAATGTGAGACGACGTATGTCACTCCCCTCGCAGCTCTCCCTGGCTTCCACCTCCCTCTGGGTGAGGGTCCAGGTTCTCTGGGGGCCTGCACGGCCCTTCACAGCCTCCTTTGGGGACAGCCGCCCTCTCTCCCTCCTCACGAAGGCTCCCTCCAGCATCAAGCACTCTCTGTCCCCAGCGTCTGACACCTTTCACGTCACGGAGTCTCCTGTTCAGGATCTTGATTTCTGTCTTAAATGACGAGTGGCTCCTGAGGATTAAAAATATCGGGGTAAGAGGGACATAGATGCCTCGACTATGAGGCCCACCCCAAGCCCACAGAGCTGTCTGGGGACTCGGGACCCTGACGAGCTGGCTCCCTTCCTTTGTGAATGTGTCCTTACTTTGTTGCAGCAAAAGATGCTCCAGGTTCATCTCATATTGTCCCTGCCCCAACTCTAGAATCAACCGTTTCTCCAAGAAGCCCAGTCTTTTTTTTTTAATTGGAGAATGATATTTAGAAACCAGATCTGGATGCTAGATTTCATAGCTACCGGGGTGTCATTATTTCCAGGTTCTCTCACAAACAGAGCCAGTAAAAACATTATCTATGTATTTCTGTATCAATCCATTTGTGTGTGTGTGTGTGTGTGTGTGTGTGCGTGTGTGTGTTTGTGTGTACTAAGAACCATGAGTTCACACTGACACCTCGGATCCCAGTCCCACCCCACACGGGTCACTCCAGCCTTCCCCCTTTCCTTATTTATAACTTGTTTTTCCAACAGGGAGAAACCCGTCATCACTCACAATAAATTTACTTATTCGTTCAATTATAGAACACAAACGAAGTACATATACACATGAAGTAGTTTCACAATTGCTAATTTATACCCCTGTGAAAAATAAATGTACTAATTAGAATAAAACATTTGTAATAAAGTTCTTTTTATTTTTACCCTCATGATATATAGTGAAAATACAATTTTCCAAAAGGAGTTAACTGAGTTCTTTTCTTCCCCACCCACTTCGCTGTGGCTGCCAGTCATTCACGATGCGGTTCACGTGGCGTGTTCCTGTCTGTGCTCTACTTGGGCTTGCCGCCATGTCCTGGGCTGGCTGTGCACATGTATGCAGTGAGGGTCAGTGTGACACACAGAGGCATAGCCAGAAAAACGTTGCTCTCCTCGTCACTGTTACTGCATTCCCGTTCTCCCACCCATTCTACCCTTTCTCGCCCTTTCAATTGAATAGAAATGTCTACTGAAGCCCTCTGCCCATCTGGCTTGTGCTTACTGCATTTCCACCAAAACTGAGCAGATATGTGTATGCTTTCTTTTATCGTGTTCTTTCATTTTATGAAGATATGATTCACATACCATTAAACTCACCCTTTAACAATGTACAATTTATTGGTTTTTTTAGTATATTCAGTGTTGTGCAACTACCACCACAATCTAACTTCAGAACATTTTCATTACCTCAGAATGAAACCCTGTAGCTCATGCCCACTACCTCTGGCCCCAGACAACTACTAATAGACTTCCTGTTTCCATGGATTTGTCTGTTCTGGACATTTCATGTAAATAGAATCATACAATATGTGGGCTTCGTGTCTGGCTTCTTGCATTTAGTATACTATTCTCAAGGTGCATCCATGTGAGAGCATATGCCAGTTCTTCATTCCTTTCTATGGCTGAGTAATATTCCAATGTATGGATATACCACATTTCATTTGTACATTCATCAATTGATAGAAATTTGGGTTGTTTCCACTTTTTGGTTGTTGTGAATAATGTTGCTACGAACATTCATGGACAAGTTTTTGTGTGAACATGTTTTCCATCCCCTTAGGTATATAGGCAGGAGTGAAATTACTGGGTCATGTGGTAACTCTACATTTCACTTTTTGAGGAACTGTCAGACAGTTTTCCAAAGTGGATGCATCATTTTACATTCTCATGGGTATGAGGGTTTCAATTTCTCTTCATCTTTGCCAGTACTTATTATTTCCAATTTTTTAAAATTACAGCCATTGTAGTGAAGTGTTATCTCTTTGTGGCTCTGATTTGCATTTCTTTAATGATTGATGATGTTGAGGATCTTTTCATGTGCTTAACGGCCATTTATATAGTATGTATGAAGAGATGTCTATTCAATTCTTTTGCACATTTTAAAATTGAATT
>NW_012152563.1:131947-132652 GCF_000956105.1 Propithecus coquereli | reverse complement strand
TGGGTTTGTTATAAAAGGGCAAGTTTGGCTCCCTTTCCTTTCTGTCTCTTACCCTTCCACTTTCCACCATAACATTATGCAACAAGAAGACCCTTACCAGATGTTAGCCCCTTGATTTTAGACTTCCTAGTCCTGACAACCATGGCCAATACATTAATATTTCTGTTCATTGTAACTTACCTAGTCTCAGGCATTGTTATAGCAGCAAAAATGGACTAAAACACTTATGTATTAGAGAGATTATTCCTTTGGTATATGTTGCAAGTATTTTCTCCCAGTTTTTCAGCTGTTTTTTTTTTTTGCTTTGTGTACTTTTTTTGCTACCAAAATTTAAAATACTTTTATGTCATTAAATTTATCGATCTTTTCTTTTATCATCTCTGAATTTTGAGTCATAGAGTTCTTTCCCTTAATTGAAGTTAAAAAGGAATTGTACTGTTTTCTTTTACTACATGTATAGTCTCAAATTTTACACTAGATTCCTAATCCATGTGGAGTTTTTTTCGTATGCATGGTGCAATGAATGGACATGAATTTATTTTTTTAAAAATGGCTATCCAGTTGTCCCAGAATCATTTCTTAAAAAGCTCATGTTTGCCCCAGTGATCTAAGAAAACATCTTTACCATGTATTAAATTTCCATACGGCTTTGGGTCTATTTCTGTGCTTTCTATTCTCTTCCACTGGTCCACGTGTGTACTCCAG
>NW_012152563.1:126756-130072 GCF_000956105.1 Propithecus coquereli | reverse complement strand
GGTTGGCGGACCCAGCAGGCGCTGCCTGGCGGGGGCCGAGCCGAGGGCGGGGCCGGGGGCGGCTGCGGCGAGCGATGGCGGCGGCGGCTGTGAGAGGCGCCAAGCAGAGCCTGCGGGCCGAGCTGAAACAGCGTCTGCGGGCGCTGAGCGCCGAGGAGCGGCTACGCCAGTCGCGCCTACTGACGCAGCAGGTGCGGGACGCCGGCGGCCGGGACCGTGGCGGACGCACGCCCGCTTGAATGCCCGGCGGCTCCGATGGCGGGTCCGCGCAGGCGCAGGCCAGGCCCCCGGCGCGCGCTCGTCTCCCCGGCGCGCGCACGTCCTCTGGGCGCGCACGTGCCGTGGCGGGTGTTGGGACGCCCTCGGGCGCCGCGGCGGAGGGAGGGGCGGAGGCTGAGAGGGCTGAGAGGGCTCAGAGGGCGAGGCTGAGGGGGCGAGGGCTGAGAGGGTGAAAGGGCGAGGCTGAGGGGTCGACGGCTGAGGGGGCTGAGAGCGCGAGGCTGAGGCGGGTGAGGCGGAGGAGGCGAAGGGGCCAGGCTGAGAGAGCGAGGGCTGAGAGGGCTGAGAGGGCGAGGCTGAGGGCGCGAGGGCGAAGGCGGGCGGGCGTCGCGGACTGCTCCCGGGCGGCTCCCGTGGGTCGTGGGCGCGCCTCAGTGGACTGTGGCGGCGCCGAGGGAGGCTGCAGGAGGGAGGCGGGCGGGACCGGCGCGGCGCCCTCCCTGAGCGTGACGCGTCAGGACAGCGATGCCAGAGGGCGCCGTATCCGACGGGGACGCGGGCGGCGGTGGGGTGCCCAGGGCGGGCACTTCCCGGTCGCAGGGCGGGGGCGCTCACGCTCCTCTGAAGTAACGAAGGGCAGGAGCGATGGCGCCCGCGGGCTTCCCACGCAGGGAGGAAGCGGGAGGGAAACGGACGTGTTGGCGACTGTGTTGTGAGTCGAACTGATGCTCCGCCTTCCCCAGGCTCGTGTCTCTGGGAGAAACACCCGTGGACGTTCCGAGACGCGATGTCCCTCGGAATCCGATACGACAGAAACCTTCCCAGTTACCCTTCACTGCTCTGCTCCCCAGAACTTTCTCGAATGCGGGTTTCCTGCGGGTCAAGGCCACAAAGCAGATGCGCCCCTGTCACTCCTCCCTTGGCAGCTGTGGGCGTGCGTGAGGCGTGTGTGCGGGGTTAGGGTTAGGGTTACGCGTTGGTTCAAACTGAATTATTTTAGCCGCCACGAGGAAGGCGTTGTTGGGTGCCTCGGTAGAGGCAGAGATGTAGAGTGTTGTTCTTGCTGTTTAAAATGGAACGAGGTCGTTCACGCGTGGGAAGCGCCTGCTGCAGTTTGCGCTTTGCTGCGTGCCGGATGTGGCGATGAGACACGATCGTTGTCCCGAAGAGGCACAGAGCCCAGCAGAGGGAACAGACGTGTGACCGAAGCATCGCAGAGCAGCCAGCACACGGCACAGGGAAACGCCGGTGTCGTGGAAACGTGGCCGGGGAGGGGGAGTTGGAAGGCTTCCTGTAAGAAAATGTTTGGGATGAATTTTGAAGGGGAAGATGAATTTTGTTACCTGAAGGGAAAGGTGGGGTTGGGGACCACGTGCAGGGATATTTAGGCGACAGAGGGCAGAATAGGTTTTATAGTAACATGGGCCTGGGAACTACACAGATCTGAATTTAGGTTTGGCTCCAGTTTTGTTTTGTTTTTCAGAGACAGGGTCACTCTGTCACCCAGGCTGGAGTGCAGAGGTGTGATCATGGCTCACTACAACCTCGCAACTTCTGGCGATCCTCCTGCCTCAGCCTCCCGAGCAGCTGGGACTACAGGCATGCGCCACCACGTCCAGCTAACTTTTTCATTCTTTTATTTTTGTAGGGACAGATTCTTACTCTGTTGCCCAGGCTGCTCTCAAACTCCTGGCCTCAAGCAGTCCTGCCTCAGTCTACCAAAGTGTTGGGATTACAGGTGTGAGCCACCCTACTGGCCTCCATTGTTTTTTAGTTGTGTGTGGCCTTGGACAAGTCTAATCTCTCTAGTTCCTTATCTATAAAAAAGATAATATCTTGGTAGGTCTATTGTGAGAGTTGAAGAGGTGTGTAAAGGGTTGTATTCAGTGCTTTACATATTTTTGATACATTCTTAAGGAGTAGTATATTCACAGCGTTTGGATAATGGGTTGTGGTAAGAAAAAAATAGGGAGACCAGTAAGGGGCTGTTGTGATAATTCAGGTGAGAGGTTATAAAGACGCAAACTAGAGCATGGACAGGGAAGACGGCGGGGGAAAAGAGGTAAATGGGAGACTATGCGACGAGGATCAGCAGGACTTGGCGACTGATTGGATAGAGGTTGAGAATATTGGAAGGGCAGGGAAGGGAGTCACCTATGATTCCAAAATTTAGAGCTTGGCACAGTGCTGTTTAGCATTAGTAGGCATAAGGAATGTAGGAGTTGGAACAGATTTTGGAGGGGCATGGGGAAAATAAAGATGAGTTCAGTTTGGTTTCTTCGTTCATAGAAAATGAGAATTCATAAACTCCAGGAGTGAATAGTGGTTATACAGAGGCAGAATTGCTGACTGCAGTCGAATGACAGCTGAGAGCTGGCATCAAAGGAGGAGGGAGAAAAATTGGAATAGTTTTACTCAGAAATAATTACAGTCTTACCCCACATAAAAAATATGTACATACAAGGAATATGTTTTACAATTCTTACCAGATACAATGCACTTTAACATTTTCTTTTATAGTTCATTTAAAAATGTGGATTGTATCTTACTGTTGATTTTATGACCAGTGGATCATGGCCCAAAAAATCAGCCTAGTGTGACTAGAACCATGTTTTGCCATAAAGAATGCTCAATAAAGGCATTAAATGATGTGTTTCATTAAAAAAACATATTTCTTCTTGTTGGCACAGCACCTTTTATATAACTTAGGAATTTATTAGACAAGTGATGTGTGGTAAAGAAATTCAGCTTTATGTCATATCTTGACTCCCTAAATAATTAAGATGAGTAAATTAGTGCACCTTTACTCTGTTTTTTACTCCGTCTGCCAGTTTCTGACACCTGTCTCATTATACTTATGTTGTCAAGTTTAATAATGACTACAATGACTACAGTGACTCTGCTGAGCAGTGTTTGTGGCTGATTTCCAAATTTGAAAATCCAGAAAATGGAATTTAGTAGTATATTCTGTAGAAGCAACTTGTGTGATTGAATATGTAAGAAAGGATAAATAATTTTATGTCACTGGATATGTGGCTAGGAGGGGAATGTTTCAAGTGTCAATACCAAATATTTTTTCTTTTACCCTAGAATTGAT
>NW_012152563.1:94190-126131 GCF_000956105.1 Propithecus coquereli | reverse complement strand
TTGGTTTTCTATATCTCTTAACTTTTTTTTCTCATTTTCCCTATTTTTGTCCTTTTCCCCTACTCCAAGTCTTTCTCCTAAATTGCTTTAACTTTGCTAATCACAATTTTAATTTCCAGTGATTATTTCTTAATTCTCTGATTGCTTCCTTTCCATAGCAGTCCGTTGTTGTTTTATAGGTGCAATTATCTTCTTAAATTTGTCTGAGAAAACTAATTAGAATTTCAAAAAATTCTCTGATTTTCTCAGTTTCCTGCTGGTTCATTTTTTCTCCCTGCACCCTTTTTTTTTTTAATCCTTCTATTTTGTATCTTGGTTTTCCAAAATGTTTGATGACCCTTTATTGTCTGTACATATTTATGAATGAAGGCTTGGTAACCAATGAGGTTTCCTCTCTTGCTTTGGGATTCCAGGGGAGGAATGGATTCTGCCTGAACCTATCCGTGTTTTCTGAGTGTTGTGGTCTGCTGCTGTTTTATCTAGAAATACTGTCCCATCCATTCTCTGTCTTAGATAAATTAGATCTCTGTTGTCTTCTCCTCAGTGCTATAATGGATTTTCTTTTTTTGGGCTTCTTTGCTTTCATATAAATGGGATTTGAGGAAGGAAGATAATATGTATGCACTGTCTCACACTGAATTTTAACGGATGTTTATTACTACTTATTCAGCTCTTGATTTTCTGTATTTTGCTTTAAAGAGAACAAGAGATAGACTTAACTTTCTTACATAACTTTCACTTAACTTGGATACCAAAAGCCCCAGGCCTGCCCAGGGTCTGGGTTTTGCATTTCCTTTCTTTGCCTGTTTCAGGCCTCATAACAGCTTTGTAACTTAGCAGAAAGCAAGAGTTAACTTCCTTCCTTAGCACTGGTTTGATGGGCTCTATCTGCTTAATTACTGTGTTTCCTTTTTCATTAGGAATACTTGACCTTCTGTACCTGTATCTTTCTGCCAGTCATATTTATAAGCTGATTTGCAGTATTTTTTTCTTCTTAGCTTAGAGAACAGGGAAGAACAGAAAAGGAGGGGCAAAAAAGAAAGCTAAGGGCTAACTTCTGAGTCTGGGTAAGTTCCTGAGATGGTTAACTTTTCTGTGGTAAGCAAAGGTCAGCCTCCTGTCTGAGTGGTTCAGCCTAGTGACTATGGGTCCTCCCTTCCCACCTGGCATGTTCGTGGACGTTCTAACATTCATTTAAACAGAAGGATTTTAGGAAACAGGATGGGAATGATAGAGCTAAGGCATGTACTCCGCCTCAGGGAGTTTATGGACTGGTTAGGGATGCTGTGTTTAGGGCATATGGAACAATTAGTGATCAACTCATGCAATACAGAATTGTTAGGTTGTATGTTCACTCTAAATGTAGGAAGGGTTCTGCACCAGTTAGGAGGAGTTGGGGGTTTGGTTTGGCTTTAAATGGGTAGAGTTTAGGAGTAAAGAAGCCTGACAGTCTAAGGTGTGGAGAAGCTTGTGGGAGCCACCGCTGAGAGATAAAGCAAAGACTCTGGGAGAAGCAGGTAGAATGGCTGAAGATTACTAAAATGGGTAGGTGGGGACCAAGCCTGGTTCTCGAGGCAGACAGCTGGTCCTCACTGTGATGACAGCGAATTCTCATCCCTACCAGAGTGGGCACGCCAGAAAGGGGTAAAGGAATCAGAGAGGCCAGCGTTGGGTCCTCAGCTCAAAGTCAGGCTACGGGACGCAGCACTGTCCGACCCACTGTATCACTCTGTTTTGGTAGTTAGAGAAGTTGGGGAAGGCTGAGAGAGAGGAGGAACTGTTCAGGGGAATTGCTCGTTTTTAAAAGTGTGATCTTGGAAATATAATTGCCACCATTTCCCATTTAGGTGATTGCCCACAGTCAGTATCAAAAGTCCACAAGAATTTCCATCTTTCTGAGCATGCAAGATGAAATCGAGACAGAAGAGATTATCAGGGACATTTTCCAACAAGGCAGGACCTGCTTTATCCCTCGGTACCAGTTCCAGAGCAATCACATGGACATGCTGAGATTAGCATCACCCGAGGAAATCTCTTCCCTTCCCAAAACCTCCTGGAATATTCCTCAGCCTGGTGAGGGTGACGTTCGGGAGGAGGCCTTGTCCACAGGTGAGTGTTACGCTGTTAGAATTGACTTCTGAGGATGTCAGACTGACCAGTTGTTAGATCTCTGATCCACTTGTTAGGTTTGGGCCAGTGGGAGTCTCATTTCCTACAGGGATGAATTTGAATTTCACTTACATTCCAAGACACCCACATTCCATGGCTTGGGATGTGATGTCTTCTGTAAGCTGTGAGGTGTAAACCATGAGAGTAAGGTATCGCGGTATTGTTGACTTCTTAGACTTTTGCCCCAACCTTGTGAGTTGAATTATACATTTTCCCTGAACAACTTAATTATTTTCAGTGGTTTCAGCTATGGTCTGTGTGCTAATGGGTGTACTATTATTAATGCCAGTGAACATTTATATCTCTAGTTCAGACCTAACAGCTACCTCTGGATATCTTTGCTTGGATACCACATACACATTTCAAACGCAACATGCTCCAAACTAAATCATGTTCCCCTCGACCCCAACTACCATGGGTTCATCTCAGTGCCTGGCGTCACCAGCATGTTGACCGTGCCAGAAATCTCCAGATCGTCCTTGACGCTTCTCTTTCTGTCATGCCCCATGTGTGATCTATTGCCAAGTCCTGATGATTTTATTTATTGAATATTTATTGCATGTGTCTACTTCTCTCCAGCCCACTGCTACTACTACATTCTAAGCTGCCATCTTCTTGCTCCTGGATTACCGTAATAGCCTCCTAACTGTTCTTCCTATCCACATCTTGCATCTTCTCCTCCGTCTCAATCCAATGTCTAATAGTAATTGAAACAAGATTTCTAAAATGCAGAACCTGCTACTTCTGTGCCAGCCCCCCTCCCCCTTCAGTGACTTCCTCTTGCCCTTAGGTTGAAGTAAACACTCCCTAACAAGGCCCTTCCTCACCCTGGTCCTACGTCTCCATTTTCACATCTTTCTACCCCCCTACTTCATAGTCTAAGTTCCAGCCACTCTGGAACAGAATAGCTCTGTTTCCCAGCCCTGTTTTGCTTTTTCTACTACTTGATCTTTATGTATGCTGTTCTCCAGCCAACAGCTGCTTGGGAGATTTTTTCATTATCAAGCAAAGAGGTGAAAGCAAAACAAGCTAAGGGTACTATTTTTTAGTATAATACTTCAGACCTGTCTTAGAGGTGTATATTTTTGACTAAGACTTACATGATTGCAAAGAAACCCCAGCACAACTTTTCGTGGCCTTCTTCCAATTTCTGCCCCTTTCAATATAACACCATAACCTGTAAAATCGATATGACTATGCTCACTTTGGCAGCACATACGCTAAAATCAGTATGGTGGAGTGGGAAGGGACAGGGTCAAGGAATCATAGTAGTAGAGGGAGTCTCTACCTTGCTACTTTCACTTCCCCTGCAGAATCCAATCCTGGGCTTTGCTAGAGTTTAGGCACCAAAAGTACGTTCAGACCCACCTCCTTCGTGTCCTGCTTCAGTAGACCATATGGATGTCGGCATGATAGAGCTCTTTCATATCTTGAAGGGGAAAGCTTGCGAGCATTTTAAGACAGTGAGATAATAAAAGAGTATTTTGGGGAGTAGCCTAGGCTTATAGATAAGGAAAAACAGGGCATTGTAGGCCACGACATTGTTCAAATTTAATGCAGCTACTTCTTCAGACTTGCAGGCTTAAGGGTGGAGCCCAGGACACTTTCCTAATTCTGGTGACCATTTGTCAACAGGACCTCCCATGCTCGCATCGTCTCTGTAACACGCCTGGTCATTGAAGTTCTGCTTGGTGTCCTCCAGTAATCAGTTCCTCTAGAGGCAGCCCATTCCTTTTAAAATGGCTCTGCTCCTTCTGGAATGTCTTCCTTAGCTTGAGCTAAAATGTGTCACTTTGACCTCCACAGCATTTGTTTTTTTGTTTTTTTTGAGACAGAGTCTCACTGTGTTGCCCGGGCTAGAGTGCCATGGCGTCAGCCTAGCTCACAGCAACCTCAAACTCCTGGGCTCAAGCAATCCTTCTGCCTCAGCCTCCCAAGTAGCTGGGACTACAGGCATGCGCCACCATGCCCGGCTAATTTTTTCTATATATTTTTAGTTGTCAGATTAATTTCTTTCTATTTTTGGTAGAGACGGGGTCTCGCTCTTGCTCAGGCTGGTTTTGAACTCCTGAGCTCAAACAATCCACCCGCCTCGGCCTCCCAGAGTGCTAGGATTACAGGCGTGAGCCACCGCGCCCGGCTGTCCACGGCATTTGTGCTATTTTTATTCAAGGACAGCAGAGGAAAGGGTAAGGAAGAACTATGATCTTCTTCTTAACTTAGTTGCGCCTCCTGATTAGGGTAAACTCAGTCCAAGTAAATGAGCTAAATCATTTATGTATGGTTTTTAGCACATCATTTTGCATATATAAGCTATTCAGTAAATGGCATCTATTACTAATTTTAAGCAAGGAAGGCAAAATCATTCATTGTGAGATAAACTCACTGCTAGCCAAGTATTTAACGTTTTGATAGTTTTCGGCAGATATTGTCACGTATCTACTTTGTGTCAGACACTATTTTAGCTCTGGAAAGATAAGATTCTGACTTGAAGGGACTCACACTCTGGCTGGGAAAATGTATGTAAAAAGAATATCCCAACCTGCAGTATATGTCAAATGTAAGCGTCAAATGAAAAGATACTGAATATTAAAAACAGAAGTTCAGGGGCTGGTCCTGAATAGAAAAACAGTCTACCAAAAAAACCTGATTGATCGTTTTTATCTCCTCCGTAGCATTTATTCATGCTGTATTTGTGGTGCTGGTGGCTTTTCCCCCACGTGTTTTTCTTTGTGGATGCAAAGGAATGGGGGATCGTACCCACAGTTCTCGAACCTGCAGTCTGGGGGCCAGGCCCTCTGCCGTTGCCTGTGGAAATGTCTGAGTGGGCAGTGTCTGCTGTTTGCTATCTCACAGCATCGCACTCTGCACTGTGGACTTCTGCCTGCGTCAGCAGCTTAGAATGTGGCAGTTTCAGTGCTAAAGCATAAATCTGGCTTCACAGTGTTTGCCACAAGCTGATCAGAGCTCAGATTGTCCTTGGTGTAGCCTTTGAAGTCTGTTTATCTTTCTGGTTTGCTTATGTTATCGCAGCTTAGAAAAGAGTGAACTTTGGTGTCCTTAGCTGCAATTATAAGTTCCTAAGCAAAAATTTCACGTGGGCTATTCTTACATTATGTGTACAGCAAAATAAACAAATTGGTAAATGAAACAGGATCTGTCTCTTTATTGAATTTATCCTCAAAGTGAGGGATGCTTGGGCAATTAGATTAGCCAGGAATTTTTCTGTTGCAAGTATATAATCTCATTCAGCCTGGCTTAAACAAAAACAGGATTTTATTGGCTCAGAGGCCGAAAAGGCCACGAAAGGGCTAGCTTTAGATATGGCTGGATTAGTGTCATTAGGAGCCAGTCTATCTCTGCCTTTTGATTCTGCTTCTATCTATGTTGGCTTCATTTTCTGGTGCTGCGTGGTGGCCCATGGCAGCTTCAGGTTCCACGACATCCTTACAGCTAGCAGTTCCAGGAGAAAAAGCAAGTCTGTTTTCTAACAGTCCCAATAAAATGCTCATCCTGACTCTCACTGGCCCAAGTGTCCATCCTGCAGTTAATCTCTGTGGCCTGAGGCATGGACTCGGCTGGCTGACCCAGGCCTGGGCTTACATTCCCACCCCGACCCATTCTCTGTGACCAGGAAGGAAGGATGTGCTGGCTGACTGAGACCAGGTCACATGTCTACCTCTGCGGCCCTCCTCAAACCACGGAGCTGAGTAGGGTGGGAGTGATTCAGCACAGGAAAAACAGATGCTGTTTCCACAGCAAGGGGGGAGTGGATCCTGAGAGAGTGGAGAATCAAATTCACCTGTGCTGTCAGTCATTTTTGAAATTCATGGAGTGTAGCAGGCTCTTTGCAGTCATAGCTTTGTCAGTGCTGATTTTTAATTTCTGACCTTTCTGGAGGCTTTTTGGGAATTTATATCTATGTGTGGGTAGCTTAAATAAATGATCATGATGAAGACTTTCTAGTCCCCAACCAAAACATTTTAAAGTAATTGAATGGGACACTTTCAAGGACAGAGTCCGCAACCCTTCTGGGTTGTTCATGTCAGTGTTTTTGGGGGAGCTATGATGGGCTCACTGTACGTAATTCACACTGACCTCATTTCTTTCTGTGCTAGGGTTGCATGGCATCTGTCAGGACAGAATAAAGGCAGCGGGTCTGGATTTCATCAAGGTATTTGACAGAATCATAATATCCTTGAGGATAGGTGAAGAAATCTGGATCGGATCATAACACCCTATTCAGAAAATATTTGTTGGGCACCTAGTCTGTGCGAAGTGCGAGGGGACGTCGTAGGAAAGAGCACGGCCTGGTCCCAGCGCTGTGGAGTTAACCGGCCTGCTGTCCCCACAGGGGCGGGTTCGTGCAGGGTGCTGCAAGGCTCTCTCTCGTGCTGTCCTGTTCAGGTTTTTGTTGAGCTTTTACCTTTTTTCAGCTTTTGTGGAACACTTGGATGTCCCACTGTCTTTTTATTTCAACATGTCTAAATTCATTCTTACCATTCTCTTTGTGCTTTCCACATTTCTGTGAGTAGCCACTTTGTGAGCATGAAATTATCCTTGCCTCTTTTCTACCCATCCGGTTATCAAGTATTACCAGATTTTTATTTGTAATGTTTTTATCACCTGTCTTTTCTAATTCCAGTTTTGGGGCAGCCCTCCGTCTGTGATTGTGATTCTTCCTATCTGTTCCATCGGCGCGCCATCGCAGGAATCTGGGGTGACCTTCCTCTCTGGACAAGTGGGAACGTTGCCTTCTGAGTTAGGCACTGTGGGAGGTAGAGCAGACCCTTACTGTCCTCATTCTCATTGCATCTTCCTTGTCTTCTGATGGGATAACTGTGGCCCAGGGAGCTCCAGTGACTTTCCCAGGGACACGCGGGCAGTTGGTGATACAAGGTCACCCAGTTCTGTTTCCACTCCAGTGCCCTTTGAAGTGCCGTTTCTTTTCTCAACACCTTGTTCATTAAGCCTGCTTTGCCACCTGGATTTTCTTTCTTTGTCCCGACAGCATGCTGCGTTAAAACCATTATTCACGAAACAGGTACTCTTGGTAATTGTATTCATGGGAACATTGTCATATTTTCCCAAGGAAGAACTTGTACTGAGTCACATGTATCTAAAAGTACCCTGGTTGTGAAGTTAATTTTTTTTTCAGTTATTTTGTATTCAACTAAATACACAGGAAGAACAGTTACTGCTTTCATTTATAATAGGGCCTTTCACTTGAACGATAAGTGCACCCATGATAGGCTTCCTTGGACCTTTTCCAGAATTGTCTATTTTATCTTTTGCAGCAGCAACTTTAGAATATATCCTCATTACAATGAGTGGTAATTTACTTCTTGTTAACTCCTAGCCCATTAAGATTAAAAGATACTTCCTTAGGGGTTATGGCCTGTTCTTGCCAAGATGGGCTATTCAAGCATAATGAGTCATTGAATGTACTATTGAACACTTAAGTATCTTTAAAAGGACTAACCCAGGTGACTTAAAACTCTCTACTTACAGAACTTCAGGTGTTGAAACTACTTTTCCAATTCAATTTTTATTTTATTACTTTTAATTGAGACATTAAAATGTCTATTAGGTTTATGTATGTTTCTGTATACATTCAATTTAGAGAAAGGGCAGAAGTTTTAAGGGGAGTTTGAATTAGAAAAAATAAATTCTTTTAAAGTTTATTCTTAACCTTAAATCTCAAGCTAGGATGTTGAAAACCTGTGTGTGAATAAACGCCACTGCGGGTTTATGTGCTTTTTCTTCCCCACCACCTCTTTCCTTCCCCAGCAAGCTCTGCCGCTCTCTGTGTTTCTGACTCTGCGTCAGTCCCAGTCTCCGTCAACGTCTCTCTGTCCTCCGGAGTTAAGGAGCAGCCCTGCGGCAGGCTCAGGGAACGTCTCACCCCCAGACTGGAAGAGCCTGTCACGTTCATCTGTTCTATGGGCAAGAGCCGGGGGCATCTATTTCTTTGAATCCCTTTGCAGTGAAAACACCCCTTTAAACTGCTTCATTGTAGCATTCTGAAAGGCCATAGGATGGATGTTTCTTCATAACAATAAATCCTGTGATTTTCACTCTTTGAGGGGTAAAATGAGTTATAACATGTTCTTTCCAGACAAATGAGTTAGAGAGTTTGGGCCTTTGAAAAATCAGGACAAGAGATGATTTCAGGGAAGCTGTGCCAGTAAATGAAATTTTGCCTTGCCTTGAATGACCTTGGCAAACATTGGGGTTGAATTCTCTGTCCTGGGTTACTGCAGTGACCTCCTAACAGGCCACCTTCTCAGTCTCAAATTCCTGCCAAAGTGACCTTAAAACTCAACTAGATCCTATTACTCCACCACTTGAAAACTCTGCCTTCATTGCCTAGAAAATAAGTCCCAATTCTGTAGCAAGGTTCAGGGAAGAGGAAAAGATATTTTCCCTACCCCCTTTTCTTTTTGGGATGGTCTCTTTGCTTTTACTCTTGTAGTTTCCTCAACCCGAAATTTCCATCTTCTTCCTCTGCCTGTTGGAATCATAGTGATCCCTGAAGGCCCAGCTTCAATGTTGCCTCCTCCAGAAGTCTTAGGTTTCTTAGTCAAATTTAAACAATTCTTCCTTTGTATTTCTTCCTGTGTTACGATACCTCAATATGCTTTGTGTCATTGGAGTTACTTTACTACATCCCACATACATGATTTGAAAGGTTTTTTTTTTTTAAACTTTACTGTTTGCAGGGATTAGGAGCCCACCACTTAACAGGGAAATGCTTTACATTGTAGGCTGTTTTATAAAAGGTTAGAAAGTTATTCTCTGTATTACGCTTACGCTTTCATGCGACTTTCACCCGGCAGTCCTCCTGCCCTTTAGAGGAACATAGCCTGCAGACATTTTCCTTGGTGAGTTTGGGCTCAAAGCAGTACACCAGGGAACACGAAGTACCACCTCTTTCTTCACTAAGTTAAATATCCTTTTAAGTACATGCCTGAATGACTGATAGTAACTGCAACAAAATGCAAATATAATAGCACATGATCCATCAATGTTTGTTTTTTATGCTAATTATTGCTGCAAAATCAGTTTTGTATTGATTAATTATCCATAAGTAAGTGAGCAGAACAAGCAGAACAAGCTAAATTTTCTTAGAACTTTAATTAGAATATGCCTCACATACACACTAGCTCTAGTAATTCATTAATGACTAGACATCTTTAATAAATGTGACTGGAAAACTTCTGTTAGTTTTTATGACCAATGTTACATTTTTTCTATTTTTTTCACTTTTCATTTATCTACATTTAAAAAATGTTTGCAAATATTTCTGAATTTGGTGGTTATAACAAGCTACAAGAGAAAAAAAATTCAGATGAATTATAAGAAAATATCTAATTAAACAATAATGAATGAAAATGATATTATAAATTTGTCATATGTCACATGTGGAAATATACATATAAGAGGCATACAGAAAACTTCAGCGTCCCTTTATTTTTTTATTTTTTGCTACACAATTTTATTTCCTTGGGAAGAGCCATTGAGAGTTTGGTTTTCTAAAATCGCCTCAATAGTTAATTGATAGTGGCAATCAACCAAGAATTGTACTTCATTTATGTAATTTGCTATTTTTCAAGTGCTTATTAATTTGAGAAAGGTTGTAGACTGGGCTTAGTGGCTCACACCTGTAATCCCAGCACTCTGGGAGGCCGAGGTGGGAGGATCTCTTGAGGCCAGCAGTTCAAGACCAGCCTGGGCAATACAGTGAGACCCTGTCTCTACCGAAAATAAAAAATTATCTAGTCATGGTGGTGTGCACCTGTAGTCCTAACTACTTGGGAGGCTGAGGCAGGAGGATAGCTTGAGCCCCGGAGTTTGAGGCTACAGTGAGCTATGATGAGATGACACCACTGCCCTCTAGCCTGGGTGACAGAATGAGACCCTGTCTTAAAGGAAAAAAAAGGTAAATAAATAAAAAAGACAAAGATAGTGATGGTAGCTCTGATAATACACCTAAACTACCTTGAATAGGAATATTTAAAAGATGTATTAGAGTATTTTTATCCTGCAGAAACTGTATTTCATAGGAGAGGTGAGTTAGGTGCAGGCTGAGGGATGGGGTAAACTATGGGAAGTAACATAAATTGTCGATGTATGTAGTTTTGAAAATTTGCCTTTTTGATATCAAAAGAGTATATTTTTATCACCAGCAATTCTAGAAAAAAAGCCTTGAAGGTTGTATGTGAGCACTTAGGTTCCTGTGTGTGCGTGTTCACTGACGAGGTTGCAGTCCAGGTCTTGCCCGCAGAAGACGTCCTGCACGTCTGGAGTCTTTCTGGAGTCTGCTTGCTCTGGCATGAAGTTGCTGTCTGTCATCCTCCCATGCAGAAGTGTCCACATCGGCTCCGTTTTTGTCCTTGAGCTCTGCCCAGATCCTAGCTCCTGGCAAGAGGTTTCGAGTTATGCTCCCTGCAGGACTCTCTTTCTCAGTACTGTTTTCAAAGGCCACTGGGTTACCTCTGGGAAGGATAGATTTAAACTCTTCCTTCAGAGTGACTGTTTGGATAAAAATCTTAGGAAGATGTAAGAGATAATCAGGGGGGAAACTTATCATAAAAGGAAACCCTTGACCTCAAAACAGTGGTCTGGACTCATGATCAGGGCCTCTCAGGAAGAAAACACAAATCCCTTCATTCATAAGAAGTGTACATATTTCTCCTGCTGGATTTGTTCAGGCATTGTCTTCTTAGATGTCATCATAGCTCATGCAGGCAAAACTGCTCCTGTTCTTCCTCCTCTTTCTTTTTTTTTTGAAAAAAACTTCTAAAACTTCAAACTGTAGTGATTTTTTTCTCTTCACTTTTTTTTTTTTTTTTTTGAAAAAAACTTCTAAAACTTCAAACTGTAGTGATTTTTTTCTCTTCACTCATCTAAAAGAAGTTTAGGTTTGTCCCATATTGATGCTTCTTATGGGCTCCGTTAGAGATTATGTGGTTGGTGTTCAGGCCCAGACAGAGAAAAAAGGGAAGGATTTGCGTTTGCTACAGTTTATGTGGCTTGATGAAAGCTGTGGTAAACTGATGGGAGAAGGGAGCAAGGGATTATTATAGGCAGCTGCTGGAGGGAACGTTACCCACGTATGAAGAGTTTGTTTTCTGCATAGGTGTTTGTTTGCTGCATAGCCCCAGGTTTTCAGGGGCAGAAGCTCTATAGAGTGGAGGCTTTGTCAGGAGTCGCGGCCACACTCATTCTGCTGAGCACACTGCACTGCAGGAAAGCTGGGATGAGGGCTGAGCTGGCCTCGTTCATTAAATCAACTTTGCTCTAGATGTCGAAGGCCCTAGACGGGTCAAGATTTGCTACTTGGCTGCTTGCTACCCAGAGACCATTTGTTATGTATATACCTGCTCCTCCTGGCTGAGGACTTGATGGAAGTTCTTGCAGTGGATTTCTTCTGGCTGTTCCCAAGGCAGACTTTTCTTTAGCATGTGACTCACTATCATCTTCCCTTTTTTGTAAATTACATCTTGTAGAAATACGTCAAAGTTTCTGACATAGATATGGCATCCTTCTCTGGTTTCTAATAGTAATAGATATTTTCCCCAAGTTTATTTTCCTTTGTTCATTTCATTGGGCAAGTAGAAAGTCAAGTATGTGTGCTGAGGTCCTTCTGTTGAATTTTAAGATTTATTTTTTAATAATGATAGTTGTACAAGTTCAGGTACATTTGCACTTTAGTCTTCTTGTAATAGAAATTATGTATCTTTACAAATCAAGATTTTCTTTGTAAATGGTGGGAGTTACATTATTGATAACATTTTGGATTTATCTGCAAATGGTTGCTGCAGTATTTTCTTTCATTATGAACCTCTCCCCCTGAAACAAACAGAAAACACATCACAACATTTGGAAATTTGCCTGGAGTAAACTGCTAACTTTTCCTGGTGGGTTTTATTATTGTTTTGTTTTGTTTTGTTTTGTTTTTACTTTAGAAAATTGTAAATGCCCGCCATAAAAATATCCTCTATTCCATCTGCCAAAAAGAAAACAGAATTAGGTAAGTGAAAACCAGGAGCTGAGCCCAGTAATCAATTATATTATATATACACTCTGCCTTTTTCTTGTCCTTTCTACAGTGTTTTATTGGTTCACTCATTTGTGCAGCAAATGTTCTGTGAGTCCTACTATGTGTGACACTGTGCCAGGAACAGGGACGCTAAGTTGTCATAAGCCTTGGTCCTGTTTGTAAGAGTCAAGTTTCTTATGCTCTATTGAAGGAAGCATCATGAAGTATGTAAAGAACTATGAAAAGCTCAGTTTCTAGACATTTAATCCTGATGGGATTAGAAAGTGAGGCAGTAGGGTCTCCCAAGGAACTTTTTGTACAGAGGCAATGATATGAATAAATTATTAGTAGCTACCCTTTGCGCGTGCTAAGTACTAAGCATTATGCGAAGGGCTTTTACATGTGTAAGCTTATTACTCACCGTGACTGCATATTGTTATCCCGGTTTCACAGATGCAGAATGTGGGTCTCAGAGAGAGCATTATTTATGGCTATGCCGCAGTAAAAGGCAGAGCCAGGAGTTCCTGCCGGGTCTGCTTTCCCGTGCCTGTGTGGGAGGGCGTGCTGTCTCCCCGTGCTGCCATCTTGTGCCGTGGATGTGGGTCACGGGGGCTTGCTGCACCCATCAGTTAGACTTAGATTTGGCTGCATATGGCAGAAAAACCCAAAGTAACAGTTGGGTACTTGGGAAAGAAGTTTGGGAGTAGTATTAATAGTCTGTGGCTGTTGTAAAGACCCCACGATCATCAGGGACAAATCTTGCCACATCTGCCATTTGGTCCAGCGTGGCATCTCAAGCTTCAGCTATCAGCTCCAAATTCCAGGCAGCAGGAGGAAAAATAGAGTGATGGGGAAAAAGAGCATCCCTCACCTTATAAGTCTCATTTGGCAGAACTTGGGCATAAGGCCGCTCGTAGCTGTCCAGGAAGGTGAGAAATGTAGTCTTGCAGTGGAATTCGTGGCCTCGTGAATAAAGTCCTGGTTCTGCGGCTAAGGAGGAAAAGGGAAGTGATGTTCAGGTGGGCAGCCAGCAGCCTCACTGCACTTAGCTCAAGGCAGGTTGTGGTTTGGTGGATGCCATGGGCTGAGCTGAGGCAAGAGGTCATGTGTCTGGGGTTTGAACTTTATTCTGTAGGTGCTGGGAATTATTGAAAGGCTTCAACTAGGTGAGTGACATGATCAGCTCTGTATTTGGACAGGTTGTTCTGCCTGCAGTAAGGAGGACAGGCTGTGGAGGATGAAGGCCAGAGAAACGGGGAGTGAGGCATCCTTTGGGAATCTGATGGGTTAGAACGGACGAGGAATGATGGCCACTTTAAGAAATGGAGAGGGTGGAATGAGTTCTGACACATGCAGGATGTAGAGTCTCCAGGTCTTGGTGACTGACCATTTGAGGCTGTTGAGGGACAGTCTGGCTTTGCCATCTGGGTGCGAAGCTAACGGAGGCAGAGGATGCAGGAGGGAGAGCAGGTAGTGGTGGTGGTTGGGGGCAGACAATAAATCCTGTTTGAGGTGGCTCTGGGGTCTCCAGCAGATGCTGGTAGGCAGCTAGTTGGCTGTATAGATCGGGAGGTCAGGACATCGGGCATATTGATTCAGGAGTCATCTGTATGGTCATGGGGTGAGCCCCGTGACTACAGAAAGGGAGCCTGGTTTGTTTGTAGAAGTAATTAACTTCTGGCAAATATGGGGCAGACCCATTTTCATTTCCCTTCCAGATGAGGTTGAATAAACATTCAACATTTCTCGGTTGAATGTTTTTGGAATTATTTTCTAGACTAGCATAATTTATAAAAGTAGAAAGAAGCTATAAATATAAATTTGGAAAGGGATAGCTAAAAGGAGAAAACAGAATCTTTATATGGAAACAGATATTGATAATGTGCTAGAATTAAGAGACTACAGATAAAGGTAGTGTTTTGTACGTCTGCTTTTGCTGTGGGAAGGGCAGGGGAAAATGAGAAAGGGATGCGGGAACAGGGAGTGGTGCCTTCGGGCAAGACAGTCTCTCCTGAGGGCTGATGGGCTCCATGGGAGTAGGACATCAGAATGTAAGACTTGCCCTGCACTTGCTCACCCGTCAGTGTTCAGTCTCTCCTTTCAAGACTAGTAATTGACTTCGTATTTTTAGCTGCATGTTCAGTTAGTGGTAAACCATCAATAAAACAGATTTAACTGTCTCCAGGTAAGACTTGCTTGTCTCACGTACCCTCTTTGTAGGTTTAACAAATAAAATGAAAAATGCTGTGAGGGAAAGGACGGTGTTACTTATATTGCATGTTTCTGGTGGTGGGAAGGAGGAAGGTCTATGCACAAGCTGCAGATCCTTAAGATAAGGATATAGGCTTTGAACGACAAAACTGGGTTGTGGGAGATTGACACACAGCTAGCCCTCTTGGCCTTTCCAGTGTAAACAAAAAGTAACAGTCGTACCCCCTCACTACAGCCTACTCCAAATGTCACCACTGTAAACATACTGACGTATCCTTCTAGATCTATATGTATGTGTCTTTTTAAAAATATACGTGTAAAGATAGGATCATACTTTACATTCTGATCTGCATCTTGCTTTTTCACTTGTTAATAAACCTTAGAATTCTTTTCATAGCAACACATGTAGATCCAGCATGGTGTTTTAAATGTCTGCATAGCGTTGGTGTGCTCTGATTTATTTAACCAATCTTCTGTTGGTAGACATTTAGGTTGCTTTTATTTTTTAAACATTACAAATTGTAGTAATAATAAAGAATATCCCGATAGATATAGTTCTACATAGTTATGCGAGTAAGTCCGTAGGCTCATTTCCTATTAGTGCAATGGCTATGGATTCTAGATTTTTATAGATGTTTTCCTATTACTTTTCAAAAAAGGCTATGCCACTGTACCTACTCATCGCCAACGTATGAGAGTGTGTTGACCTTTCCCTGAATGAATGAATGATCAGAATACGAACAGCCATGCTTTAATGACCAGCCACGATGTGCCAGGCCCCATGTGATGCTCTGGAAACAAAAAGATGACTAAGGGACTGTGGTCTCTGGCCGGAAGGAGCTCGTAGTGTGATGGGGAACACGGCTGTGTGGTGAGGGAGGGCGAGGAGTGGTGAAGGTGCAGGTTCTGGCTTCCGATGGAGCTGGGTTTGGTTACTGACTCTGCCGCGTGCCACCTGGACATGCGTAAATCCCTTCGTCTAAGCCTTTCGTCCTTCACTGGAAAATGAGGATAATCATATCTGCTTCACTGGATTTTTTTGAAGATTAAATAAGCAATTTACATAAAGATTTTAGTACAATGCCTACTGCAGAATAAGTGCTTGATGATGATATTGTCGGTGACTGTCACGCATAAACTGGCGATTCGAGTCCTGAGGATCACACATGAGGACGTGCCCAGGGTGCACTGGGGCCTAGGTGGAGAGCTCTCTGCCTGGAAGTGTTTAGGAGGCTTCGGAAGGGCGGTTGTATCTCAGCCAAGTCTTTAATTACACATAGTAGTTTGCCATGAGGTTGTATCAGGAGGAAATATAATATTTTAAAAATAGTTTCTTAAAAAAGGTACACTGTAACAGGAAACCTCACCATTATATTGAAAAAACATTCTCAGAGGACATTCACTGGGGCATCTTATGACCCTCCTGCTTAATTTTCAACATTAAAAGTAACTTGTTTTATCAGTGTTTCTGGTTTTGTTTTAAAGCACTAATCAAAGGATAATTCTTAAATTCTGTTTTAATTTCCTCGTTTCTTTTAAAAATTAGTGGTTAAAATGTGCTCATTATGGAAAATGTCGAAATATATAAGCTTTTATATGTTTTTTTAACCTTTCTAATTCATCTTTTATAAAGTGCTATTTTTTGCCTCATTTCTTTTGGGGAATTTATCTTTTTTTTGGTATTCATTTTCTTTCTGGGTGGTAATAGTTATTCGTATATTAAAATATTAACGATTAGTCTTTTACAAATGCTGCAAATGATTTTTATCCATTTTTTAAATTTTCTTCTTTATTTTGTGTGTGTCTTTGTTTTTGGTGATATGGATGTTTTAAAATGTTATTAGTAAAATCTGCTAATCTTTTCCTTTGGAATTTTTGTCTTTGGCTTCATTTTTAGGAGGTCTGTCTTCACTCTTGAGATTATATAAATCCTCGTTTTATCCTAGTAATCTTTTCCTTTGGAATTTTTGTCTTTGGGTTCATTTTTAGGAGGTCTGTCTTCACTCTTGAGATTATATAAATCCTCGTTTTATCCTAGTAATCTTTTCCTTTGGAATTTTTGTCTTTGGGTTCATTTTTAGGAGGTCTGTCTTCACTCTTGAGATTATATAAATCTTCATTTTATCGTAGTATTTTATGTCTTTTAATATTAAAATCTTAATCCTTTTTGAACTTACGTTGATATGCAGGAAGGGAATGTAACTTTTGTAAGTGATTGCCAGGTGTCCCAATGCCATTCAGTGAATATCCCTTTCCTTGCTAGTCCGAAATGTCACCGTTTTCATGAACTAAATTCTTGCATATGTTTGTTTGGGTTTGCTTCTGAATGTTTTCATCTTTTCCACTGTTCCGTTTGCCTATTTTGGAACTAGCGCCATAGTTTTTTTATTAATATCGCTGTGTAATGGCTGTTTAATGGATTTTAATACCTGGTAGGATGAGTTCTGCCTCAATATTCTTATTTCAAAAAATTTAGCTGACTGTTCTTTAAAATAATTTTGTTAGTTTCTTCCCCCAAATCCCCATGAGATATTGATTGGAATTGTGTTAAATTTGTAGATTAATTTTGGGGAAATGGAGTTGTTTGGAATATTCAGTCTTCCTCAGGGATATGCTGTGCCTCCCCATTTATTCAGGGCCTTTCCTGTGTTCCTTTGTAAATATTTTTGCTTTTAGTCATGTCGTTTCTGCACAGTTCTTGTTAAGTGCATTCCTAATCAGTTTGCATCTGTTGTTGTCATTGGGAGTGGAATCTTTTCCATTATATATCCAAGCTGGTGTTCGTTGTACAGCACAGCATGGAAACATAGGCTCGATTTCCAAATGGAACCAGAAGTATCTGAAGTAATTTTAAAGTTATTTTCTTCAAAATGTTCTTAAGTTTGATAAAATCAAGTATTAGAAAATTTAGTTTTATAAGAAACACGCATCCTTGATAACATGTTTTCAGAATGATGTACCCGAGAATAATAGGTTTTTAAATTTAGGCTGCTCTGTCTTAGATGGATTGAGTAATGTTCTCAATTTCCAGCAGAGGTCAGTGTTTTACAGGTTTATTAATCTGTGGTGGTGGTTTTGTCTGCAGTCTCCTCAATTTATATATCCTTGAGTCATTTGATCAGCACGCTGGGGATTATTTGAACTGGAAGGAATGTGGAGATCATCTAAATTAATCATTCATTTTGTAGATAAGGCAGCATGCCTAGATGGGAAATGACTTGTCCAAAGCCACACTGTCAGCAGAGTTAGGTTAAAACCTAGACGTTCTTGTTTCCAAAGGATACTCTCTCTCCAAAAGACTGATTAAAGATAGTCAACAAAATCACAGAGGAAAAAAATATATTGTCCAATGTCAAAGTTATATCTTGGAGAAAGGGAAGCACAAGCTGTTCATTTTGTTTGGGTAGTAGGTAAATGTTTAAAAATTTTTATTAATAAGATGCTAAATTCTTAGATTACAATAGTGATTGGGTAAAACAAACTGAAAACAGCTGACTTTTGTTACCTGAATGTAGAATTCCTGGATGTGAAAGGTACCTTTGATACAACGTCCGATTCTTCATCTTGACTGTGGTACTTGGTGTCTACGTAAGTGTCACTACTTGTATGGTACCAGTAGGGTAACTCCCATCCCGTCTCTGCACAGCCAAGTTGAGTATGTTTCGGAGAAACAATATAAATCATTCAGTTCCACCTATGTCAAAAAATACTATCAAGGAGTCTATAATTTTTCCAATAAATAAGCAAGTAATGTAAAAATGTAAAAAAAATTTTTTTGTTCTATGTTATGATTAATAGACAAGCCAGAGCAAAGAAGCCAGGGGAACACTGAGGGGTAGCTTCCGACAAAATTATAAAGTGAACGAAATATCAGTTTCAAAGAAATGTCTTTCCTTTAACCAGCTGACTCCATCCTATCAAAATCTTCTCGTAGAAAAGGGGTGTGGGCCACTTAGTTGTTAGCGGGGAGGCAGGACCCTTCCGGAGTGCGTATGACGAGCACCTGCCACACCCGTGACACCAGGCTCACTGGATTCGGGTGCGGGAGAGCCGGTGTGGGCTGGGGTGCAGGTGAAGGAGAGACCGTGAGCTGGGCCTTGAAGGAAGGGTGGGACTTACAGGGACAGAGACTGGAAGTGGGACGCTGTGGAGGCTGGATTCCTCGTCAGGGTAAGCAGGGGACCGGTTATTACGTGTACAGTTTAAGGGCAATCAAAGGAAGGCAAGATTAAGGTAGACTGGGGTTGGATTGGGTTTTTTTGAGTTGGAGGTCAGAGTATGAGATGTTATTCTATAGGTTTTCAAAGCTTTTTATTTAGAAATACAGTAATAAGTTATGAAAATAGTGCAGAGAGGTCCTGTGTACCGTTCATGCAGCTTCTCTGTATAGTAACATCTTATGAAAGTTTCAGACAATATCAAAACCAGGAAATTGTCCTGGGTTCAATTTCCCAAACTTATTCAGATTCCACTAGTTTTTATATGTACTCATTTATGTATACATATGTGTGTATACATGTCTGTGTAGTTTTATTACATGTGTATACTTGCATAGTCACTACAACAGTGAAGGCACAGAACAGCTCCATTTCTACAGAGGAACTTCTTCATGCTGCTCCTTCTAAAGATTTCAAAAAGCTTCAAAGGCAATCCAGGTTTCTAGCTGGGTACGTTGGTGGGGTGGGTATAACCCACTGGTGTCTGGAGCCCAGGGGCTTGTTTGCAGCCGGGAGGCCTGGCCAGTAGGGCTCCTTTACAAGGCCTCTTTACATATTGTTGGCAGAATGTGGAAATGGCAGACAACTTTGTAACAAATTTTATAAGGAACAAAACTGTTTAACCAGGAATATTCTATGTAGAGTTTTTAAAAATGGCAGAAAAGACCCTAGTCACTGTTTCTCCTGGAATCTCAGCTTCATCCTGTGACTTCCCGTGTGCCGGTGGGTTCTGATTTTCCTGGAGGCTCTGCTTGGCTCCCTGTAGCCACTGGCATTTTCCTCTAAGAAGCTGATAGGTGGGTCCACTGGCTCAACCTGCAAAATTAAGTAGATTTTTTACCCTGGCATTGGAGACCCTTCTCAACACGGTCTAACTGTGTCCTCTCAGCCACCTTGCTCTCATTTCATTCATGAATCCTTCCAAAGGGAACCAGTCACGCCCTGAACATGCCCGGTGCTTTCCCAGATCCGTGCCTTTGCTTGCTCCATTTTTATTACTGATAATCCATCCCTGCTGCTCCATCGCGATTCTTCCGGACCCTGCTCATCCTTGCATTGCTCCTGCAATAGGCTACCTCCTTAGTGGGGTTCTTTGGGCTTAACCTCCTGCTCAAAGGAATACAGCTCTCTCCCTTTTTACTTAGTACCTTGGCACTTATATGACTCTACCCCTTATTACAGTTATTTGATCATCTCTTTACATACAGCTTATTAGGTACATTTTTAGCTGCCCTGGTCATAAGCCCCAGAGAGCCTTGATTGTTACTTACCTCTGTGTTCTCAGTAGTCCCTTGGACAGGGCCTTCCATATAGCGAGCTATTAGTAATAGCTGTTTATCGATTTGATTCCATTAAATTTCAATTGAGGTGCAAATCTTCAGGGATTTTTTTTCTGCTTCCTTTTACTTGTCAAGCTTCTCTGGCAGGTTTTAGGGAGCATTACAGGTTTCGAGAGCAAGTTTCTCATTCAACAGAAGGAGACTTACTGAAGCAGATAACAAGGCTAGTTGGAGTGGAAAAGGCACTTAGAACCCATTGGAAAAGGACGTTATGTAAAATCCAGGTACTGTTATTTCAACGTAATAGGTTACTTTATCATAGGCTTGCGGTAATAGAATTTGTTCTAGATGACACAAGGCTCATATTAGCCGAACCGTGTGCCCTCCTAGGCGTGGAAGAAGAGAGCAAGCAGAAGAAATATAATGTACTGTGTGATTTTATTTTAGTCAAATGTACTGAACCAGAAGGGCTACAGGATTTTCAAGTGCTCATTTAATGTCTCTGTTAAATGGCGGAAGCCGGGGAGAAGTTTCCATTTTGCTAAACTCTCAACACTTAGGAATCATGCAGTGCTGTAATTTAGAGTAATGACTTTGAGAGCTCATCTTCAAAAAAGTGAGAAAAATAGAAATAGCTCCAGGAAGCACCCTTATATTTCTGTGTCTCAAGCAGTTGTTCTTCCACAATTGCTTTCGAGAGTTAACCAGGCTTTCCTTTCTTTCGTGATGAGTACAGCTTCACAGGGACCTGTGCATGGGGTGGACTGTCCCTGAGACCCTTCCCCCAGTGCCAGTTTTCTTTCTTTCTTTTTTTATCGAGGTAAAGAAACACGTAACATGGTATTTGCCATCTTAACCATTTCTAAGTGTACAGTTCAGTAGTGTTAAGTATATTTACATTGCTGTGTAACAGATCTCCAGAAATTTTCATATTGCAGACCTGAAACTCTCTATACCCATTAAATAATTCCTCTTTTCCCCCTTTCTCCATCTCCTGGTGCCCACCATTCTACTTTCTGTTTCTATGAATTTGACTACTTCAGAGCCCTCGTATAATTGGAATGATACGGTGTTTGTCTTTTTGTGACTAGCTTAATTTATTTCTTTATTGCATCACACAGATAAACAGGGGATTGTCCTTAAAATTCTCAGGGCCACTAAGCTTTGATTCTAAGGAGATCTGAGCAATTGAAGAGTTATGTCCATCCATTTCACAGATGAGGAAAATCAACAACCAGAGGTTGCCTATGGTTAGTGAAAAATCTTAATGAAAATCTCTGTTTTATTTTCCTTTTCAGGTCCATCTAATTATTAAAAACAGAGAAAGTATCCCAAATTCAGAGCAAAAATAAATATAACACTTAGAAAATGCCTTTGCATTAAGCTGCTACTGCTACTGGTCCCATTTTCTGCAAAACATGTTTACATATCTGCTATAAAGACAATAAGATTTTTTTTGGTCAATATATGGTGCTATAGCATAAGCTGATGTATAGATTTTTTTTAACCTTGTGTTAAATGTTCTAAAGTAGGGGTTGGCAAGCTTTTTCTGTAAAGGGCCAGATAGTAAATATTGAGTCTTCCTGTAAGGATTTAACTCTGCTGTCTGAGTGTGAAAATGGAGCATGGCTGTGTCCCAATGGACTCTCATTTACGAAAGCAGCGGGTGGCCAGGTTTGGCCCACAGGCTATAGTTTTCCAGGCCCTGCAGTAAAGTGGATCTTTCCGGTTCTCAGCAACGTAGCTTGCTATCTTTCATACACAGCTCCAGTTGGTGGTGATGGCGGTGGTGACTGAGAAAATAATGTAAATCGGAGTATTGCTGCCTTCCAATTTATAATTTTGGTGTTATTTTCTAGACAACGTGCTAGCCTTAAGATATAATAAAAAGCACACTTAAGAAAATAGCTAACATGTTTGAGGTATATCTTCAAAAAGAAGACTGGAGATTTTTCTGAGTTTTTCTGAGTATTCATAAACATATTTCTTTTTCTAAAGGAAAATAGCTTTGGTCTCATCATAAAGATAAGACATAAAGAAGAAATTAAAAATAAACCCAAATCCCCAAACCCAGGAGTAACCACTGATAATAATGATATTTAAGTTTTTTGTTGGATGCCTTTATTTGACCTCCTCCAGACCCACGGTCTGTCTTTTCCACTTGCTCGGTGCCCAGGAAGGTCGACCTCGTGGATACATCAGGAGGCACCGACGATGACTAAAGTGTGCGAGAGAGCGAGGAGGGTGTTCACCTCCCACCCCCAGCCCCACCCGCAGTGTACTGTCCACACTCCTGCCAGGCGACCCCTCTTGTTGCAGCTCTTTGGCTACCCTTAACCTTGCCCTCCCCACCTCCCCGCTTGCACCTCAGGCTTAGTGGTCGACGGCTGCAGGGGACTGCACCGCCTCTCCTGCTTTCCCTAAGCCCCGCTTACCCTGGAATTATCCCTTTATTTAACTTCTCTCGCTTCCCCAGTTTGAGTGTGCTGTCTGACCCTCACCGTGGCCCTGACCTGACTGATAGAAATGCTGTGTCCAGTTTGACTTATTCCACCACCAAGGCAGATAAGTAGAACTTTCCCTGTCTGCTCTACTTCTCCAGGCAAGAAACAAAGAGCGTCCACATCTCACTGGAGCCAGAACAGCAGAGTTCAAATCTCTGCTCCTGCATTTACTAGCTGTATGACTTTGGGAAAATTACATCATCTCTTTGAGCCTTGGTTTCCCCATTTGAAAAAAGGGGATAGTAATATCTCTCACAGAACTGTTGAGCAGATTAAATGAAGTCATGTCTGTGACGTGCTCAGCATAGTGCCTGGCACTTGGCTGAAGGTGCTGAAACAGATCGTAGAAAACACTCCATTTTTTTGGTTTGTAAATAGATACTCCTCAAAGGATCCTTTGTAAAGGAAAAGGCCATTTGTAACGGAGGAATGCTTTCCTACCACACCTGTTTCAGAGACTGCATATTTCAGAGAGCCGTGGCTCCTGCCCTGCTCAGGGCTTGGGCCATCTCTCATGGACAGCGCTTGCCTGCCTGTTTCTAGTGACAGCAGGTGGCAGTGGAAAGCTAGGCCACCCCTGGGTGGTTTGGGCTAATAGGAAATCTGTATAACTCTGTTGGAGCGTTGGTGTTATGACTAAAGAAGTAGCTTTCAGAGTCAGCAGGAAGAGAATAGGCGTTATTCATATCCCTAAGGATAATATGGCTAGCATTTATTTCACACTTACTAGAGTTTTATACACCTCCTTTCTTTATGTAGTCCCTAAAAGAAGGTAGTAGTATTATTCCCATTTTAAGGATAAGAAATTGGATTTTAAAGAGAGGTTCAGTGACTTGACTAATGTTTCCTAGCTAATAGCAGTATTTACGGGAGTCACACCCAGGCATTCTCTCTAGAAGCCTCCACGCTCACCTGCTGTGCGGCTGTCTCCAAGGCTGTTGTCCTTGACATGCTAGAAGGTCGATAATTTTAAAAACTTGGCTCTGTGTGCACATGGTAAAAATTTAAACCATACAAAAGATTAGTGTGAAAGTGTGAGGCATCCTCATCTAAACCCTCGTTCCCCAGTGCCTTGCTCCAGAGGCAGCCACTCTCCTTTTGTGTCCTTCCCGAGGTCTCCGTAGAGGGCTGTTCCAGCATTGCAGAAGGAAGGATTACTGGTCCCCGTCACCCGTCTTAGCTGCACCTCTGGCCTGTTGTCCTGGGTGCTTTTCTGGGCTCTGGGTTAGGTGGGAGGAGAGGCTGTTGGTGAGATCCTCAGCAGCCAGGTCACTGCATAGGATTCAGGTTATTTCTTTGCTTTCGGCTTCACCTAGAAGAGTGAAAATTCCTGTCACCTCCTACTTCTTCATTTAAACACATAGTCAGTGTTCGAAGGTTGAGTGAAAGCCTTGAACTCATCATATACCTGGGTTTAAATATAAGGCACCCAGAGATTGTCTTATGTTCTGAATGCCTCGTTAACTGATGAGCAGAACAACCTGTCACACCCAGGGACACTAGGAGAAGGGCTGCCTTACAAGGGCTCCGACATTCCTATGACAAGTACCGCCCCTGTATTTTGGTGCAAAATTCGTAACTGTATTAAAAGAAAGGATTTTATAGTACAGATGCAGAAGTGATCAGTTACGTCATAATCATGTCTTTACTGGATGATTCTTACTGCTCTGTGTTTGATCCAGTATGGATGTTCTAAAATGGCCAAAATATGTTGTGACCAAACATAGCAGAAAGAGTGAAGGTGCACCTACAATGTAATTTAAAAAAAATTAGCAGTCTATGTTACACCTTTAGTTGATTACTCCTTAAGTATGTTATGGATTTGTAGGGAAATATATTTTTTAAAACCTCAATTCTGTACGTAATCAGAAGTTGAATATATTTTATTACTGCAGTCACATAAATGGTTTTCTTTATTACGTTGTGTGCTCTGTACTGTTTTACTATCAGTAGTGGTTCGAGGGGGTTGTGCTTCCATCTGTTCTTTCTAAGGCAACCATAATGAGTTCAAAGCATATGGTATTGATTTTTGAGAGTTCTGCCACAGAGCTATCATGAATTATTGGTTCTGTGTTTTATTTTAGGGTTTCAGCCTCTTCATGTTTTTGAAGCATGTTTGATGGAAGTGCCCGTGTCTCTCTGCAGTCAGTTGCGTGGCCTGAGCAGTAGGCACACCGCGGTTGATTAAGTTGACCTTTGGTATTAATAGCTCAGAGACTGTTTACATCACAATATGCTCCTCCATCCTAGATCTAGGTGAAGGCAACTTTGATATTTTACAGCTAATAAGTGGTAGTGCTGGGATTCAGACCCAGGCCACCTGTGTAGAAGCTGCACACTCAACCCCACTCCTTTACTGCCTCTAAGGTGCTTGGCCTTGTGATTCCTCCACCTCTTTGCTTAATCTCACTTGTGCCTTTGGCTGTAGGAGCAGTATGTTATTGAGTCCTTATCCACCTGAGACAGCAAGCCTTCAGCTTCATCTTTTGGGAGCTGAATGACCTCGAGGCGTAATTTGACCTCTCTGAGCATCAGTTTCTTTATCTGTGAAATGGGGACAATAATTCCCACCCTCCTGCCTCAGGAGGTGGATGTACTGACCAGCTGATTTTATTCATCCTTCTATTCCTAGGACATAGCATAGTGCCTGACACATTACAGGCACTTAAATGTTAGTTTCTGTGCTAGTTTCTTCTCTCCTAGAAGCTGGTCTTTGGTTAAGAATTAGATGTCCCATGGGATGGTCTGAACAGGTCACTACTTGGATATAGTCAGGAAACTAAGATAAATATGGGCAAGGGATCACTCATTATATCCTTTACTCTCAATATTTTTTTCATAATAAACAGAACTAAGCTCAGCATCTCTCTGGGCAAAAACAAAAACTCTGCTCCCAAAAGGAAGGGAGAAGGATTCCTACTACTCAGTGGACCACAGGCATTCTCGCGGTATGGGATGAGAGCTGGTCACACCAGACTGCGCACATGGGAGGGCTTGATGGAAGTTTATCTGAGGTTCGTTATATTATGATTATTACGATTAGGTAAGTTAACAGAAAGCGTAGGAGGGCCTTACAGGAGTGGAGAACAGCACAGCGGGAGCAAAGGTGCGCAGGTGGGAAATCACGGGGTGGGTTGTGGGAGAAGGGAGCGGTCCATTTCCCTGGGATTACTGGAGCGTAGTGGGAGACAGTGGAGCGGCAGCAGGGAGGGGAGGGGACTGCAGCAGGTTCTGCATAACCAGCAAGGCAGAATTTGAACGTTATCTTTAAGAGGTGATTGACTAAAAGTTTTTGAGGCTGGGGAGTCAGGATGAAGGCTGCATTTTAGGATGGATTGGGACCAGGGGTGGGATACCCAGGTGGACTGTCAGGAGAAAGAGCACATTCAGAGTAACAGGTGAAGGGAGCTCTGGCAGTGGTGCAAGGGGGTAAGTGGGGAAGGAGTTACTGAGTCATGACGTTCCTGAAGAAGAGCCTGTAGGAGACACGGCCGTGAAACAGAAGTTCAAAAGAAGGAAAAAGAGAGAAGTGTAAGAAGTGTACACGTTGAAAGTGGAGTGGACAGCCGTATGCATCTCCTGGGCTCTGACGCTTGCTGTTTTCAGCCTTCCCTTCGGTGCTGGGGCAGAGGTGGTCGTCTGACTGAACCGACCGTGCTCCGGGAAGCGCAGGTCAGGGAGTCTGAGACAGGGCGTCGTGGAGGTGCCCGCGGCTCAGCTGCTGCCTCCGTGCGGGTTGATAAGATGGTTTGTGAAGGTGCCTCGGACTTCAGTCTGAGGAATGAGGCATTTACAGAATCTTCTTTCCTCATTTTCTCTCAAAGCCTACTTCCTGTGCTTTTTTTTCAGTCAGTGAAGATTCTGCAGCTCAGCACCTGGCCCAACACCACACTTAAATTATCCTTGCCCCGGTGGTTCCCTAGTTGCTAAATCTAATAGATATTTTTCTGTTCTTACCCTACTTATCCATTCTGTCATATTTGACACTGTTCCTGCTCCTCTCTTCCTGAAACATGCTTTCCTTATATTCTATGACAGGGTCATCAAACTGCAGCCCATGCGCCAAATCTGCCCCTCCACCTGTTTTTGTAAATAACATTTTATTGGAACACGGCTGGCTATACTCATTGGTTTATATTTTGTCTGTGGCTGCTTTCACCCTACTCAGCAGTGATGTTGTAACGGAGACCCTAAGGCCTGCAAAGCCTAAGTTATTTTCTCTCTGGCCCTTTAACACATTGACTGCCATGTAAGTTGTATTTAATACATGCTAGTTTTGAGTCCGGGATCTCGTGAAGCATGTGTAACTCATGTCTCTTGACCTTGGGACCTGCAAGAACTGTTTTTCAGGTTGCACATAACTTACCCACAGAAAACAATAAAAACCAATTTTTTCATTAAATTAGAAAGGATTGTTTTGTTTTTGAAGTTTTTATTCTATTTTCATAATAAAACACCATGGTCCCAAGGAAAAAACTTCTTTTCTAGTGTGGCAGTCAACGTGTTACAGGAAAAATTTGCTAACCCCTATTCTGTAACCCCTCTCCCCTAGTTTTCTTCCTCCCTATTTGGCTCTGCTGAACCCTAAAGCTGAGAGAACGTGTAAGAGCCAGTTTTAAGGCAAGGTTGGAAAAGCTCTGGTCAAAAAGTACTTGAGGTGCTGGAGAAACTGCACCCCTTTCCCTGGCAGCTGGTTCAAGAAATAGTACCTGACATTTCTTTAAAAAAGAAAAGCTAGCATAATAGTTGTAATTAACATAAAAAGATACTTTGCTGAGGAGTTTATAAGCATTATGTAATTTAATTTTCATGATCAGCTTCATTAACAGTTGAAAAAATTGAAGCACAGAGAGGGTGGTAACTTACCCATGGTCACACAGCTGAGAGATAGCCTCAGGGCCCATGCCCCTAATCATCACACTGGACTGCCTCCTGATGGCGACGGTGCTGCTGTTTCAGAGCCAGCACCGATGAAAAGACAGAAGATGTTTGTGAGCAAATACAGCGTGTGGGGCTGGGTGAGTTTTCCAGAGGTTAGCTGTGCAGTTTTGGAGTGCAGGATTGCATTAGAAAGCTGGTGGAGCATGGGGAAAAAACCCAGCAAACATGACTCTGCAGAACAGTCCTGTGACTTCCAGAGAGCTCTTTCTGATCCCGATGCAGCTGGTGCGCTCTGACTGCCGGTCTCGTTCCGTGCTGGCAGGCGCCTGTGTAGCGAGTGTGCACAGGAGTAAACAACACAAAGGGGATCGGCTCTTGTTGCACATGGGGCTAACGTCGGTGTCCTCGTAATGAGCCTTTGGTGATTTGAAGATAGAGCCCTGCTGGAAGCATGTAAAGAACATGTGCGTGGATTGAGGGTTTTCCTCCTGTTTTGCTCTACTGAGTTTTGACCGCGTGATGTGTTAGCGTGGGTCCGGGGTTTACCTCTATTGGTGGGACCAGCATGTGCAAGGGAAACTTGTTGAGCCCATATGTGATGTTCAAGCCCCGCTGACCCTTCACCTTTGGGGAGGAAGAGCACCCGGCATGGTGTTACTGAAGCGTGGACAGCCCCAGGTGTGTGGGGTGGGGTGGGAATGCATGTGGCGATGGTGGTAAGGCCCAGGGAGAACTTCAAGGCTGACAACAAATGGACGAAGTTAGGCAAGGAATACTGTGTGTCTCAGGAAGACACTTGAATTCACCAAACAGCAGAAGCCGGGGCGGACTAGAAGGGCAACCTAAGGACCTGAAGGCAGTGTCAGCAGATGGCCGTGTGGTTGAAGGGAGCAGTGGTAGCAAGCCTGTGGACAGGGGTCTGCCAGCAACACCCCAAATAGGATGTCAGGACCCCGTTTAGGGAGGACCATTTCAGAGCCTTTGTTACCTGAGAATCCAAAGCCGTTTTCTTTCTTGCTTAGCAGTTGTAGAGCTCACTTTGAACACACAGCCACATAAGGTTACACTTTTATTGTTTTCTTGTCCCATAATGTTGCCTCTTTGATCCGAAGCTATATACTCCGGAGTTACTAAAATAGGGATGTCATGCCAGGATTGATCCGTTCAGCAGATAAAATACTTGCCTTTCAGGGTTACTTTGGCCTGGAATTCTATTACAATTCAAGCATGAAGTATGACTTGGTAAAAAATTATGACTCTCAAGGAAACTTTCTGCTGGCGGGGCGGACGGAGACATACGGTCCCCTGCAGTGCAGGGTAGACTTCAGGGACAGCTGTGGTCAAAGCACAGGGAGTATCAGGAGTGGAGGGAGCAGGATTAATTTTAACTCAAGGGATTTGAGAATGTTATTTTCTTACCTTTCTGTTTCCTTTCTTCCTTGTCTTCCTCTAACTGCCTAAGTGTGTATGTTCCCCGAACTCTGCCTTGTTGCTCCTGTGCACTGACTCCCATAAAATCCCGACTCTTCTCCTGCCTTCTCTTTTGGACTCTTTGCCTTTTGTTTTTTATTGTGGTAAATAACACGTAATATGAGTTCTACCCTCCTAAAAGATTTTAAGAGTACAGTAAAAGCACAATTTGTACAGCAGATCTCTAGAACTTTCCATCTTGCATGACTGAAGCCCTCTACCCACTGAACAGCAGCTCCCCGTTTCCTCCTCTCCCTGCGCCTGGAAACCACCGTGCTGCTCTCTGTTTCTGAGAGTTTGACTACTCTCGGATCACACGGTGTTTGTCTTTTGTGACTTACCTCACTTGGCATGCATCCCAAGATTCACCCATGTGTTGCGTGTGCAGAGTTTTGTTCTTCCACACGGCTGGGTCATGCTCCATTGCATGTATGTTCCACATCGTGTTTGCCACTCGTGCATCGGTGGACACGTAGGTCGTCTCCGTATCTTGGCCGTTGTGTGAATGATACAGTGAACGTGAGTACGCAGTATCTCTTCGAGCCCCAGATTTCAGTTATTTTGGATAAATACCCAGAAGTGGGAGTGCTAGATTGTATGGTAGTTCTATTTTTAATTTTTTGAGAAACCTGCATATTGTTTTCCATAGTGGTTGCACCATTTTATTCATACATTCCCACCAACGGTGCACAAGGGTTCTAGTTTTTCCACATCTTCACCAACATTTGTTATTTTCTCTTTTTTTAGATATTGGCCATCCTAATGGGTGTGCGGTGAGGTTTTGATTTCATTTCCCTGATGGCTGGGGGTGTTGAGTGTCTTTTCACAAGCCTCTTGGCCACTTGAATGTCGTCTTTGGAGAAATGTCTGTTTAAGCCCTCTGCCCATTTTTAAATTGGGTTATTTGCTTTTTTGCTGTTGTGTTGTAGGGGGTCTCTGAGCCTTGCCTCCCATGTCTCCATGCCCCTCCTTGGGGAACGCTACACTCACATCTTCTACTGTTCCTCAGCGTGACCCTTCTGCCCAGCGAGTGAACTGCTCCCCACTCCCTTCTCATTGCTCTGCTCCTACCGTTCTCCCTTTGGTTTCTGAAAGATATTCGGACCCAACTCGGACAGATCCTTAAAATCCAGGTCAAGTGCAAGTTCCCCCTGAATTCTTCCCTGACCATCCAGCGAGAATGGCCGTCCCTCTGCTCAGGCTCCAGTACCTGCCTCTGTTGCTCTGTGGGCAGTTGGCGGAGACTGCTGCCTGGCACTGGAATGGATATTACGTGTGTTGTGTAATTTTATGTTAGCTGAACTGCTATCTCCTGAAGGGAGGAGCCTGTGTGTCCCCCAGGGGACCTTACGAAACACCTTGCCACATGTGTGTTCTGAGTGTAGAAGACATAGGAGGACTCCAAGCCTGACAGTGCTCTGGCAACAGAGGACACGAGGGAGCAAATCCCAAGTACGCAGGCCACTGTCAACCCCAAGAGAGACAAGTGAGCTGGACAGAGACAGGGAGGAAAGACAAAGGCCAATGACCAGCATCTTTTAGCAAGTTGGCATTGGAACAGACAAGCAGGTTTACACGGGAAGGTCATTGCTGTAATCTGAGACATACTCTGCTGGATTTTGGCAGGCAGAGGTTGACGAGTGTATGCTAGGAGCCAGAGAGAAGCTGAGTTCACTTTACAGTTCTGTAGGCAGTCGGAACAGCTGCTGACAGTGGGGGCTGGGCAGTGTAAACATCTCTGCTGAGAACACTGTTGCAGAGAATTCGTGGCTTCCAACTCCGGTATGTCTTGCCAGCAATGCTGCATGAGTGGTCAGTCCATGGCTAAGTTGTAGGTCACCCAGAGACCCCTAGAACAGATATCAGGTGGCCAAGGCCCAGTCAGGAGGGTTGGGCTTGTAATGTGGCTCTTGTGCTGGAACTGGCACCTCATGCTCCTTGCTGAGGCTGGAGGACCCTTCTCTGGGCTCATAAAATCCATGGAGGTTCTTCACCCAGTGAGCTTTATTACCTTCTTTATGGGGATCTCCACACACCCTCACTGTGGTGGGGTTTTTTGTTTTTTGAGACAGAGTCTCAATCTGTCATTGGAGCTAGAGTGCTGTGGCATCAGCGTAGCTCAAGCAACCTCAAATTCCTAGGCTGAATCAATCCTCCTGCCTCCGCCTCCTGAGTAACTGGGACTACAGGTGCGCACTACCACACCCAGCTGATTCTTTCTATTTTTTTTTTAGTAGAGGCGGGGTCTCACTCTTGATCAGGCTGGTCTTGTACTCCTGGCCTCAAGCGATCCTCCAGTCTCGGCCTCCCAGAGTGCTGGGATTATGGGTGTGAGTCACCGTGTCCAGCCTGTGGTTGGGTTTTTATGGTCTCTAAGACCCTGCCTTGCACCCTGAGCACCAGCAGCCTGTTCTGTCCTGGTGATACCATGGCCAGTTTTGGCCCCTGCATTACTTGGGAGCGTTCCATCTAGAGGACGAGTTACGGGGCCCCATCTTGTACCATGGGAATGTCCCTCAGTAGGTCAAATCCTGCTCTGGTGTGAATCTGGGAAGCCCAACAGCCTGGCCTGGCCTCTCCAATGGGAGGGGAAATGAACAGCTTGGTACTCTCAATAGCTGCCTCTCATTCTCTTCCCTGACACTGAGAACAGCTCTGTCTTTTCTGGCTCCTCTCTGGTCTTCTCCCACTCCTTCAACCATGCTTATCCTGGGGCGTTGATTCTCACACCCAGCAGGTATGTAGAATCACCTGGGTGCTTGAAAAGAAGCAGAAGATGACAAAGGCCCTATCCCTGGAGATTCTCTTTAACCAGGCGTGTGTGGGGCCTTGGAATCTGGCGTTTTTATACAGATATGTACCTATCTATCTATCTATATATATCTGTACCTACAGATACAGATACAGATGTGTAAGAACTACTAGAAGGATGGGATGAAGGACTTACTGAGTTACTAAGTTTATTCCTTTTTTGTCCAACTCTATGCTTTTTGGATTTTCTACAATGATCATATATTTCTTTCGAAATCAGAGACAGAATAGATGTCATTACAAAACAAACACTGCATCCTCAAGTGATCTTTCAGAAACCTTCAATCCTCTTAAATGTGTTCCTGTTTTCCACAGGGGGACTTGATCTCATCTTCGTGCCGGGTCTCGGCTTT
>NW_012152563.1:80739-81665 GCF_000956105.1 Propithecus coquereli | reverse complement strand
TGTAACCCAGGGACTGCCTGTATTTGCATTATATGCTTACTGGTTAAACATCCCAAATGCAACTATCTGAAATCTGAGATGCTCCAATGAACATTTCTTTGAGCATCATGTTGGTACTCAAAAAGTTTCGCACTTTACAGCACTTCGGATTTTGGCTTTTTAATTTGAGATGTCCAGCCTGTATTAGAATGATCCTTGGTCTGCTGTTCTTCGCAAGAACCTTTTTAAGCCACTTGTCCAGTGTAAGAGGGTTAGTTTAGTAAAAACTGCTAGAACAGGTAAGTCCTTGTGCCTGGGAATATGCATAGACCTGCAGTACGTCTCAGTATGCTGACGGCAGTCAGACACCCCCCACACACGTCATCCCACTCCTGCTTCCCCTGGACCACGGCTTGCAGACTGTGCCTGACATGAGACCTGTGGACGTGCACATGGAGTGAGGGGCCAACGTCATCTAAATTTTAACTTTTAGCAAAAACATAATTTCTTGTCTTTTAAATATAAAAGGTAAATATAAACAGAGGTTCTAATTTCTTTTTCCCAAACCCCAGTGGATCACCTGGCCCCCTCTCTGGGGTGTGTCATCCTGTTTGGAGACCATTGCTCTAAGGACTCGTACTCCTGGCAGTACAGATGGAGGGTGAGGTTCACCGGTCACTTCGCTTAGAGACTGTTCGTGCGCTGCAGGGCCTGGACTTCCTCAGGCCCCTCTTGTGGCTGTGCTAACTGTGTGTGTCTAGCTTCTTGCTGGTGCTGGCCTCTCATGGACCCCTCATCTTCCTGGTCCCACTGTGTCCCAGGACAAGCCTTCTTGTCTTCTGGCTGAGGGCTGCTCTGGTTGAGGCTTTTATCTTGCCTGCAATGTTTGGGTGGAAGTGTTATTCTTCATTTTTAAAAATATTTATTTATTTATTTTTTAGAGATAG
>NW_012152563.1:78476-80689 GCF_000956105.1 Propithecus coquereli | reverse complement strand
CACCCCCACCCACCCTGTCGATTCTGCCTTCGAAAAGCCTCTTACATCTGTTCTCTCCTTTTCATTATCCTGTGGCTCCTTGTCCAGCCTCTCAGCATTTCCAAGCCGAACCAGGCAAAAGAATCTCCTGCCTGGCATCCCTTGCCTTCCGTCTTGCCCTCCAATTTATTTCTCAGGCTGCAAAGTGATCTCATAAAATATGAGTCTGATCACGCAGCACCCAGCTGGAATCTTCCAGGGCTGTTCAGAGCCCCCTGGGCAACAGCCAGATGCCTTCTGTGTGTACGAAGCCCCTCAAGAGAGGCCCCACCTGTCTTTTTCCAGCCTCTTCTCTCCCTGCTCCCATGTGCTCCTTCTGTGCCGCTGACTGGCGTTGCCGGCTTCTCTGCTTTGTGCAGTTTGTAAGCCTGCTTTTCCCTCTTTCTGAAATGCTCTTTCTTCTTTTGGAAAACTTCTGTTTGTCCTTCAAGGTCAGCTGCCGCATTACCTCTTCGGTGAGGTCTCCCTCTGCGTTCCCTGGCGGGTTAGTGTTCCTTCCCTCGTTGCTGCTCTGACCTCCCCGTGGTGTCCTGCATGTCTGTTCCCTTCCCTGGACGCTGCGTCTGAAGCGCAGGGGTCTTTATACTTCTCATACTTAGTGGGCAGCTAGGCGTACAGTGGGTGTTTGATAATTTTTTTTGAGTTAATCGAATACAGTCAAGAAGTGTTTTATTTAAAGCACGGATCTGTTATTTTTTGGATAATAGCATATGGTTTGATGTTCTGTACATAAAAAAAACACTTTAAAAATATCAATTGGGCTAAAAATGGATTCGTACAATTTAATATATACAGTGAGAAATGGAATTCCTACAAGCTATGAAGTCACATTATTGTACTCATTAAAACTCCTGTGAGGTGTTACTTCAACCGTAAGGTTCAGGTGCCTGTTAATGTAGCTGACGTGACTGTCAGTCTGAAATGGCTAAACAGTGAAATTTCTGAACTGCTGTAGGTCTGGGAAGTTTAGCACTGTCGAGCTCAGTGTAAGGAGAACGTTTAAAAACCACTCTGCCCAGCTCCTCAAGTGCAGACAGAATGCAGGGTCGACTGGCCAGAAAACGTAGGGTCCTGAGGTTTAGGAGTGGCAGAGGGCCACAGGGTCCCTGACCTGGAGAGAACCATTCCCTAGTGATCAGTAACGCAAAACGGTTTTTGTGCAGAGGGTACCGCAAGGCAGAAAATGCCCCGACGACGCAAGTGATGACGACGCCGTAACTGCGATCAGGCAACAAGCAGAGGCCGAGGACAGGCCTTGAACCCAGGAGTCAAGCACTTCAGTGCACGCCAATACGAAGCGAGAATGACGAGGGTCTCAGGTGAGGGGACAATCTGGGGAGAAAAGAAATAGCAACTAGATCTGAATGAAAACAATTCTTAGTATTGGGGCATTGAAAATATATCAGCGCCCAACATAGGTCTGTTTGCCGTGCATTCTATAGAACGGTGCTTAGTTTCACTAGAAAGTAAAGTATATATGGTTCTAGTCCACCTGTCAATAAGAACAGTACACATTAATCACAAAGTCCTAGTGGCTAAGAGATTGGTAAGTATGTCCAGGCGTGGGTGGCTTGCTGCAGAAGCTCAGTTCCTGGTCCCAGTTTTTTCTTTTTATCTTGCAGAGATCATTGAAATTCAGTTGATCATGTTGCATTTTAATCATACAGTTTACATGCTTAATTCCTCTACTAGCCTACAACCTCCTCAGGGGCAGATTCTGTGCCAAATTCATGGTTTACTCCAATACCCACCGCAGACTCAGAGAATGAATACCAGTGAATTGCTGATGAAGGAATGAACCAGTTCGAGTATTGCCTGTTGCTCTGTGCCCTTGCTTGTCTCTCTGTCGGCTGTGTGCTGCTGAGTTCTGTCCCTCAGCATTGTCCCAGGGTTCGATTATTCCAGAACAAGTTTTCTATGACTGAGTCCCGTGGTCTTGGTCAGTCTGTACGTGTGTCACGTTAACTGTGCTCCTTTGTACGTCGCATTAACTGTGCCGCTCCGTGTGAATGTCGCGTTAACTGTGCTGCTGTTCCTTCTCAGTATTTTCTTTTTCTTTTTTTTTTTTGAGACAGAGTCTCGCTCTGTTGCCCAGGCTAGAGTGTCGTGGTGTCAGCCTAGCTCACAGCAACCTCCAACTCCTGGGCTCAAGCGATCCTCCTGCCTCAGCCTCC
>NW_012152563.1:75651-77534 GCF_000956105.1 Propithecus coquereli | reverse complement strand
AAAAATATATGCAAAACTCATCTTCAAGTTTACAGATGTTTTGAAAGTATTTACCTTGAGATAATGAGAGAAATTTAGGTGAATCAAAGTATTTTTCATGGCTATTTCCTATTACATCCCAAAGAATTATAAATATTCTATTATACGGTATACTAAAGGTCTTAATTTTATCAAATTCACATTAGTGATGCCCTCAGCACTGGGGCATTTCTTGCCTATGAATTTTGTAGCGATGCTATTGCTGAATTCTTAACATGGAATCCACCCCTTACTTACCTTTTAAAAAAGAATTCCAGTGAAATTAGCCATGCCATCAGGGGTTGGACTTCAGTAGTTTGCACATAAAATGCTGAGGATTTTTTAAGGTAAATTAATTTTGAGAAATATGTTCTCTCAACTTCATCTCTACTTAAATATCTTCCTGTAGCCTGACTATAATATGGAACATGTTGGAAACATTTCCTCTTTTAGCCAGCCTCCCACCCTGAAAATTTATTCCTGTACTTCTTCAGATTGTCAGCAGTATTTCCTACTTGTCATCTAATAGTACTTCCTGACAAAAAGATGCATCAGGGTTTTTTTTTCTAAATTGTTTTACTGGTATTTCATCCATATTTCCATGGCAGGAAGAACAAGTATTTTTTAAATGTATATTCCTTTTTGGTTTTTGCTATTGAGAAAAGGCTTATAAAAGTGTAAAAGGTTTATGATTATATGAACACTGCTTGACAAGTGTTTGAGTTAGGGTCTCGTGATACTTGCTGTTGCTAAGCGCGGTGTGGAGGTTCATCTCTGCCTGGATCTGCAGCGCCTGCTCAGTGTGTTGGCTTCACCCTTCTCACTGAGCACGGGAAGGGTGAGGTTCATCATTAATCTCAGTGGGCACAAATACCTACTTCAAAAAGTCTTCGTGATAATTTCAAATTTTTTGGCTGACTTCTTGACAAATCTTACTGTTTTTTCCTTGTCCTATGGCTGCTGAGTAGCTTGCACCAAGAACAGAAGTATGAGTTATTGGCGCTCACTTTTGCTTGCATTGCAGGCCGAGTATCCCTGGTCTGAAATCTTGGGTCCAGAAGTGTTGTGGATTTCAGATTTTTTTTGGATTTTTGAATGCAGGCAGTCCCTGGGTTGCAGACAACCTGACTTAAGGCATTCCATACTTACGAATGGGCTCCGAAGGCTGCCCACAAAAATCATTTATAATTAGATAATTAAATTAATAATTTGGGAGCTAGTTTCTTCTGTGCATATAAACAAACCCGCGTGGTGTAAGTGGTTCGTTGGCTTAGCATTTTTGCGCAGCGGCTAGTCTCATAGAGAAGCATCTGATAGAAACACAAGAACACAAAGAATCAGAAGATCCAGAGCCCAGAAAGTTCATGATAAAAGAATTAGCCGAAGCTTTTCTTCTCACTGAAGCAGGATTTGCTAAGCTCGAGGGGTTAACGCTGAGTGGTTTACAAAGGTTTACCATGCAGTTAGGGAGAGCGTCAGCTGCTACAGGGCCATTTATGATGAAAAAAAAGAAAAAGGCTGTGCAAACAACCCTAGATACCGTTTTCAAGAAGCCAATTTCAGTGGTAAGTTTCCCCCGCCCCCACAACAGAATCAAATCTCGATTCTCTGGCACCCACCCCACCCTTTCTGGTGCCATCTCCATCGTCATCTTCCGAATAACGTCAGCCACCTTCTTACCTGAAAGTGCCCCTTCCGATGAGCAAGACACTGATGCAACATGAGGTGTTAACTTTTAATATTCTTTTATTGAAGTTTCTCCTGTCTCCTGTCTGAACTTTTTATGTGAGTTTGTTTTATGTTCCGTTTGTTTGAATTAAAAGAGCACAATATAGTTTCTGTAACTTAATTATTACAGTATACTA
>NW_012152563.1:58381-64438 GCF_000956105.1 Propithecus coquereli | reverse complement strand
CAGGTGAAGCCAGACAGCACCTCTCCTCACCTCCACGTCTTTCCACCCTGCAATGTTGTGTCTGAGTGGGACCCTTGCAAGCACCTTCCTAGTCATGCTGGTGCACAGCGACCCTGGAAACGTGAGGGAGTTAACACCCCCAGGGCAGTGCTTGACCAGTGCACATCAGGAACCAGTGGATCAACTCTCTCCTCTTCCAGTGCCTGGGCAGATGGTTCTGAGCTAAATTCTGCGTTGTTCCTAGGAGGGTCACCAGGCTGGCAGTACTGGGCCCAGTGTCCATGGTGGTGACCAGCTGGGTAATCCCCCTCAGATATTGGCTTTCCCTCCTGTTTCCCTCTTCCCCGTCCCTCCCTCCTGCATCTTGAGATCACTTCCCAAGACTTTCCACATGCAATTCCTTTTCCCAGGTGCTGCTTTTCTGGGGACCCAGTCTAAAATAACATGTACGTACTTCTCTTTAGAATGCGTGGATACTTACCATCCATTGTCCCCACTTTGGAGACACTGAAAACACTCTAGAAAAAAGGAAAAGTCTCATCTAACATCTCTCTACACATCGTTATTGGAAATGAAAGCTCACAGGCACAGGCTGCCCGCCACGCAGAACCCCACGGTGCTAACAGCCTGCGCAGGAGTCCTGTTGGTGAGAGTTCGTGTTCTTGTTCTGGTTTTTGAGTGAGGGTTGCTATAAGATGGACAGACAAGCACTGTTTAGATGTTGAAGAGGGCTCTCTGAGAGCAGGAGGTAAATTGAGTCTGTAGTCTGAGATTACTTTATAACTGTGTATATTAGCTGTGTTCTTTGCCTCAAGCAAAGACTGAACTTAAGTAAGAAAATCCTGGGAGGAGTATAGATGCTGTGGTGTGCCTCCTGATTCCTCGTTAGGACCGAGGTGTGTTTTCTTCCAGCTGCCAGGATGTTGGCTGCCGGCAGCTTAGAGCTGAGGCCTTCCCCACAGTTGCCCTTGGCTAAAGAGGAACCTTGCCCAAGGTTACAGCCCCTTCTTGGTTGCAGCCTACACCCAATACCTGGTCACTGTGGAGACACAAAGGCCTGGCCCCATTGCTTCAAGGCAGGACTCCTCTGAAGGGCCCCGCAGCTGGCTCAGCTCCCCAGGGACTGGCTCAGGCCTGTGCGGGATGCACAAGTACATTCAGTTCCCAGTCCCTCTGCCCAGTTCCTTCCCTCCCTCCCAGGTGTTGTCCTTGAGAACGCTCCTCAACAGACTTTCTGCAGGCAAATCTCCAACTCAGTCTGTTTCCTGGGAAACTTAAACCATGGCAGAATGATACTGGAGAGTTTGCAGAATTAAACTAAACATAGGCCTTAGGAAGGACAAAAAGCAGGGCAGCCCAAGAGATCTTAGTGGTAGAAACTGGTAAACCTTCCATGGTGCTACTGGGGAGTCTCTGGTCAACATGCAAATTCCTAGGAGGGAACGATGATTGGCGTCAGGGCCCTGTGATTAGAACCACCTGGAGAAGTGGACTGGAAAGAGAAGCAACCTGTGCCTTCCAGACCTCCTTCCTTGGAGGAAGAAGTTGAATATGCTGGCTGGGGACGGGAACTCTAAGCAGAAGATGTGGTGTCTTATTTAAGGTCACACATTGACAAAGAAGAAGATGGCATCAAGACCCTGGGACAGAGGCAAGTTGGGAACAAAACCTTGACATTTTTCCCAAGGTCCGTCAGGGTGCATACTGAAATGGAAGTCTGTGGCTTGCTGACCATTCTTGTTCGTTTGGGGTTGCTTTGTACAGGGTAAGTGCCTTCAGCTGGACCACAAGTTACCACAAGCTCTGCCAGGTGTGGTGGAAGGACCCTGCCTCTGGGGGATGCATACGTAGCAGGCTTCAAATGAGTGCTTTATGTGTAGCAGGAGCCACCGAATATCACTCTCTTCCTCCTCTGAGTTCAGAGCCGCCCGAGAGACAGACAAAGGGGTCAGTCAGGTGGGGTTAGGGAGGAAGATCAGGATGGTCACTAATGGACTGGTGGACGTGGCGTAGACACACAGTTTCCTAATACCAGACTCCTGCGTCAGACAGACCTATCCTCCAACTATTCGTGAGCGCAGCTGGCCGGACACCTGCTGGCCTTAGCACAGGCGGGAGCTCAGCCGTGGCACAGAGCACTCTTCCTGGGGGGAGTCAGAGCCAAAAGAGAGAAATCAGAGGGGGCCAACTCCGACATTCTCGTTCCTTCTGTAGAACTCACCAGCCCAAGGAGGGGGAGTGAGAAGAGGAAGAGGAAGGGGAAGGGGATGAGAGTGTTACTTTTGCCAAAGTCCTTCACATGAGCACGTGTAGCCAGGTAAGTGGAAGCGTGGAATAGCTACTTCTGGTATTTATATATATTAGCATATCCAGTTACAATACTGTGAGGTATCACTATCCCCATTTTACAGAAGAGGAAACTGAGGCTAAGGCCATATTCCAGGTAGGTAGTGGTTCAGGATTTGAAACAAGTCTTCTCTGATTTTAAAGCTTGTGTTATTTTGGGTTCCCTGTACATGCTCCTTAATTGGAGTGCTGGGGAAGGAGGGACTGGGCTCTGGCACCCTCACAGTGGGCTCTCCTGGGTCCTGAAGCCACCAGCTCCATTTGGGCCTGGTTACTTGAGTTCCCTCAGGTGCCTGAGCCCACACAGGTTTCACTGGGTATGTGGCAGATTTGGAGGGGCAGTCACTGGGCCCAAGACCGGAAGGCTGGGGAGAGGACTCCTTTTCTGTGGTGCTGAGCCTTGGTGTCTCCTTCAGTACCTGTGCCTGCTTAAACACCAGGCTGTCCTCACAAGGCCAGAGAGGCTGCCATCCAGGTCCCACCAGACCACCCACCAGGGAGACCAGCTCCGCCCCTGTGGTCTGGTCTGCAGGAATCAGTGCCTTCTAACCAGGGGCTGGGCCAGCCGGGGTTTCTTTTTCAACTCAGGAATGCCCTTTAGGGTTAACTCTCTCTGGTTATGAAACCACAAGACTCAACCCGCACTGACTGGCTAGTCTGTTCTACTGGACTCTGACCGCTTCCCCCAAACCAGAGGTTTCTCTTGGTTTCCTTACAAGTCTTTCTGTCGTTCACCACGTGGCTGCATTTCTTGCTTTTCGGGCTCTGCAGGTGGTCTAATCACCGGACATCCCCATTTTCCCCATTTATCCCCCTTCCTCTCCCCTTTATCCTTGTGTCTTTCCACCCTTCTCTCTCTCTCTATTCCTTCCCCCATCTTGCTCTCCCACCCGTGTTCCCCTCCCCTCTCCCCCCACCCCCATTCCTCCTTGAACAGAGAGAGAGGCCTGTCTGCAGAAGAAGGTCTTTTCCACATGATTGCTAGAGCCCAAAAATGTCACCTGGTAGAAGGCAGCACAAGAGGAGCTTTCTTCCCAGGGCTAAGGGGCTGCAAAATATTCCTGAATATTACAGAAAACCACCTGAGGACGCTGGGCTCAGGGCAGCTGCTGCAGGGGTGACGGCAGGTAGCACCCCCACCCGTCAGTGAGGGGGAAGGTGGCACAGGGACGGGAGGCTTTCGCACCGCATTTCAGTCTCTTGACAGCTTTGCCCAGAATTAGTCCTCCCTCCATTATTATCACCTGGAAGAGGAGTTTTTTCTACCATTTAATCTATCGGTCTTTTATTAAAGTTTAGATAAGAGCGGAAAAAAAATTCTATCAACATCAGCCACCAGAAGGGAAATTTCACAGAATGAGATGATCAGATTTCCAAGTTTATTGAAAAACCTATAAGATAACTGCATGGCTGCTCATGCTATTTTAAAAACAAGTGCAGCTAGGTGAGCCGTTTAATAATGTGGGGATTGTCGGCCGTGCGGATGGTGGACGGAGGATGAGCTTGCCTCGGGCAGGTGTGGGCTCTCACGGAGACGAACGCTGCAGTGCGCTGCAGGCCCCAGCACGGGGTCGCTGGCAGACTGAGCCTCACAGCTGCCCAGGAGCCCTTCCCAGTGCGGCTGGCGCCCCTGCGGACAGTGCGCAGGTCTTCCCAAGAACAGCGGGACGGAAACCCATCCCTGCCCACGCCCAGCACACTCTGGAGTGCGCCTGCAGAGCAGTGATGGCCCGTGGCCATGTCCCGTGGTGTCCTGTACACTGTCCTCCCTGCCCCAGTGTTTCCATCCATTTTTTCCTCTCCGTTCTTGCAGTGTTGATATTCTGTGCTGACCTGTCTCTGAATCGTTAATCCTGTCTTCAGCTGTGCCGAGTTTGCTATTAAACCCATCTATTGAGCTCTTAGTTTTAATTTTCATATTTTTTTCAGTTCTAGAATTTTCATTTGATTTTTTTAAAATAGAATTTAATTCTTTGCTAAAATTCATTTTCTTGGGCATATAAATCACCGTTATTTTGAAAGTCTCTGTGTGAGATTCCAACATCAGTTTTTTTTGGATCTCTTTCTATGTCTGTTTTTTCTCTTGTTTTCTGGACTTTACATCTCCTACTTTGTAATTTGTTTAAAATGAAAAAAAATTGTGATTTTTTGGTTGAATGTCAGATACTGTGTATGAAAATCGAAGAGAGAATTTGAGGCTTCGGATGATGCTGTCTTGCTCCCGTGAGGATTTACCTTTGCTTTTGGAAGCTGGGGTGGGGCAGGTTATGGTGGCCAGTCTGGCATTGAGCAGGGCTGAAGCCAGGCTCTCGTCTTTGTAAACGCTGATCTGCTTCTGCCTCGTCCTTGTTCCTAGGCTTTGGGAGTTCCTTCCGAAAGCGGGGCAGGGGGGTGGCGCACAGGCCCTCCTTCTCGGGGAAGCGGGAGCCCCTGTCAGTCTCCCGATGCCAGTTTCTGCCTCCCTTCTCCTCCCCTCGGCTGCCGCACTGCCTGGTTTCTGCAAAGCGCCCTGCTCAGCTTTCAGGGTTTCTTAAGATTCAGCAGATACGTCAAGGCAAGAAGCTGTGCCAAGCACCAGGTACACTTTTGTGTTTTCTTTCTCTTTGAGATCTCAGTGCCTGAAGACCTCGTTGCATGTGATCGTTCTCGGAGGCTTTCCAACAGTTTGTTTTTTTAAAAAAAATATTTTGTTCAGCATTTCTGTTTGTTCTTGGTATTAGAGTCGATCTGTACACGTTAGTCTGTCAAAGGCAAAAATGGAGCTCCTTGATAATGTTTCTTAAATCTTCTCAGGTAATTGTTTTTTGTTTGTTTGAGACAGAGTCTTGCTCTGTCACCCAGGTAGAGTGCAGTGGCGTCATCGTAGCTCACTGCAGCCTCCAACTCCTGGGCTCCAGTGATCCTCCTGCCTCAGCCTCCCATGTAGCTGGGACTACAGGCGGGCGCCACCACGTCTGGCTAATTTTTCTATGTTTAGTAGAGATGGGGTCTCGCTCTTGCTCAGGCTGGTCTCGAACTCCTGACCCCAAGCAATCCTCCCGCCTCAGCCTCCCAGAGTCCTGGGATCACAGGCGGGAGCCACTGCAGCTGGCCATCCTCAGGTCATTTTAATGTGAGATGCACTGGACAAAATCAATTCCTTGCCATATCATAAGAACCACCCAAGTCCCTTGTTTAAAAATGTTGATTTTCTGGTCCTACCCAAGACATACTGAAGCAGAATTTCCAGAAAAAGAGACTGGTGATTTTTAGCTCTAGCAAGTGCGTCTGGCAAAGGCACACTTGAGGAGTGTTGAGCAGGTGGCTCTTTAGGGTCCTCTTGCTCTGGTCACCTAAGCGCGTTCCCAGAGACCCCACGTCCCCTGTGAACCAACAGGCAGGAAAGGGCCTGTTGTTCCGACAGAGGGCGGCGTGCTGCCTTTTACCACAGCCTCCAGGTTTATTTTGCATTCTGCAGCTCCGTGAGTGGTAGCTTCCTTTGCTGAATTATTTCCAATTTCTTCCATAGACATTTTAATCAGAGATGAAAAATGATTGGTCTTTTGCCAACAGTTCAGTCTAAGAGGAAGTTATTTGCCTCTTAGAGGTGCATTAATTTGCAGTGGCTTTTGCGTAGAAGGCAGAGGAATATTGTGGGAGGGACCGGGGATCAGGGTAAGCCCAGGGCACTTGTGTGGCCCAGGAGTCGCGGGAGTCACTTGCCACCTCCCT
>NW_012152563.1:55650-58331 GCF_000956105.1 Propithecus coquereli | reverse complement strand
GAACAAGATCTCTGAAGGAAAATCCACTGTATTTCATTGTTTTGATTATGTGCTCTGTGACTGTCTTACTTATACTTCCAGTCTTAAAATGGTGTGTTTAAAAAGTATACTTTCAATGCAAACCGTTGTCTCAGTGGTGAGTCAGGTCCCAGAGAGTTCGATACTGTCAATGGCAAACATTTGGTTTACCACCAAGAGATAATCTCTTCAGGACTGAGATGCAAAAAGTCTTATTTCCTCCCAAGCTTAGAGATAAAGAATATCGTAGTATTTTGCAGATCTGAGTTGGGATGCTGTGGCTATTGACCATGTAAACAGACACATCGCTGTAAGTTCTAAATACTTGCTATTCCTCAAATCTGGGGGTAAGATGAGATGGCAAGTTCCACTCCCTGTAGGTGTACTTAACGTAAGCACCGGTGGACAGTGGAGACTAGTTACCTGTGTGGCCGTCTCCTCCAGGCCAGCCTCATGTTTCCACGTGTTGTCTTCATAAAGCGTAACTCTGCTCATGCCACCTCCCCTTAACAGCTTCGGATGGTTCTCTGTTCCTCAAAGAATAACGTCCAAAACCTTAGCTTGCGTGTAGGACCTTTTCCATCCTAGCCACAGCCTCGCTTGAAATCCCTCCCTGCCGCCATGTCTCTCTCTCTCTCCCACGCATACACACACACACACTCTCTCTCTCTCACACACACACACACACACACACGTACCCCTTTTATGCCCTTCAGACCAATGATGCTAGTTACCAATAATGCTAGGTAGTAACTGGATTTATGTAATTGAATGTGAAAATTGATCTATACAAGAGAAGTGTGTTAACAGATAGTGGGTGGTTCAGGACTGGGAAATGATGTACTAAAATACTCAAGAAACTGAGTGTCAACTTTATTGTCCTATAGATCACCTGGGGATTTTGTCAAAACGTGGATGCTGGTTGAGTAGGTCTAAGGTGGGATCTGAAATTCTGCGTTTCTAACAAACGTCTAAGCGATGCTGCTGCTGCTGCTAGTTTGCTGCCCATTTGGGGAGCGAGGTTTTAAGCTGTGCTGTCCCCTGTGGTTGCCATAGTCACATGTGGCTCTTTACGTTTAAACTGATTAAAATTAAATAAATTTAAAACTCACCTCCTTGGTCCCAGTTACCATGTTTTAACTGCTCCATGGCCCCATTTTGCTAGTGCCTACTGTATTAAATAGTGCAGAGATAGAACACTTCCAGCATTGCAGAAAGTTCCATTGGACAGCAGTGTTTCTAAGGCACTATTTTTCAAACTGTTTTCTACAGACCACCTATTAAATCAGAATCTCTGGGGATAGGGAACTGGAAATTTGCATCTTCAGCAAACACTGCAGGGTGTTCTTTCGTATGCTGAAGTAAGAGGAACACTTCTACAGGGGATCCGAAGTCTGATGTCCAGAGGTCAGTTTTACGTGAGAGTAGGCCAGTATCAGAGGCAGACGTGCTGCAGCCCAGCTTAAATCGGAATCGCCTTCTTGCCAGCCATGAAGATCACGTCCAGTTGTCTACAGGTGCGGCAGGTTCTGTCTGGCGGAGCTGGCTTCCAACACCAAAGCTGTGCAGGGTGGAGGAGCTATAGGCCCTCAAGCCAGTGGCTTTCTGCAGGTGTGTGGCAGGTTGTAGGTGTGTTTTCTGGTCCCACATGCCTTGTGTCCTCCAGGTACTAACATCCAGTTTCAGGGTCGACTCAATCCTGGAAGGTACAATCAGGAAATAACTAACTCTATTCTTCACATCTTTTGGATCTCCCCTTGTTGCCTAAGAACGTGTTTTGGGAAGATCGTTTCATTTTTGATCACCTTTCACCTATAAAAACAAGTTTCATTTTCAGGGATCAAAAGGTTCAGCTCAATCTTAAAATTCCACTCTCTCATCCAATTTGTGCTTGTTTCTTTCTTTTATGCTCCCTCCTCTCCCAGCTCAGCAGTGGGCAGGGGTCTTGTGTAGTATTTCACTTCCCCTGGGCTACACCTTTCTTCTGTCTTGGAAGGTTCCCACAGGTGCAGGAAAGGGCAAAGCTGGCTCGAGTCAGTGCTCTCTGTGTGTCACCTGGCCGTCCATGCTCTTGGTGTGTAACCTGGCCATCGGTGCTCTGTGTGTGACCTGGCCACCAGTGCTGTGTGTCACCTGGCCGTCAGTGCTCTCTGTGTGTCACCTGGCCGTACTTGCTCTTGGTGTGTCACCTGGCTGTCAGTGTTCTTTTTGTGTCAGCTGGCTGTCAGTGCTCTCTGTGATGTGCCAAGTGCCCAGCGGATTTTCACGGAGCCGCTCTGTGGGTTTTTGGAGAACCTCTGCTGGGACTGCGTATACCGCACCACTGCCCAGCTGTGCTCTGACTGCCCCTGCTCGGATCCTGCCCTCGGGAAGTGCACCCCTGGAGTTCCTTAGCCCCAGCTGGCAGTGCTCTTGGCCAAGGTCCTGTAAGGATGAGTTGAGTGTAGTTTCCATCTGAGATGACCACTTGGCTAAATAGGTAATTGCTGCATGCTTACCCCACCAAACTGGAAGTGTCACCTGCTGCCATGCTGTCCATTCTCGCTCTTGAGGGCTTCTCCAGACAGTCCACAACTTTCAGACTTCTGCTGCCTCCCCAAATGCCAGAAGTCACATGTCAGGTTCTCCCAGGAATTCTTGCTGCCCTCCTCCCAGACCCCATG
>NW_012152563.1:40300-43689 GCF_000956105.1 Propithecus coquereli | reverse complement strand
CTCACTCTGGAGGGCTCTGATTGACCTAACTCATGGGCTACCGTGTGGACGCTCCCCAAATCAGTAAGAAAACAATGACGTGTGCCAAGTGGAAAGGGGGAAAAGGACATAAACAGGTAATTCATAAGAGACAAGACACAGTAGCCATAAATATATGAGAAGTATTTAATTTCACATTTCATAAAAGAAATGTAAATTCAAACCATGTGAGTGATAAAAATAATCGGAACAACAATGCCAAGTTTGGGCTCTGATGCAGGGAAATGGTCATATGCTGCTGGGAGAGTGTAAGTTTTCAGTCTTTCTGGAGAGCAAATTGGCAAAATGTAACAAAAATCTTACAATTTTCCATGACCTTTGGCCCTGCAATTCTACTTTCAGGAATTTATCCCAATAAAATAATGTAAGCTATTTGCAAAAGGTTGTGTACAACTATGTTCAGCACGAGGCTGTTTTAATAGTGATAACTGGGCCGGGCGCAGTGGCTCACGCCTGTAACCCTGACACTTTGGGAGGCCAAGACAGGAGAGTCACTTGAGGCCAGAAGTTCAAGACCAGCCTGAGCAACATGGCAAGAACCCATCTCTACAAAAAATTCAAAAATCAGCCAGGTGCGATGGCACATGCTTGTAGTCCCAGCTACTGAGGAAGCCGAGGCAGGAGGATCACTTGAGCCCAGGAGTTTGAGGTTGCAGTGAGCGGTGACGGTGTCAGAGCACTCTAGCCTGGGCAACAGAGCAATACCTTGTCTCCAAAAAAAAGTGATAACTGCTGCTACCCAGTGAAATACAGCCATATCTGCAGAGGCCAGGCCTTAGTGATAACTGCTGCTACCCAGTGAAATACAGCCATACAATAAGAGGGGACTGGTACATTTATGCCAATTGTATGCTCTGTTGCCATTAAAAATATCATTGACAAATATTTAAAGAGGAGGAATGTACAAGGTTTTAAAAAAATGGGTTACAAAGCAGTATATCACAATAATTGCATTTTGTGGGTTAAAAAAAAAACAGCGTAGAAAAAAATTCAAAGAAAGAATATATACCAAAATGTTACCACGGCTGTCTCGGTGTGTTTTATGTCACACAGGAAAATCTAAGAAACATGATTATTAAAAAAGAAAAAACCATGAATACCGATCCCACGCATGTAGGAAGACTGGCCTGCAGTCTAGTCCTGGAGGTGCCTCTTGTTCTCCATGTGGCTTTGGGCAGGCCACTTCGCTCTGTGAGGGGCAGCTCCCTCACCTGTAGCACGAGACGGCCCTTGCCGTGGGACGGCATTCGCGTCTGCTCCGTGCCCTACCAGTGCCCTTGCCGGCCGCTGTTCTGTTCTGACCTTGCATCTGCACCTTGTGGATCAGTGCTTTGTAGGCTGTTGGCTATTTTGTCATCAGTTGCTAATGGAGAAACTCGCCTTATTTTCACGTACCGTGCTGCAGAGAAAAGCTTCCTAGGGGCCACTGGAGTGTGAGGATTGGAAGGAAATGGAATGGTCTGGCCAGTGACCTGGCATAGTGGCTGAGTTGAAGCTGGTCTGGGGACAGATGATCCACAAGGTTGGGTCTGGGGTCAGCTGGCAGTTGGGGATGGGGAGGTTGGTAGCAGAGCAGGGCCAGGACAGGCCCAAGAGAAGTGCTGAAAAAGCCAGAAAACAGTGACTGCAGAACTGCTCGAGGCCGAGGGATGTCCTGGGAGCGGTGGCTTTGCTGGAGGCCCAGCTCAGGGTCCTGGTGGTCAGACACTGGGACTTGGAGGCCCCAAGAAAAAGCAGGAGCCAGTCAGCAGGCCTTAGCTGGGCAAAAGAGAGACCCGATTTTTTTAAGGCTAGGAGCAGGCATGACAGGCTTTACTGGGAAGCCTAGAAACAAAGATTTGGCACATGCGGATTTTTGTGCAAATTGCCTGTCTGCATTTACGTAAGAGAGGCAGCAATGGAGAATGTGCAATAGATGGACCAGTCTAGAAATAAACTGGAAAAATGAACTCACTTAAGTAAAAATTGAGCAGTTTATTTCCTGCTCACGAACAGGTCAAAGCCTAATCTTTAAAACTGATGTCCTTATCTCAAAGCTCCCCAGGTGATAATATTAACCCTGACCGACATGGTCTGTCTTCTCCATATGTACTTTGTCTTCTAACAAAAAAAAAGTAGCTCTCCTGTCCACAGGGCTGTTTTTTGATTCCTAATGTGTCCTGAACTGAACTCCTTGGTTTATGGAAGAGGCTCAATGTGAAACTACAGATTGACTCTTTTATCACAATCCTTTTAATTACTGAACATACCCAATTTTATTATCCAATTATGGGTAAGATTAAAGTTCATCAAACTACTTGTTTTATGTGAAGTTCCTTCATTTCCAAAAGATCAGCGGAACATTAAAGAACAAATGAAACAGTCAGTTGCAGATTATACAGGTTGATTTATCATTGATCTTCCATAAACAGCAAAACTGGCTCTGATATTTTCCCCGGCTTAATAAGTCTGTGTATACAGTGTACTGTATATCTTTTCATTTCAGCCTTGAGAAAAATGCAGTATATCCCCTGTGGGAGTCATAATTTTGCTGAATGTGTAGTGCTTAAGGCTCACGGCGCCCAGCCAGTTTGTTCCAGCAGACGGATGGGAGCCCACTGTTCCGTGAAACTGCTTTGGAGTATTCGCGGCTGACCTTTTCCCACTGTACCCCACGAGAATGCAGTAACTCCTTCCGCACAGGTGGAAACTGCTATGCTGAGCCACGCTCCCGCGAGGCCCAGCTGAAGCATCACAGCCTCGAATGTGAAACCTCTCCTGATGCGTTCCCCACCGTCAAAAACCATCTCCCTTTCCCAGAAATTCCCTGTCAGAAAGGGTAGCAGAAGGAGCTAAGACAGTCCTGGGTGACATTCACCAAGGTCACGTGGCTGGTGGGGATGGTGCCAGGATCATAACTCGGGCCTGGCTGTCTCCAAAGCCTTTGACTCTCCCACGCCCCTGGAGCACATTGTTTATGCCTCTATCTCTGGTCTTCATCGTCCTTTTCCTTCTATTTGAGCAATTTGAGCCCCTTTTCCTTGCATCATAATGTGAGCTCCAGGTAAAGGTTTAGTCTCTGCCTCGTCCACCACCGCTTCAAGCGCACTTTGCAGGTAGTAGACACTGGGGGTGTCAGTCGGGGTTCAGAGACGTGGGAGCACCGGGAGATCCTGCACATACATATCTGGTTTTGTCACAGGAATCGTTAGAGGAATTTGACATTTTGTATCTGGTGCTGGAGCGTGAAGCCCACAGCCCAGGTGGCTGGGAAGGGAAGAGGGGTGTAATGTGGAGGAGAGCGAGAGCACGCGGGGGCCACAGGGATCCGCTGGAGACCAGGGGAATAGGCTGGACCCGCATCAGTTCTT
>NW_012152563.1:35261-37248 GCF_000956105.1 Propithecus coquereli | reverse complement strand
GAGACATCCAGTGGAGATGTGAAGCAGACAGTTGGGTATCAGAGGCTGGAGTTCTGAAGAGAGGTAGGGTTAGAGGTTAACGCTTGAGTCGCCAGCACGTAGGTGATTGTGCAGCCGTGGGGGGGGGGTCACTGAGAGAGTTAAAAGAGGGCACCCAGCCTGTGTCCTGTGGAAGTCAACCAAACAGGTAGGGTAGGAGAGGGACAGGTAGTAGGTGCCTAGGGCGGAAGAGCCAGTGCAGCATGGGGGAGCAGGAGAGCCGCGCTGCAGAAGCCCGGGGCAAAGCAGCTTTGCAAAGGAGGGAGGCATCATCTGTTTCAGGAGAGCTATGAGGTCAGGTGAGCCCAGGGAGTCGGGGTCACCCAGACGTGCTGGTGCAGAAGGCATTTGAGGAGCTGAGGCTCTGTCACGTGTGTTGTGGGGCTAGAGCCATCTGGAAGGTTTTCACTGTAGCCACTGAGCTGATTGCTTTTAGAAACCGTATTATTCAATTCTGTATTCACAGCCTGCAGGAGCACCCATTGTTCTTTCCTGTTTTAAGTGAGTGCAAGGAGCCTCTCCATGAGGTTCCCTCTTAGGCCCTCCTGAAGCCTCCCCCCAGAATGGTGAGTCGGCAAAATCACTGGGTCCAACAGAGGGGTGATCATGCAAATTGGGATAATTTAGTTGGCTCTGTGAATATCCTAATATTTAGCAATGTCTGTCATTTAGGACTTGCATTGGCTGTATGTAACAGAAAACTCATCTAACAGCGGCTTGAACAGACAAGAGTTAGTTTTCACATATAGCAAGCATCCTAAAGAAGCCTATCCAGGAGTGGTGCACCTACTTAAGGGAGAAACTAAGAGTCCAGGAGTCCAGGTTTTTTTGGGGGTTGGGGGGGCTCTCTGCTTTGCCATTCTTAACATGTGGGTTTTATCTTCATGGTTGCAAGATGACTGCTCTTTCTCCAGCCATCACTTCCACATTCCAGGCAGGAAGAAGATAGAATGGCAAAGGCACCAGCCTATGCCAGCTAAATAAATTTTGTTTTCCATTAAGTTCCCACAGGGTGGATTTCTGTTTACATCTCATTGGCCAGATGGGTTCACTTGGTCACCTCTGGCTGCAGTGGAACTAGGGAGGTATTTTCAGCTGGACACATGGCCATGCTGAACAAAATCAGGGTGCTACTGCTGGAGTAGAATATGGAGAGGTGGAGAGAATGGGTATGAGCTAAGCCATTAGCCACGTCTAATGCAGCTCGGAAGAAAGAGATGCTGGGCAGGGGCTGGGGACAGGAGGAGGCCAAGCATGAGAGAGAGAGAGGGAGGGAGGGAGGGAGGGAGGGCGGGCGTGCGCAGGTGCAAGGCCCCCGATACCTTGGTAGTGCTCATTATAAAGCTGAAATGTCACGTCAGGAATTTTTAAACAGTGTTTGAACTATTTTCACCTCTTTCTAAATAGGTGTTTCTTGACTCAGCAAATACCCAAAATGTCTTCTGCCCTTCTAATTTGTACCTTCATTTGAATCTCCTTCTTTGCAAATGCCCAACTCATGAGGCCGTAGCATTTTTCTTTATTTATAAAGAATTCTTTCTGGCTGTTTAGGAAAAAAACAGGGATAATTAAAAAAACACGTAATTACTCAAAGACCACTTAATTCTACTTTGGTGTCCCAGCAGAGAACTCCATCCTGGAAAATTCATGAATGCCTGACCTAGAGAATTTTAATAAAAAAAAGTGTCACAGGAGACCAGCATTTTGAAGTATTGATTAGAAGGGGGTTTTCCAGGCTCTTTTGGCTTAATTATACACTCTACAAGATGCAAAGCAGACAGAGGGAGAGACGGAAGGTAAGATTTAGAGCAGCTGAGAGGTCGGGAACTGCTGCATTGCTCTCTCCTTTTTATGAAGCTTAGCCGTGCAGCTCACGGGCGGTGGCTCCAGAAAAAGGGTTTTTGGAGGAGGAACTCAAGAAATGAATAATGGGAATCTGTGCTGGTCC
>NW_012152563.1:31425-33862 GCF_000956105.1 Propithecus coquereli | reverse complement strand
TTCAGGAGTTCTGTGTCTTCCTTATTGAGTCCTGGGAGGTTGTGTGTTTTCAGGAATTTGTCCATTTCCTCTATGTTTTCTAGTTTATGTGTGTAGAGATTTTCATAGTATTCATGGATGATGTTGTGTATTTCTGTGGTATCAGTCGTAATGTCTCCTTTTTCATTTCTGATTGAGCTTATTTGGTTCCTTTCTCTTCTATTCCTGATATATTTAGCAAGAGGTCTGTCAATTTTGTTTATCTTATGAAAGAACTAACTTTTTGTTCCTTGATCCTTTGTATTTTTTGGTTTCCATTTTATTTAGTTCTGCTCTGACCTTTGTTATTTCTTTTCTTCTGCTGGCTTTGATTTGGTTTTCTTTTCCTTTTCTAGTTCCTTGAGATGTAACATTAGGTTGTTAATTTGTGATCTTTCTGGTTTTTTGATGTAGGCATTTAAGGCTATGAATTTTCCCTGAGGAATGCTTTTGCTGAGTCCCAAAGATTTGGATAGCTTGTGTCTCCTTTGTCGTTTAGTTCAAAGAATCTTTTGATTTACATCTTAATTTCATTCTTGACCCAGTAATCATTCAGCAACAGGTTGTTTAATTTCCATTTTGTGTAGGTTTGAGTGTCTCTATCATGATTGATTTCTAGTTTTATTCTTCTGTGGTCTGACAAGATACATGGTATGATTTTAATTTTTTTTTAATTCGTCGAGACCTGTTTTGTGGCCTAAAGATCCGTCTTGGAGAATGTACCGTATGCTGCTGAGAAGAATGTATATTCAGTAGTTTTCCGGTAGAATGTTCTGTGAATGTCTGTTAGGTCTATTTGACTTAGATTCCAGTTTAAGTCCATTGTTTGTTTATTTATTTTCTGCTTTCATGATTTTTCCAGCTCTGACAGTGGCATGTTGAGGTCCCCAACAATTATGATGATGCTATTTATTTCTTTGCTTAGGTCTAGTACAATTTGCTTTATGTATCTGTGAGCTCCTGTGTTAGGTGCGTATGTATTTAGAATTGTTATGTCTTCTTGTTGAATTGCTCCCTTTACCATTATATAATGACCCTCTTTGTCTTTCTTCACCTTTGTTGGTTTAAAGTTAATTTTACCTGATGTGAGAATGGCTACACCTGCTGTCTTTTGATTTCCATTCGTGTGGAATATTTTTTTCATTCTTTCATGTTGAGTCTGTGTGTCCTTGTGGTTTAGATGTGTTTCTTGGAGACAGTAGACACTTTGCTTGTGTTTTTTCATCCACTCAGCCAGCCTGTGTCTTTTGAGAGGAACATTCAGACCATTAACGTTCAGGAATAGAATTGATATGTGGGATGTTGATCTGTTCATCATGTTGGATAGGACCTCATTGCTTTGTTTTCCCTCTTGTGCTATAGTTTTATAAGAGTTGTGAGTTTTAGGGGTTTTTTTTAGGTGATTTTACACTGGTGGGTATCTGTTGTGCTGATTCATGTATAATGCAGTTCTCAGTATTTCCTGCATGTAGGTCTGGTCATGGCAATTTCCCTCAGTGTTTGCTTGTCTGGAAAAGACTGAATTTCTCCATCAGTTGTGAAGCTTAGTTTTGGGTACCCCTACCCCCGGAATCTCCCTCCAGTGTCTGGTCACTCACTGAGCAATGGTGCCACGGGATAGGAGCTTCCCCGTTGGGGGCCCCGCCCCAGTCCAAAAGTGGGCTTTCCTGGGGGGACGATGGGCGCCACCAGGCTGCCGACTCGGACCACACTGCGTTCTCCCGCCAGGTCCGCCCACGTGGGCTCCCTCGCCTCCTGGGTCCCCAGCCCACTGTCACCTCCTGCGCCCTGGCAACCCGCTGAATGCGGGGGTGTGGAATCCGCCCCCGTCTGTCCCCCCGCAGACATCCCTGGGAAGTGCTGGAGGGGGCACCCCCGGACCAAGTGCCCCGGGCCACTGCAGGTCCACGTGGGAAAGGTGTGGGCCCCTCTCTGCGGAAGCCTCGGTGCTGTGGGCGCAGCAGCAGTGGGGAGGTGGCCGCCATGGCGGTCTCAGCTCGGTCCGCCCTCGCTGCAGGGGGGCGGGAGAGTCTGGGAGGAGGACAGCCAGCACCCCGCTCGGCGTCCCCCTCCCTGGACGGAGGCCGCGGACGTCCATGCTCTTGGTCACAAGTTCTGGGGCCTCCCGCAGTCTGGGCAGGCGTGGGGACCGTCTGTGTGGCGCTGGGTGATGCCAAAACCGAAGGGCTCGAGCTCCCTGGAGTGGTCAAGGGTTCCTACAGGCAGGGAAGCAGCATGGTGATCGCCTGGTCCGCTCGGGCTGTGGTCACGGGTGGGGTGGTGGTGGGTGGCTGGGAGGGCAATGGGGGGGCGCATGCCTAAAGAGGGCTGGGGGTGGGGGAGCTGGGAGCCCGATGCTTTATTTTCCAGAGGGACCCAGTTCAGTGGCTGCAGCAGCGCTTGGGCTGGTGGGGGTGGA
>NW_012152563.1:29157-31000 GCF_000956105.1 Propithecus coquereli | reverse complement strand
TTTCCCAGATCTTAAAATGTGATTACACTTGCTTGCTTTCTCTTTCTCTTTCTCTCTCTTTGGCCTCCAGACCTGTGTTTCTCTGTGTGTCCCCATCGTCCCTCTCCTTACAGGTCAGCTTTCTCCGGCTCTCTGAACACCATCTCATTCCCGCCCGCAGCTCTGAGTCCCATCTCAAGTGCCTATGGGAGAATTCAGTCTGCTCAGACCGGGTGGGCATTGCCCTTATCTGATCAGCAGTGATCTTGTGGTGGGTCCTTTGAGAATCAATCACGGTGCATTTTCTAAGAATGAATTAAAGAGTGAGGGAAGAAACAATGAGCATCTGTTCTATGAAACAGTAAATGGTTTGAAAAATTACAAGTATATAGAACTTTCCAAGTGAGTATTATTTTCATGCAGTTACCTTGGAAGCCAGGTGCCTTCTCCAAAACCCGGGTAGCTATTTTATTACTCACCCCAGCACTTGTCTCTGAGGACAAGCTTTAGGGTCAGGGACATTCCTTTAAAGAAAATCAGGATCTATTCTTGGTATCAGAACTCCCTCTTGACCAGAACACGGTATTTTTTCACCTTTAATTGCTAGTGACAAAGCACAACTGGGACGGATGCCCCGATTACCCTGATCTGATCACTGCACATTGTGTGCCTGCGTCAAAACATCACGTGTACCCTGTAAAGATATACAGCTATCATGTACCCATAATAATTACAAATTACAAATTACCAAAAACCAGAAACACACTGGATTTCCAAGAGTGCCGGTGGCTGTAGGTTCAGTTGTGTTCAGGGGCTTAAGCACATCACTCTCCACCCAGACTTTCTCCATGTTACAGCCCAGAATTCCCATTCCATCAGTCTCCCAGGGACAACCGAATCTAGAAGATCAAAGATGCTGTCAGCTTTCCTTCTCTTGCTCTCTCCATTTCTCTTATCTTTTTCTTCCTGTCCATCTCATACGCTATAATTAAGCGTTCTTAACGTGGCTGTTATAGCCACAGGCAGCCCCCAAACCTGCAGTCTGTGTATCCAGAGTAATGACCTCTGAAACATGTCCGCGTCCTAAACATCCCTGGACCCTGGGAACATGTCACCTTGCCTGGCAAAAGAACCTTTGCTGATGTGATTGAGGATCTTGGGATGGGAAGATTATCCTGGATTATCTGGGTGGGCCCAGTGTCATCGTAAAGGTCCTCGTAAGAGGGAGACAGGACAGTCCAAGGTGGAAGGAGGAGATGGAGGACCAAGCAGAAGGTGTTGCGAGGTGCTCTGAAGATGGAGCAAGGGGCCACGGGCCATGCGACGTGGGAAGCCTCCGAAAAGGCAAGGAAACAGATTCTACCCTAGGGCCTGGCGAAGACACCACCCTGCCGACACCTTGATTTTAGCCCAGTGAAACTGATTTCAGACCTCTGGCCTCCAGAATTGTAAGAAAATAAGTTAAGTTGTTTCAAGCCACAAAGTTTGTTGGATTTGTTACAGCAGCTATAGGAAGCTAATACACAATCCAAAAGAAGAGAGACCTTTTTCTCCAACGATATGCTAAATCTCATAGAGATTTTCTAAATTGCTTTACCTGGGCCATGTACCCACTTTGGGGGCTGAACACACTAGACAGTAGGACGAGGCAGCGTGAATGACCACCTGCACTCAGGACTCAGCAGGTGCACGTGTGTAGGTGGGGAGGGTCTGGACCTCCACAGAGAGGCGGCTGGACAGACGAAAGGCAGACGTGCTCCGCGACCCACCCTGACTCCCTGTGCCAACCAGCCCTCGCCCCCAGTGACCGCTGGACATCAGCTCCACCCCTCGAGGCCGAAACCTTGATTGCGACGAGGATCCT
>NW_012152563.1:16208-29107 GCF_000956105.1 Propithecus coquereli | reverse complement strand
TCTTCTGGTCTGCTCCCCTTTTCTTTTTCTCAATAATGCATTTTACTTGCAGTGTTTACATTGCTTACATTAGCTTCTGAAACTTAAAAAATGTTAAGCAATTTCAGAATTCTATAAAAATTATAAGAATAATGCAAATAATTCCAAGATATACTTCACCCAGATTTCCCAGATCTTAAAATGTGATTACACTTGCTTGCTTTCTCTTTGTCACTCTTTGGCCTCCAGACCTGTGTTTCTCTGTGTGTCCCCATCGTCCCTCTCCTTACAGGTCAGCTTTCTCCGGCTCTCTGTCTGAGCGCCATCTCATTCCCGCCCACAGCTCTGAGTCCCAGCTCAAGTGCCTACGGGAGAATTCAGTCTCCTCAGGCCGGGTGGGCATTGTCCCGATCTGATCAGCAGTGATCTTGTGGTGGGTCCTTGGAGAATCAATCACAGTGCATTTTCTAAGAATGAATTAAAGAGTGAGGGAAGAAACAATGAGCATCTGTTCTATGAAAAAGTAAATGTTTTGAAAAATTACAAATATATAGAACTTTCCAAATGAGTATTATTTTCATGTGGTTACCTTGGAATGCCAGGTGCCTTTTCCAAAGCCCGCGTAGCTATTTTATTACTCATCCCAGCACTTGTCTCTGAGGACAAGCTTTAGGGTCAGGGACATTCCTTTAAAGAAAATCAGGATCTGTTCTTGGTATCAGAACTCCCTCTTGACCAGAACATGGTATTTTTTCACCTTTAATTGCTAGTGACAAAGCACAACTGGGACGGATGCCCCGATTACCCTGATTTGGTCACTGCACACAGTGTGCCTGCGTCAAAATGTCACATGTGCCCTGTAAAGATATACAGCTATCATGTACCCATAATAATTACAAATTACAAATTACCAAAAACCAAAAACACACTGGATTTCCAAGAGTGCAGGTGGCTGTAGGTTCAGTTGGGTTCAGGGGCTTAAGCACATCACTCTCCACCCAGACTTTCTCCATATTACAACCCAGAATTCCCATTCCATCAGTCTCCCGGGGACAACCGAATCTAGAAGATCAAAGATGCTGTCAGCTTTCCTTCTCTTGCTCTCTCCATTTCTCTTATCTTTTTCTTCCTGTCCATCCCATACACTATAATTAAGCATTCTTAACATGGCTGTCATAGCCACAGGCAGCCCCCAAACCTGCAGTCTGTGTAGCCAGAGTAATGACCTCTGAAACATGTCCGCGTCCTAAACATCCCTGGACCCTGGGAACATGTCACCTTGCCTGGCAAAAGAACATTTGCAGATGCGATTGAGGATCTTGGGATGGGAAGATTATCCTGGATTATCTGGGTGGGCCCAGTGTCATCGTAAAGGTCCTTGTAAGAGGGAGGCAGGACAGTCCAAGGTGGAAGGAGGAGATGGAGGACCAAGCAGAAGGTGTTGCGAGGTGCTCTGAAGACGGAGCAAGGGGCCACAGGCCATGCAACGTGGGAAGCCTCCGAAAAGGCAAGGAAACAGATTCTACCCTAGAGCCTGGCAAAGGAACCACCCTGCCGACACCTTGATTTTAGCCCAGTGAAACTGATTTCAGACCTCTGGCCTCCAGAACTGTAAGAAAGTAAGTTAAGTTGTTTCAAGCCACAAAGTTTGTTGGATTTGTTACAGCAGCTATAGGAAGCTAATACACAATCCAAAAGAAGAGAGGCCTTTTTTTCCAACATTGATATGCTAAATCTCATAGAGATTTTCTGAATTGCTTTACCTGGGCCATGTACCCACTTTGGGGGCTGAACATACTAGACAGTAGGACGAGGCAGCGTGAATGACCACCTGCACTCGGGACTCAGCAGGTGCACGTGTGTAGGTGGGGAGGGTCTGGACCTCCACAGAGAGGCGGCTGGACAGACGAAAGGCAGACATGCTCTGCGACCCACCCTGACTCCCTGTGCCAACCAGCCCTCGCCCCCAGTGACTGCTGGACATCAGCTCCACCCCTCGAGGCCGAAACCTTGATTGCGACGAGGATCCTTGGGAGACGGTGCTTCAGGTTTGCAAAGCTCTTTCCAAGGAGGGGAGCTTTCTGTCTCTAGAGGGCATGTCGAATGGAGCAAACTTCTTTTGCATATGTAAGACCGGATATTTCTGTTGCAAATGTTCTTTTGTGGTCAGAAGGAAGATCTGAGTCTATATTCAGTCTGCCACATGCTAGTTGGTGAACTCTCTAGATTTTAGTTTGTTCATCTGTAAAATGGAGATAATTATACTTTCCTACGGGCTGTTGGAAGGATTAGAGAGAAGATTTATGTAAAAACACTGTTTAAATAAAGTATGCAAAGCTGAGCACAGTTCTTCAATAAAGGACTGCTATATTTGTCTCGTTCTATATATACAGCACTAGGAAATTAGTCTGAGAGTCAGACTGAATGGTGAGTGGGCTGAGACATCAGAGCTCTATATTTTAGTACACAGATTACCATGAGCAGACTGATAACATGTATTGTGCCTTCTATGTGTTAATATATGTGCAGTGGTTTTTCTAAAAAACTAAAAATCTTAACATTTCTTTGTTTTTTCCCTGTTTTGGTGCCTGCTCCATTCTCTGCTGAATTTTTATGTTTAACCTGTTTCCCGGAACTGAGTGTCAGCTCAGTGGGAGTCGCTGTGAAAAGCCCGAGGAGAAGGTGAAGCTTCCATGTGCCCGGCTGCAGCCCGGGGTCCTGGCGTGTAGATGGCGCCGGTGGCTCTGTGGCTCCCGGAATCTGCTTTTCCAGGGCTGTTCCTGCCTCGCCACACTCCACCCCACCCCAAGCGTCCCTATCCTGCTTGTCCCCAGACCAGCCTCACTCTTCCTGGGCCTTCCTTGGCTTCGCCTCTGACACTTCTGTTACCCATTTCTGTGGCCCCTGACTTACCACCCGCCTGAGCGACGGCCTTATTTTGACCCCTGGCCTCGGCATCTCTCGCACGAACTGTCGGGCGTCCTGGTGTCCTCTGAGTTTGACTCCTGCTGCGGTTCTCTGGGTGGAGGCTGGGAGGGGACACTGACACAAGGCCCCCAGGGCCTTGCATCTGGGCAGCCAGGTTGTATCTGAAGTGGACTCCAGCCCAGGAGCCAAAAGATGCAAAAATAACCACGGCGTGTGAATGGGCTACAGAGGCACTAAGAGATTTTATAGGAAAGAAAATGTAGGTCGAGGGAGGGGGATCCCTGAGAGTCCAGACCCAGAAGAACTTCCTTCCTCTCAGGATCTGGCTACATGGGTCCCTGTGCTGCTGTGTCCTGCTCAGACCCTCCTTGCAGGGCTGGGTGCCTGTTCGCCAGCTGCTATGGGTGTCGGCTGCTAATGGCTCGCAGCTGCCCCTCTCTGGAGACCTGCCCTTGGTCAGGGAACTCCTTCACCTGACAGGTCTGCTTCTCCCCCAGGGAGCCCACAGCCAGTGCTGGCTTATGCAGGAGCCAGGGCAGAAGCCTCTCCTCCTGCCTCAGCTCTGCTGTAAGTCCCCCTCAGGTTCTCCCTGGGACGGGGCTGGTGCCAGGCCACCACCAAGACCACATCCTTGCTTAGCTCCTCCGTCTCCCTCACCCCTTCTCCTGGGAGCATCCCTTGATAAATCACGTGTACCCGAACCCACGTCCAGGCTCTACTTCTAGGGAAGGTGACCCAAAACATCTTCTTTTCAACTTAACCACGTTTTCTCTGCTAACTGGCCTTTGTGTGGGCTGGTCCCTTTGCCTAAAGCACTCTTCCTCACCCTGTCCCCCTAGCGAACACCCCCATCCTTCGGATCTCAGCGGCCATCACGTCCCTGGGGAAGACTTGACTTCCCTGACCTAGTCGGATTCCCCGGTGTAGACGCCCCAGCTGCACAGTATCGCTCTCCAGTGAGTCAGTCGTCCCAGCTGCAATTCGGCTTTTATGTGTGTGGTTATTTGAAGAATCTGTGACTTTCCCATTGGAGTGTACCTCCTGTAAGGATTGGAATCGCGTCTGCCTTTCCTCACCACCACGTTCCCGGTGCCTCGCTCCGTGCGTGGCGCATCGTAGGTGCTCAGAAGTATTTGTTGAAGAAATGATGTGATTGGATTAAAGACGAGAGAAGACTGGAGAGAAGGCGACGAAGGCGACAGCTGGGAGGCCGACACTGCCGGTGCTGCCAGGAGGACACGTACGGAGAGGGCGGGGAAGGTGCCTTGGGTTTTGGCGGCTGGGGGTTCCTTGGGCCCTTGCGGGGACGGGTTTCCGGGGTTGGGGGGGCGGGGGTTGGGCCCCGGGGGGTTGGGGGCGGGTTGTTGGGGACTGTGGGAGTGCGGGCGACTCTTCCTAGCGTGGCAGGGGACCAAGAACGAGTTTCCAGGTTCACTCTTCTCCTATACAGATGGGTTTTCACTCTGAGCAGGGATCTCCTCCTCACCTGTCATTCATTTCCCCTCCAGTTCATCCCTGGTAAGCTGGTGACTCTGAATCCCCAGGGGAGATGGGGCTTTCGTGGCCTTCCTAGTGTTGTGCACGCCTGGGACCTGCCTGCTGCCCTGGCTCGTCCTGTCTCCTGGCATCGCGACAGCCGCTGCCGACGTGGGGAAGCAGCAGCCCATCCTCGAGCACAGGTGGCGCTTGTCCAGCAGGGGCAGTCGGGCTCGTGGGCAGCCCAGTGCCCCGGGCCTCCCACCAAGGTGGCTGGTGTCCCATCCCAGGCCCACCAAGAGTGCTAATACCCTGGGAAAGGTGGGACTGGGGTCTAGCTGGTCACCCAGGGTTTCTTTCAAGGTCTAGAATAGGAGCAAGTCAAGCAAGAGTCCGATGTGCACTGGCCATTTTCACAGAACTAAATTTGGCATTTAGAGGAAGGACCTCAGGATCGTTTCAACTCTATGACATTGGAAGTGTCCAGACCCGTGTTTGCATTGAATTGAATGGATTGTCGCGTCACAGACCTTGCAGGGTATCGAGTTCAGCACCCCCTGCATATCACGTAGCCAGATCCCTGCAAAGTAACCTCAGTCCTCTGAATCAATACTTACAGTGACTTCCCTGCTTCCTGCGATGGTCAGTGCAATCTTTGGACGACTCTTCAACTAATGTTTCTGTCAAGCTCTATTTTTTCAAAACTAACTCTCCCTTTACATTAAGAAAAAGCTTTTCTTTCCCTAGTCTTCCTTCTCCATTGCCTTTCATTGGCCCATCTCTCCTCTGGCAGAAAACACAGAGCTACGGAACATTTTGACGGTCAAGGGGCCTCCGTCCACACCCCGTGAGTCCCGTGGAGGAGACCCCTGCGTTCTCTGTGAGCAGGTCTCTTTCTTTAGTATGAAATGTTTGTCCTGCGTGAAGGATCATGGAAAAGAAGGATGGGTAGAAGCCTCTAGACTTCTCTGCAGTCTAAGGAAAATTTGGCAAAGCCATTGGGGAATTTTTGGACTAAAATCAGCCGTTAGAGAAGTTCTGTATCTTCTAGGAATGGGCCTGCCCCAGCAGTCCTGCTGCACTTGGCGTCAGTGGCTGGAAGCAGCTTTGGGAAGCTCTACCTGGCACAGACGTAATCATGGGTTTCAGAGACAGCGGGAGGCCTTGGGCAGTTACCCTCCCTGCAGCTGCAGGCTGTGAGGCGCATGCTCATGGCCCTCACACCGGTCTCTCCTCTGCGTCTGAGACAGTGCACAGCCTTGAACTCCCTGTGAGGGGTGTCGGTGACCACAGATGCACACATATCTGGACCCGGAGTCCAGCTGCACCTGTACCCGGGCTCACATACAGGTGCTGCTTCTGCTGCACTGTCCTCGCCGGGAGCGAAAGCTGCTACTTGCAGCTGTTTAGTCTGGTGGCATCGCCGATACTAGCTCAGACTAGCGGGGATGCAGCAGCATTACCGTGTACATGGTACATTTTGGTCCAAAGGGTTTTTCCACCCATAGTCTCATTTGATTCTCACCAAAACCTTGCGAGAGTGGTAGTTCAGGGATCTCCACTTTACAGATGGAGACACCAAGACTTGGGAAAGTTGAGAGAGCCAATCAAAGTCACATGGCCCCTAAGGGGGGGAACTGGGACCTAAATCAGGTGTCTCACTCCGGATCCCAGAACATTTCGATGATAACACCCATGGTGGTCGAGGGCTAGGGAACAAGGAGCAAGGACTGGGCTTCTCTCCTGCTCTTCTGTGTCTGGTGGATTTGTGAGCGCCTCCCCTTTGTCTGATGTGGCCTTGCTGAGCACAGTGGACTGTGCACTCGGGGCAGCCTCATTCGGGCAAACAAGGAGGCCACGTGTTCCTCCGTCTTCTCAGCGGCTTCCCAGAGACAACTCGGGGGTAGCAGCTTGGAGACCTGGACAGGGAGGTCAGTTTGTACAGTCAGACCCATGTAGTGTTCTTCCCTGCCTGCACACCAAGGCCATTGAGCACTATTCACTCATTGTCCTCCTGCATGTGTTTGTTACCAGGCAATCAGTGGGCTCGCTGCGCAATGTGCACAGAAGCCAGTGCCACAGCACTGGCCTTGGGAAAAGCAAAGCTTTATTGGCAGTCAGCTGGCAGGGAGACGCAGGAAATGCTCAAATCTTCTCCTGAGCTGGGGCTGTGGGGTTTCATAAGCCTAGGGTAACACAGTGCAATCCGATTGGATCTTGCAATGAGGGGATGCTGAGAGCTGTGCTCTGACCGGATCCTGTCAGCAGGTGACAACAGGCTCGATCTGATTGGATCCTGGATCCTGCCACGTGGTCTCCACTTCTCAATCCAGGCCCGGCTCCTGGATCAGAGCACTTGGGTTCTGTCCGGGGTTGCACACTTGGCCCATCTGGGCATGCTCAGGTTATGTGACCTTCAGCCTGGGAGTCCAGCGCAACTGAAAAACAATGTGCAACTTTGTTACATGAAGGTTGAGCTAGACTGGTCTGGTGTGGGCACAGCTTAAGTCAGAAATCCTAGCTTGCTAAATAAGACAGTAGGGAGGTGTCACCTCCGCCTTCTCCTCCCGGGTTTCCACACATCTGTCATTGATGACCTGTTTCCAAAGCCCAGGTTCTTTGTTGTGGGCTTAGCTTTTCCCATGGCGGTGGCAGGTGGCAGGTGGCAGGTGGAGTGCAGCAGGGTGGGGGGAAGGGGTTGAAGAGAGGGAGAGTCTGAGAGCTGGGGATCAAAATCCCAAGGTGAGTTCCAAGGTCAGAGGTCTGTCGTCTTCAGCTCAGAAAAGAGACAGCCTCTGTTATTCCTACCTTGTGGGGTGTAACTCCTGCCCTTCCCACTGGGTACCACGAGGCAAAAGGTTCTGGCCAAGCATCTCCAAAGTATCAGAAAACTATTAACAACAAAGACATAATATAGCCGGAGATAGAATCAAAGCCCCCTGATTTCTGCCCTGATAATGATAATAACCACTGTCATACGATGACTAACGTGTTTTCTCGTACAACAGCCTGCAAAGCACCAGTTGTGTAAATTGCTGCATTGCATTTACTTTCTTTCCTCCTTTCAGGTCTCTGCCTGCAGTGTCACCAGTGAGCCGGTGGAGAGAGGCCTGCAAGCCCGCAGTATGTTATCAACCCCCCTGATTACTACGCAAGAAATATGGAGAGCGTAGGTCTGGTCTTCACAGGGTAAGTCCACAAAGAATGCTTTGAGTACATGGTTGAACCTGGATTTCAACTATGAGATAGTCGGCCTCCACTTTAAGTTCATTAAGAGGAAAAAACAAATTTATTTAAAGCATAGTCCATTTTTAGGACTTAGGTGTGAGAATAGTTCTCGATCTGGGACTAAGGACTTACCGAGAGACAGCTGCAGTACATGTGAATATTTAAATTTAATCAGACTGAGCATCTCCAACCATGTTTTTGCTGGAGAGAGAAGTTAAGCGATGCTGTTCCAATTTGCATATGCAAATGTGGCCTATATAATATATATTCCTGGCTCATTATCACGTATGTACAATCAGAAGCCAATTTTTTCTTTTCAAAGAAGCCCCACAGCTGAGCAATCAGCTTTGCCTGGCCTCTCATGGAAACTATTATCAAAGGAAGGAAAAAGTACTTTTCTATACATGATTGAGCTTATCAAGAAGTTCCAAGTCTTTGCAGGGCAAATTAGCAGCTCTGTGTCTGTGTGTGTGCGTGTAAATGTGTGTGATGGTAGTGAACCCAAATGAGTATCATTCAGCGAAAGGGCCAGTTTCTGTCCATGCCTGGCCCCAGAACATTGATTGCAATAATCATGTAGAGTTTCTGGTTTATAAGAGTATTTGGAACGGGGGTGAGGGGAGTATTTGTGTCACTGTTTCCAGGCCTTCTGTTCCTTAGTAGCTATAACCTCTGGGCTGATGGGTGACACAGGGACAGACAGACTAGATTGGCTCATTGGCTGTTAGGGCACGTCATAGACTCGAGGGTGCCAGTTGGCATCACAGGAACAAACAACACAGCGTCTTCAGTTCAATGTAGCACATTTTGACCAAGGTGTCCACAAAGCAAAATCCCATCATTGAAACCAAATGAAGCAAAACAAGGACATGTGAAAAGCACAAAGGGGCAATCATTTTCAAGATCTGAGGCCAGGCATGGTGGCGCACACTTATAATCTCAGCACTTTGGGAGGCCAAGACAGGAGCTTCACTTGAGGCCAGGCATTCAAGACCAGCCTGAGCAACATAGTGAGACCCCTTGTTTACAAAAGATAAAGAAAATTAACCAGGTGTGGTGGGACATGCCTGTAGTCCCAGCTACTCGGGAGGCTGGGAGGCTGAGGCAGGAAGATCACTTGAGCCCAAGAGTTCAAGGCTGCAGTGAGCTGTGATCGTGCCACTGCACTCCAGCCTGGGCAAGAGAGGGAAACCCTGTTCCCCCAAAAAAAAAAAAAAAAAAAGAAAAGAAAAAAAAATTCCAGCTTCCATTTTTTCAGACATTGACAAGCTAACCCTAAAATTCATTGAGAAGTGCAAAAAAACCCAGTATAGAAAGGAAATCATCAGAGAACTCACTTCTCCACTTCAAAACTTACTATAAATCTGCAGTAAACAAAATAGTGTGATATTAGAACATGGATAAACATATAAGTCAATGATATAGAATTGAAAGTCCAGAACTAAACTCTTACATTTATGGTCAATTGATTTTTGGTAAGGGTGGTAAGACATTTAAGTGAGGAAAAATACTCTTCAACAAACTGCCAGGACAACCACATATTCACATGCAAAAGAGCGAAGTTAGACTCCTACCTCACAGCATATGCAAAAATTAACTTGAAAGGAATCAAAGGCCAAAATGTCAAAGCTAAACTTAGAAACTCTTAGGAGAAAACATAGTAGTGAATCTTCATGACCTTGGGTTAGGAAATGGTTTCTCAGACATGAAATTAAAAGCAAATGTGACAAAAGAAAAATAGATATAGTAGACTTTATCAAAATTAAAAATTTTTGTGTTTCAGAGGACACCATCAAGAAAATGAAAAGACAACTCATGGGATGGAAGAAAATATTTGTAAGTCATATATCTGATCAGGGACTGGTATTCAGAATCTTACACTCAATAGTCAAAGGACAAATAACCCAATTAAAATAGGCAGAGGATCTGAATAGACATTTCACCAAGTAAGATATAAAAGTAGCCACATAAGCACATGAAAAGATGCTCAACCCGTTAGTCACTAGGGAATTGCAAATTAACTACATTGAGACACTGCTTCCCACCGCCAGTACGGCTGAAACAAACAAGACAGATAATAAGAACTGCCGATGGGGATGTGTGGAAATTGGAGCTCTCGTACATTGCTGGTGGTGGTGGAAAATCGTGCGGCCGCTTTACGGAAGGAGTTTAGGAGTTCCTGAAATGTTAAACATAGAGTTACCACGTGATCCAGCAAATAAGAGATGTGAAAATATGTATCCAGACAGAAACTTCTACGTGAATGTACATAGCCAAAGATGCAGACTGTAAGTAGCCAGATGTCGTGTATCCAAACAATGGAATCGCATTCAGCCACTGAGAGAAATGAAGCACTGATGTGTGCTGCGGCGTGGGTGACCCTTGGGAACAGTGTCCTTGTGAAAGAAGCCAGACACAGAATCCACATGTTGTGTGATGGCGCTTATATATAGGAAGTGTCCAGGACAGGCACATCTGTTCAGACAGAAAGTGCAATGTTGTTTAGGGCACGGTGGTTGGGGGCGGGGAGATGGGAAGTGGCTGCCGATGGGAGTGGCGTTTCTTTTTAGAATGAGAAAAATGTCCTACACAATTGCTGCACAACTCTGTGAATAAACTAAAAACCATTGAATTGCATAATTTAAGTTAATGAATTGTAGGGTCGTGAATTATACATCAATAACGCTGCTAAAAAAAGGGAAAGGTAAAAAGGCCGTGCATTTGCCTCCCCACCTCATCTCTCCTCTCAGAAATAGCACTGTGAGGGGCATCAGGTCCGGCTTATGTGAGTTTATGTAATTCCTAGGCTGTGGTTAAAGAGGCCCCTTTGACTTCTTTGGTCTGGAGAGACATTTTCATTCGTAGGGTGTCAGACGGGGCCCCCAGGGGAAGCATGCTGTCACTGCCCTGGGGAGGGAGAAGAGGGAGAAGGTATAGGAGCAGGTGCGAATCTGGAGATGCGTCCCCTAACCAGGCAGGCCCCGAGCTGAGGTCTCAGGAAGCTGGTCCTGAGATGGTCCTCATTCTTACATCCGGGCACAGCTTTGTATCAGGGGCAGCCCAGATGGGTTTAGTGAGACTGAAGGACCCTGGGCTCATTCTGGGGCAGATAATCGTGGAAAAGGGAAACGGGTGAATGCTGGCCAAACTACCCCACATGTGGGCCTCCATCCGTCGTGAGGCGCACCTCCCCAGGTGGTGTCCGCTGCCTGACCGACGCGGTCTTGGAGGAGGAGAGGAAACTCACCAGGTGGAAAGGAGGGAAAAGCCATTTCAAGCAGAATGAACCACACGTCCAAAAACGGTAACAGGACTGGTCGTGGTGTGCCCACCCGCCTCGGACCTTCCGCTGCGCCCGGAGCTGCAGGTCGGCCGTCCAGTCTGCTCCGGCCCAGCACCCGGTTCTCTGCCGACTCCACAAGTGAGTCCTTTGCCCAGAGCCCTCAGAAGGGCTGGCACCGTCTCCTTGTCTCTGCCTCGACGCCTGACCCTGTGCTTTCCCAGGTGGGTGCTCAGTCGGTTCCTCGGTTCATGTGTGGATTAGCGATTAGTGTTGACATGGCGTGTAATGGTCCTCAGCCTTCTTGAGGAAGAAACAGGTCTGCGATAACGTGATTTGATGATTGCTCATCAGCCAAAGAGGATTAAGAATTTCTTGCTTTCTTTAAATTGGCTTATCAACTTGATAGTCATTTCTTTTTTCTTTTTTTTTTTTTTTTTTTACCAATGGCCTTTTGCTGCGCTTACTCCAACACCCCAGCGAGAGTCAGGTCAGGGAGGGATGAGAGGCAGAAGGTTAGAGAGGCTGTGAGGGAGGGCGTGTGGAAGATTTGCTCCTGACTGGGTGGAAGATGTCACGGTCACAGAGAAGGAAGGCCCCACTTTGAGACTGGTCAAGCTGACCTAAAGGAGGCTCCAGGCGTGGCCTCTCTTGGTAGAATAAATACAGGTGTCATCTGTGGGTGCTGTTCCGTACTTGCCCAGCTGGTTTGGTTTTGAGGAATACCAGGTCGAGGGAGATTGACTTTAGGGTTGTATATCCACTTGGGGGCCAGAGAGCGTCCTGGATTCAGAAGCTTCTCTGGGATCAATGAACAGTTCAGCCACCAGTGGATGGAACCCTCGGCTCTTGTTCCCATTACTGCAAACGGAAGTCGAGCTCAATTCCACGCTCCGCCTCTCCAAGGCGCGATTTGGCAGACGGTTGGAGCGAAGCCTGAACGCCGTGCCCCTCTGTGCGGCCTGGAGGGCTGTGCCGGGAGCTGGCTGGCCGGCCTCATCCGTCTGCTGGCAGCTCGGCCCAGAACTGAACGCGCTCAGTCGTGAATACAAATGAAAGGAAGCGCTTCCGACCCTCGGAGAAAGAAAATGATAAAGAGGCTCATTTCATTGATCAATTTCCTTTTACTTTTTTAAATCTAATTTCAAGTTATTTCATGGAGGATGCACATTTTATTAATAAATCACTATTTTGGAAATGGCGGAAAATAGAATTTAGCAAAGGGATCTTGCCCCTCTCATATGCAATCAACTTTGGAACATAGCAGCAGCCAGCCAGGGCTCCTCCTCGCATGTGAGTGCTCTGAGGTGGCGCTTACGCACCGCTCACCCTTCCCGCCTCCCCGCCCAGTCCTTGCCAGGAGCCCTGCACAGTGCCTTGTGCGGCGTCAGGAGGTGGAGGCCAGGAGCACTGGGATCCGGGTGCCACCAGCTGCTCGCTGGCTGGCTTGGTTGGTTGGTGCATCTGCCTGCCGCTGGCTTGCCTGTTCTGGTCTACGGCAATGTGTTGCAGGATATGGTGGACCTTTATTCTGTCGAATGTCACTGGGGTGAGACCCATGACCCTGTGCTTGAGTGACTCTGAGAGTGCGGGCTTCACCAAATTTTGTGCCCCAGGTCCCTCACTTGCCTCACCCTAATCCTGACCAGGGTATCACACACACAGTGCCTGAATGGACGTCCCTCAAGGTGAAGACGGAGGAGTGGAGCAGATAACTCTGTATATCAGCAGTTCAGGGCAAAGAAGGCAGCAATGAAGTCCACACGAGTGATTCAGGTCCCATGCGTTGACGTTTGGAGGAAGGTGCATCATTTCCTGCTAAGGGAAGCCTGGAGGACTTCCTGGAGTAGGTGAGATCTGATTGGTAGCCCTGAAGGATGGGTAGGATGAGGCAGTTGAATGATATAGTGGCTAAAAAACACAGGAACAAGAGCATGTTCAAGATTGAACTGTCCTAGAAATATGACCTTAAACAAGTCACTTGGCAAATAAGAAATCTAATTTCCTG
>NW_012152563.1:4429-14772 GCF_000956105.1 Propithecus coquereli | reverse complement strand
GTACAGTGGCATCATCATAGGTCACTACAATCTCAAACTCCTGGGTTCAAGTGATCTTCTTGCCTCAGCCTTCCGAGTAGCTGGTACTACCGGAACAAGCCACCATGCCTGGCTAATTTTTCTATTTTTTGTAGAGACAGGATCTCACTATGTTTCCCAGGCTGGTCTTGAACTCCTGGCCTTAAGTGGTCCTCCCACCTTAGCCTCCCAAAGTCTAGGGTTACAGGCATGAGCCACTATGCTTGACCTATTTGATAATATTTTTTGAAATAAACTTTATTGTGAATATTTAAGGTATATAATGTGATGTTATGGGATACATATAGATAGTAAAAAGATTACTATAGTGAAATAGATTAACATATTCATCATCTCGCCTGTTACTCATTTTTTTATGTGTGGCAAGAACAGCTAAAATCTACTCATTCAGCACAAATCCCATGTCGAGTGCGACTTCATTACCTGCTGTCCTGCCGCCGTGCCTCAGCTCTCCAGGCTCGTGTGCTGTTGCACTGATACTCCCGTGAGATTGGGCTGCGTTCTTCTGTTTTTGTGAAATCTTTGCCAGCGTTGGTATCAACAGATGTTTACATTTTTCCTTTACGAGTGCTCTGGAACACTATCATGCAAATACTCTGATCTTTAAGAGCACAGTTCCTTTCTTCAGTTGTTTTATACCTAGCTTTCTGTCAGATACTGCTTAACAGGACAGGACTTTTCTCTGAGCAGTTTAATCACAATCGAATAAAAGAAGGTGGTTTGGAAAGAAGTTCAGTTGTTTCCTTGTGCCAGTTGCAGAGGTTGTTGGCTGTCCTCACTGACGCCCAGACTGTGGGGTCCACGTTGGAGTCCAAGGCAAATGTCGCAAGCCCTTCTCTTGAGGTAGGCGCTGTCCTTACAGTTACCTTGCAAAAGAGTAAGGGCTCCCCACAGACCTCGTCTCGGCCAGGGTGCTCAGCCGTGGGCAGCGTTGCCCTGTAGGGGCCATTGGGCGATGTCTGGAGACAGTTTTGGTTGCTACGAGTTGGGGGAGGTGTACTACTGGCATCTGCTGCTAGGCACGCCGCCGTGCACAGGACAGCCTCTCACAGCAGGGAATCGTCTAACCCGAAATATCGAGAATGCCACTGTTGGAAACCCTGCTCTAGACCTCAGTGGTGTGTATGTGCGTGTGTGTGTGTGTATGTATGAGAGTGTGTGGTGTGGGTGTGGGGTGCGTGTGTATGAGAGTGTGTGTGTGTGTGTGTGTGTGTGTGTGTGTGTGGTGAGTGATCAGGCCAGCAGTCCGGGCCAGCCGTGTCCAGCATGAGCGAGCAGGTAGTACCAATAAGCACTGGCTTTGCCATGGGCAGACGAAGATATTAAAGAGGGAATATGAACCTCACAGGTCAACAGGAAAGAACTTTCTATCCTTAGTTGGAAACAAAACACTAAAGCTGTGAAAACCGCCACTGTAGGGCTTCGAGGTGAGTCTGCACTAAAGCACAAAACCAATGTATCAGTCTCCCCAATTCCGTCGCCACCCCTGTTAGACCAGGAATCCCTTTGTCTAAGGGGATGTCTAGACAACTATGTGTGCATTTTTCCCCACTGTGTAGGACATTTGGTTCCAAAGTACTGATGTTTTAATTACTCTCAAGGCACTATGCTAATCTGTAAGTGAGGTGTATTGAAAATTCGGCTGCTTACTCTTAGCAAACATGATTTGCAAGCACTCTCAGGGACGTTATTTCAGACGGAGCTCATTAAATTCTGGCTGAACAACAGAACATCAGTGCAGCAGATCCTCCTTTCCAACGCTTTGACACACTCGCTTACTTGGTTTAATGAAACCACGTCTATTTCAGCCTTAAATGTTTATATTTGACTTTCCTTTGACAAGTCTTGCCAGGTGCCTAGATTTAGAGATTACCTGTGGCAGGGTAGTTAGTACTACGTCAGCGTTGGACCCTGGGTGCCTACTCAGCCAAGGGACAGGTCTCCAAATTCACGAGTGTCCAGGTGTGTAAACGCAGGGAGTACGGGGTGGAGAACACGCGGTACCAGGCCTTTGTTCTCCCGTAGGGCCCTCCTGAGAGTCCCCACTGCCATCGGCTCTGTCACCTTTTTCTTGGGCATTTGATGATGCAGTTCATTGACTGTTTTGTGGCCTGTTTCCTCTGCCTTCAAGGAAAGACCAGGACAAGGACCTGCGCTGCTGACGTAGCCAGTCTCTGTTCTCTCCAGCATGGCTGCCTTTGTTTACCACTCCCTTCTCTCCCACTCCACGCCAGAAATCCTCAAGGACAGGGGCAGATGCCTCTCCAAATACGGCTTTATAGGTCAAGCTCTGATGGCTTGACTTCAGCCAGCACATGTGGGTGTTGGGCTTCAACTTCCAGCTCACCTAGGGCTGCGCGGCGTCTTCACTGAGAGAGCCCGGGGGAGTCTCCTGCCAGCTGGGGGCTCTGCCTTTCTCAGAGTTGGCCCCAGGCCGGCAAACACTCAGCTGCTCGCTGCCGCAGGCAGGGCAGCCGCCTCTATTCGGCACTCTGTTGATCACCAGCTCCCTGGCTCCTCAGTCCTCGGAGACTCTCGCCCGAGTCAGTCAACCTTCCCGACGTTCTCCCGCTGAGGATTTGTTTCCCCCTTCACCTCCTGGTCCAGCTCTCACTTCTCGAATTGGACCCGGAACTCCCTCTCGTATTTCCCCGGCAGACATTCCAGGACTGCAAGAAAATGTTCAGTCTGGCTCCAAACGACGTTTTCAGCAAGCCCCGTCCTCCGTGTCTCGTGCCTCCATCCAGCTCCCCGTGGAGGGTGTGATCTCCTGAATCCCTGTAACTGGAAACCACATGAGAGCCAGAGCTCAAGCAGCCCAGTGCGAGTCAACGTTGCATGCGGCAAAATGCAGCCGCCAGCCAAGAACAATTCTATGATAAAAAGTTGCCATCATGTTCCGCTTAGTGGATACGTTAGGGATCCAGTTAGTAGCCCAGAGAAATAGTTTTTAAAAATCACCTTCCTGGAGATAATGAGGCGTTGGTGGAATCTGGAACAGGGCGTGGGCGGGGGCTGCCGGACGGGCCTGGCCGGGGGCGGGGTGTGAGGGCTGCTGGCTGTTGTAGATTCCAGGCTTTGCACCTAATTCCTGCCTTCAGCTTCACAGGTAGTCCCTTTATCAGTCTTTCTTTGAATGGCCCCATTTGGATGTGTCACATGTGTCCTACCAGGGCCCTGCCTGGTATGGGGATCTTCACATTCTTGTCTACACCCCATGGCATCTCCTGCGCACCCTGCTTCAGCAGCAGCAGGTGGCTCTGCGAGAGTCTATTTACGCGAGTCTCCCTGAGGACGCTGGATCCCACAGGGAAGAGACAGTGTCCCCTCTCCGTGCTGCCTCTAACCAAGAGACTGTCTGGAGGTGTCCTTGTAAGTACAGGAGGAGATGAGAAGGTGGGTGTCTCCTGGGCAGGTGAGGGAGAGATCCCAAGTGATACCACTAGGCAGGCCTGTTCCACTCCTTAGCGGGGGTCCCCCCAAGCCAAGAACGGGGAGCCAGGGGGCCTAGAGTCCAGACACAGGCGCCTGCTGACTGTGGGTCTTGCAGGTAGTGCGTAGCCAGGAGCCAGACTGTCCGAGCTGTGTGACGTTGGGTACGTTATTCGACCTTTTTGTGCCCGAATCTCTATATCTATAATACGGCATAATATTCCCTCCTCAAAAGACTGTTGTATGGATTAGATGTGATACCACGTGCTTGGCATATGGTGAGTGCTTAGTAATTGCTAGCTTAAAAATAAATAAATAAGCCTGGACGGTCTTGGTATGGCGCACACGCTGGGGCGCTGGGGGTCTGGTGTTCGGGTGAGCTGTGCTGTCTCACCTTGAGCAAGCCAGTTGGCTTCTCCGGGTCTTATGGTCCCTTCCAGAACCAGCTTTCCACTCGGTACTGAATAGTCTTAGCAAAGCTAATTCTTTGTGTATTTTTGCAGGGGAACCATCCTTTTCCTCTCCCTACGTTGCTGCTAGCCAGAACACCGGGAACTCGTACCCTGAGGCCCCTGACGGGTAGCGTCTGCCTTCCCCCTGTCCCTTCTTTGTTTCTCCCATGGGGCGGGGGCAGGGCTCCCCATCTCATGGCTGAGGTTTGGAAAGGGGCCACCACACAGGTGTGTCCTGTCCTCCGTCGCTTTATATTGGAATCTTGCCACCACCTGCCTCCTCTCCCCTTCTCTGCCTCCTGCATGAGCTGAGCAACCTGGGCAGGCTCTGCCCCCGCCGGGGTGTGGTGTGGAGGCCTGGGAGGCAGCCTGTGGAGGTCCAGATCCTCCACTTGCCACCGGGCACAGAAAAAGCACTTTGCCTTGGGTCCAAGTTCCAGTTTCTAATCTTACCCAACTCTACCAGTGACAGAGTCAATATTTTGGTTACTACGAGATTTGTGTGTCCTATAATATGAAACTGTCACCTTGAATCTTCAACATACAGTGTGCTGCCTGGGAAACCCTAATGAGAAACGGTCCATGGCGTGGTGAGCAGACTCCTGCATGGCAAGATTTGACGGGTGCAGCTGGTTTGGAAGGTTTAGACTATTTGGTGTTTGTGGTCTGTACCGTCCTGTATCACGGCTGATGTTTGCAGGTACGTGGTTGGTTTAAATGGGTGCTGGCTGAACACGTTTCTGTAGTATGAGTGGACCTCGTGGGTCAGTTGCTACCAAGCAGGGCTGTGCTTAGGCTCATCTTAGGTTAAGACGGGCTGGTTTGGGACCTCACCTTAGCATGGAGAAGTCTAGTCTAGGCTGAGTAGAGATTTCCTCTCTGGGTCTCAGGGAGATCTTTCTTAGGCAGCTGACGCTGAGGAAGCAGCCTCACTCGTTGGGACCACAGAGTCCCAGGTGAAGCGGGCAAGGCCTTTGCTTCCTCCTAGACTGCACGGGAGGCTGAGTCCTGGGCTTTGCTCCAGTCCCTGGGGCACAAGGCTCAAGTGCACGTGCCCTGATCTCCAGTGTTTGCAGTCTGTGCACTGCTGAGCGTGGGGGTAAAAGGCAAGTACCGCGGGGTGTTTTGGCTTGTTTTCTGCCTTTGTCCTTTTCCTCAGCTCTGGAGAAGGGACTGGTATCCAGGAGAAACCAAACCTGCTGAAACAGCAGAGGAGCAGGTGGAAAGGGGTTTTTACACTCCCATCGAGCAGAGAAGGTTAAAAGCTGAAAAGGCAAGATTTGGGGGCAGCGCACATGGCAGAAGACATCGCCTCTCTTCAGGCTTCCAGGGGCAGCCCAGGGCTGAGCGCGCTTTGGCCTCCTGCCTGGTTAGGGAGGAGGAGGACGTGGGAGCACTGCCGCGCCATTGATGAGGGATTCCTGCCACTTGAGTGAACGCGCGTTGGTCGTGAACTCCCGACGCCTGGCGTAGACGGGCCAGCGTCCCGGCAAGACGGAAACAAAGGAGGCTTTCTCTTTTCTCTGGAGATTTTCCCGTTTACTCAAGAGGCCGCTACGTCTCTACTGCGTCGTTTGCCGACAATAGCAACGTGGGAATGGGCGACATCGGGTGCTGCATCCCGACAAGCCGATGCTGCCTGGGACAACTGCTCCAGCGTCTAGGGATGGCGGGGGTGGAGGCCGGGGCTGCGGCCGCTTTCTGTGCCCTGTGGACTCTTGGGGTCTAAGATGTTGAGCCCGAAAGAGCTTCAGCCACCCCGGAAAAAGAGCCCAGACTGTGAGCTGCGGAAAGAAGCTTCTCCTGCTCATACTCTGGGTGAAACCTAATGGCTGGGGTTGCCAGATTGAATTGAGGGGACGGGGAGTGAAGCAAAGTGAGAATTTGCATGAACTTTAGGCTACAAGGGAGGGGAACTTATGTTTTTGGACTTCAGCTTTTCTTGGGAAATTAGAAGTGGGAGGAGGTCCAACGTAGGGACATTTATGTGACCGGCATTATAATTCTCAGGGAAAGTCTATGCTGTCATTAGTGCTTGTTCCCTGGGCTCTGCGTGGGCTGTCTAGACAGCGTGGCTGTGCGTAATTCAAAATTAGAAGTGGAGTGGCGACTGCCTTTTTAGCCTAAAGTTCGGTGTGGCCTTTAGCTAATCTGTTATTCGGATCATTCCAGAGTTCTCTGGGGGCAGAGGACTCTGCCCACCACTAGTCCCAAGGAGGGGTCGGTGTCTGCAGAGTGGCCACAGGAGAGGCGGAGCAGCCCTGTCTCGATGAAGGTCCGGTCTCCCTCCTCGTCCCATTTCACAGAGGATGCTGTGCTCCCGGTTGACCCTATGCTTCCACGTGAAAGCCACAGAACAGAAAGTCACTGTGTGCAAGAAGAACCGATGTTCCCTGACCAGCCTGTCTCCTGGGAACTTCCAGAGTTTCGGAGGGGCTGATTCTTGTCACCCCAGTGGAGGCGGAATGACTCGTCTGACGATGAGATTGAGAAAGGGCAGAACCAGGTTTTCCTCCCGCTGGCCCTTTTCCTGGGCAGGCTGCAGCTTTCTTGCGTGGGGCAGACCTGGCCCCTTGGTGGGAGGAGAAGCAGGTGTCAGTTGCTCTCTCTCTAACTGGGCGTGCATTTTATCAGCAGGGAGGAGAAGGAAGCCTGTTTTATCCTGTAGCTAGAAGCCATCGTACTGACACACTAGCCTCATCTGAATTCTGTGGCATCTCTCAATTGGTTAAAGCCAGAGAAAGAAGCGGACACTTTCTTAGCACTCTAAGCTCCAACCCGTCGTTCGAGTCTCTGTCCTGTGGCCACGGGCTTGCCCTAGAGCCACGCTAGACCCACACGGCTGCAGACGTGGTCTTCCTCCACCCCGCCCTGGCAGCCCTCCTTGCGCAGATCACTCCTCCGTGGAGGCCAAGGGCTTTGAGGGCGGGAAGCCTGTCGTGCTGACGGGGCATCCTCAGAGGATGGCACAGCGCCGGGCGCACCGTCAGCCCTCATCGACTGTTTGTGGAGTCCAGTTGTTCCTTAGAATCGCCGGAGAGGGAAATACACTTAATCTTCCCTAGAAACACGTTGCAAGGCACTGACATTCTTCCAAACGCCTACCCTGAAATTTCTAATTATTTGACTTATTTTATCACATTAAGCCAACTCTTAAAGATTTTTTGAGAACTCCTTGATTAATTGCAGAAGGAACTTCACAGATGCAAAAGGAAACAGCCCCCTCGCTGTGTCCCGCGTCCTCAGGGGCCGCGCACAGTCACTCCTGACTGAGCTGTGCTGTGGTATAGACGCGCACTGGGTTTGGAAACACAGCACTAAGGAATGTAAAAGATGTCATTAATATCTTTGCTACTGAGTACATGTTGAAGTGATAACATTTGGATATATTGAGTTAAGTAATACATGCCAGGGCTGTCCGGAAATTTTCCAGCCATTGTTGGATGCTTTCCGGACAGCCCTTGTGCATGTGTGTCTGTGTGTGTGCGCGCGCGCGTGTGTGTGTTGGTGTGTGTGAGTGTGTGTGTGCGTGTGTGTGCGTGTGTATAAAATTTGTGCTAATTTCACCTGTTTCTTTTTTGCCTTTTAAAAATGTGGCTGCTGGAAAGTTTAGAACGACGCAGCAGCTTGCACGTGCGGCTCATCCCACGTCTCCGCCGCACAGCGCTGCGCTGGGGCCTGCTTTTCTTTCTTCTCTGCCTCTCCTCCGCCTGGGACCAGAGAGGGCACTGGGACAGCGTGGGCTGGTGCGTCCTCTGAGGTCCCCGCCGCGCTTTGGCCTGTTTGCATCCTGCGAGATGGGGTGGATCCACGCTGTGTAAGGTCACTTCCAAATTTCTGTTTCATGACTTGCATTACAAGAGGGCCGGTTGCTCCATGGGCTTCACCAGAAGGGCTTTCAAATATTTGACGTCCAGTGTGGCAGAGCCACCTGCTAATCTTGGCGGCTCTTGAACAACGGGGCAGCCATGACGTGTGAACCGCTGACCATCAGCTGCAGTTCCCACCCAGTGTGAAAATCTTGTAAGCGATAAATGCAGAATGGGCTTAAATAGATTAGCCAAAAGGGAAGGAGCACAAATGTTCATTTCTCTGCTAATTTAGACATTTTGTTTTTTTGACCTTCACGACCGAACTGCGTCTTGACAACAATTAGAAGATGAACCGAGGCCCTGTATTTAGGCGGACAGCCAGAAAGGTGCTTAACACAGCACAGGAGGAAGACGCAGCGTCTGAAAAGAGACCCCTGTGCCCTGATCACTGTTCCTACAATTTAAATATGATACTCGGTCCTGGTTTTGGAAACAGCAATTTAAATGGCTCAATTTTTCTTCATCACACTTTGCTTAACACAAACTCATTGAAGTAGAAATCTAATTTGTACAGAATTATTTACAGTTTGTTGGATCTTTTAAAAAGGGCCTGTTTATGAGAACACACATAACGGCTCCACTGAGCGGCCTCTGAAATCCAAATCCTTTATGTCGGTCTCATCTCATAAACCCTCCGCTAACATGCTCTGACATCTTTACCTCGTTCCTCTCGTTCGCCCTGCCTGTTGGCCTAATTTCTGGTTTATGTCCTCACGGCAGGCATTCTCTTATTTTATTTTTCCTGCCTGGCATCTTACGTGGGAGAGGAAGCACTCGTTCTGCCACAGAAGCCAGCGTGGCCGGATGCTTGCTGTCCCTCGCCCTGAGAGCTGGGATGCTGCCACGTGATCCAGGCTTGTCCGAGCAGATGCTCGTGCCTGAGACTGTGAGGCTGGAGCCAGTGATGCCAAGAAGCAGGAGACTGTTGTCACTCCTCTAGCAGTGACGTCCCTGGCACTCGTGGTCTCTGGTGGGCAGTAGGCAGGCGCTGGAAGTAGTGACCTGCCTGTGGCAGTGACGTCTCAGCTCGACGCCTTGCCTGGTGAGACCTCTCTGTCACCACCCTCTCCCAGCACTCACGCCCCCACCTTCCTCTTACTTTTATAAAAGTCTGCATTTGCCATTTTCTAAGATACCATGCTTCTTATTTTTATGTTTATGCAAGCTTCATGGGGATGGCACTTGGTCTTGTTTGATGGTGTACCCCAAGGACCTGGCACGTGGTGGGCACTGAATCTCTAGTTGTTAAATTAAATATTTGTTGAAAGAATGAACGAAGTCTTCCTGCCATCTGGTGGTCTGGCCTCCCCTGTTCCCTCCTCTTGTTTCCAAATCCTGTTCTACAGCATTCCCTACAGATTTTACCAGTCATCCGATCCATTCCAATCCATTCCTTTTTTCCCCACTGAAGTTAACCAGAGTCAGTTTCAGCTGTTTGCGAGCAAGATCTGAGACTGCGATGGGGTCAGATCCTTTAACTTGCAAACTACTGGGGATGGTTGTGCCTCCAGGGGTTATCTGGCAATTTCTAGAGACATTTTTTGTTGTCTCAACTGGGAGGTGCTCCTGGCATCTAATGCCTAGGGGCCGGGGAAGCTGTTGAACATCTCACAATGCCCAAGGCCATCCCCTACAACAGGAGGATCTGGCCTCAATGTCAATAGTGCTGAGGCTGAGAAATCCTGCTGCAACTCCTGGGGATTGTCCCCGGCAAATCGGGCGGCACAGAGTTCAAAGACCTGGCATTGGATCCCTGCTCTGTCTCCGATCAGCTGTGTGAGGTGGGACAAGTCCCTGGCTCCTGGGGTTCCGTAAAGTGAGGATGGCAGCGCCTACTTCCAGAAGAGTTAGAGGCTGACAGGAGAGGCTGTGTGTGGCAGTGGTTCACAGACTCTGAAGGGACATGCTAGCAGCCAGCCTACCCCCGACTCCTGGGGCCACACACCCAGTCCTAAGTCAGAGTGTTTCTGGGAATCTTGAACTTCACAATCAGATGTTCCTTTGAATGAAGGGAGAGGGCAGCAGGAGTCGTCCTGTCCTGCAGACAGAGCCCAGGGAACAGGACAGCTGGCAAGCGCGGCAGGGCCCGCTGCCTCCTGAGCTGTCACCTTGAGGGGCTGAGTTTGCAAGGCCAGCTCCCTCTGCAGGTACTTTATTGTTCTCTGTACGTCAGGACTGAAATCTGGACAGCGCTCACCTGGTAAGTGAAGCCTCCACCCACATGGTCTCAAGGTCAAGCTCACCATAGGTGGAAATAGCAGAATCAGAGAACAAGTGGAGGCTTCCTTGCAAATTGGGTTTTTTTTTTATTCCTACGAAAGTGAATTTATTAATTTAACAAGTATTCCTGAGGACCTGCCACAGGTGACCTTACTGTGAGCTGGAGACGCAGAGAAGAGTGCCCACCTGTGTCTTGAAAGAGCTGAGATTCCAACAGGGAAGAAGTCTTGGTCAATAATAATGGAACTAACTTGGGGCAAATGACAACAGTGGGTTCATGCGTAATGTGCCTCGAGGGCAAAGGAGCAGCACAGTGTACGGGGGCCTG
>NW_012152563.1:3419-4379 GCF_000956105.1 Propithecus coquereli | reverse complement strand
CGGCAGGCAGGGCAGCCGCCTCTATTCGGCACTCTCGTCAATCACCAGCTCCCTGGCGCCTCACTCCTCGGAGACTCTTGCCCGAGTCAACCAACCTTCCGGACGTTCTCCCGCTGACGATTTGTTTCCTCCTTCACCTCCTGGTCCAGCTCTCACTTCTCGAATTGGACCCAGAACTCCCTCTCGGTATTTCCCCAGCAGACATTCCACGGACTGCAAGAAAATGTTCAGTCTGGCTCCAAACGACGTTTTCAGCAAGCCCCATCCTCCGTATCTCGTGTCTCGTGTCTCCATCCAGCTCCCCGTGGAGGGCGTGATCTCCTGAATCCCTGTAACCGGTAACCACGTGAGAGCCAGAGCTCAAGCAGCCCAGTGTGAGTCAATGTTGCATGCGGCAAAATGCAGCCGCCAGCCAAGAACAATTTTATGATAAAAAGTTGCCATCATGTTCCGCTTAGTGGCTGGAAGGGGGTGTGGGTGGGGGCTGCCCGACCGGCCTGGCCGGGGGCGGGGTGTGAGGGCTGCTGGCTGTTGTAGGTTCCAGGCTTTGCACCTAATTCCTGCCTTCAGCTTCACAGATGGTGCCTTTATCAGTCTTTCTTTGAATGACCCCATTTGGATGTGTCACATGTGTCCTACCAGGGCCCTGCCTGGTATGGGGAACGATCACATTCTTGTCTACACCCCATGGCATCTCCTGCGCATCCTGCTTCAGCAGCAGCACGTGGCTCTGCGAGAGTCTATTTATGCGAGTCTCCCTGAGGACGCTGGATCCCACAGGGAAGAGACAGTGTCCCCTCTCCATGCTGCCTCTAACCAAGAGACTGTCTGGAGGTGTCCTTGCAAATACAGATGAGAAGGTGGGTCTCTCCTGGGCAGGTGAGGGAGAGTTCCCAAGTGATACCACCAGGCTGTTCCACTCCTTAGCAGGGGACCCCCAAGCCAAGAATGGGGAGCCAG
>NW_012152563.1:0-2064 GCF_000956105.1 Propithecus coquereli | reverse complement strand
AGGCTGAGTCCCGGGGTTTGCTCCAGTCCCTGCGGCACAAGGTTCGAGTACACGTGCCCTGATTTCCAGTGTTTACAGTCTGTGCACTGCTGAGCGTCGGGGTAAAAGGCAAGTACTGTGGGGTGTTTTGGCTTGTTTTCTGCCTTCGTCCTTTTCCTCAGCTCTGGAGAAGGCACTGGTATCCAGGAGAAACCAAACCTGCTGAAACAGCAGAGGAGCAGGTGGAAAGGGGTTTTTACACTCCCATTGAGCAGAGAAGGTTGAAAGCTGAAAAGCCAAGATTTGGGGGCAGAGCACATGGCAGAAGACATCGCCTCTCTTCAGGCTTCTAGGGGAAGTCCAGGGCTGAGCGCGCTTTGGCCTCCTGCCTGATTTGGGAGGAGGAGGACGTGGGAGCACAACCGCGCCCTTGATGAGGGATTCCTGCCACTTGAGTGAACGCGCATTGGTTGTGAACTCCCGACGCCTGGCGTAGACGGGCCAGCGTCCCGGGCAAGACGGAAACAAAGGAGGCTTTCTCTTTTCTCTGGAGATTTTCCCGTTTACTCAAGAGGCTGCTATGTCTCTACTGTGTCGTTTGCTGACAGTAGCAACGTGGGAATGGGCGACATCGGGTGCTGCATCCCGACAAGCCAATGCTGCCTGGGACAACTGCTCCAGCGTCTAGGGATGGCGGGGGTGGAGGCTGGGGTTGTGGTCGCTTTCTGTGCTCTGTGGACTCTTGGGATCTAAGATGTTGAGCCCAAAAGGGTTTCAGTCACCCCGGAAAAAGAGCCCAGACTGTGAGCTGCGGAAAGAAGCTTCTCCTGCTCGTACTCTGGGTGAAACCTAACGGCTGGGGTTGCCAGATTGAATTGAGGGGACGGGGAGTGAAGCAAAGTGAGAATTTGCATGAACTTTAGGCTACAAGGGAGAGGAACTTATGTTTTTGGACTTCAGCTTTTCTTGGGAAATTAGAAGTGGGAGGAGGTCCAATGACATTTCCCCGGCATTATAATTCTCAGGGAAAGTCTATGTTGTCATTAGTGCTTGTTCCTTGGGCTCTGCGTGGGCTATCTAGACAGCGTGGCTGTGCGTAATTCAAAATTAGAAGTGGAGTGGCGACTGCCTTCTTAGCCTAAAGTTCGGTGTGGCCTTTAGCTAATCTGTTATTCGGATCATTCCAGAGTTCTCCCGGGGCAGAGGACTCTGCCCACCACTAGTCCCAAGGAGGGGTCGGTGTCTGCAGAGTGGCCACAGGAGAGGCGGAGCAGCCCTGTCTTGATGAAGGCCTGGTCTCCCTCCTCGTCCCATTTCACAGAGGACGCCATGCTCCTGGTTGACCCTGTGCTTCCACGTGAAAGCCACAGAACAGAAAGTCACTGTGTACAAGAGGAACCGATGTTCCCTGACCAGCCTGTCTCCTGGGAACTTCCGGAGTTTCGGAGGGGCTGATTCTTGTCACCCAAGTGGAGGCGGAATGACTCGTCTGACGATGAGATTGAGCAAGGGCAGAACCAGGTTTTCCTCCCACTGGCCCTTTTCCTGGGCAGGCTGCAGCTTTCTTGCGTGGGGCAGACCTGGCCCCTTGGTGGGAGGAGAAGCAGGTGTCAGTTGCTCTCTCTGTAACTGGGCGTGCATTTTATCGGCAGGGAGGAGAAGGAAGCCTGTTTTATCCCCTAGCTAGTAGCCATCGGACTGACACACTATCCTCGTCTGAATTCTGTGGCATCTCTCAATTGGTTAAAGCTGGAGAAAGAAGCGGACACTTTCTTAGCACTCCAAGCTCCAACTTGTCGTTCCAGTCTCCGTCCTGTGGCCACGGGCTTGCCCCAGAGCCACGCTAGACCCACACCGCTGCAGACGTGGTCTTCCTCCACCCCCGCCCCGGCAGCCCTCCTTGCACAGATCACTTCTCTGTAGAGGCCAAGGGCTTTGAGGGCGGGAAGCCTGTCGTGCTGACGGGGCATCCTCAGAGGCTGGCACAGCGCCAGGCGCACCGTCAGCCCTCGTCGACTATTTGTGGAGTCAATTGTTCCTTAAAATCGCCGGAGAGGGAAATACACTTAATCTTCCCTAGAAACG
>NW_012152562.1:4194-5998 GCF_000956105.1 Propithecus coquereli | reverse complement strand
AGTTCTAATCTAGAGACAAAGTCACAATTCGCTTCCCACGGGAATGTATTTATATTTTCAAGGTGTTAATTAGTTCCAGTTTTGGTTTGTCATTTTCCCCATGCCCAGTGGTTGTCTTGGATGATTTCTGACCAATCATGACTATTTCAAAAAACTCTAGGCATTTTTGGATTTAAACTTCAATGTTTTGACTGTTACTCAACCCCAGGGGTCCTCCGCATGTAGGGTTTTGTACATTTGCTGAGGCAAAAATGGAATTTGTACTTGCAGTGAGCTGGTGTGCAGGGCCTTGCAAGCACCCACAGCGCCCAGTGCCCTACCACGTTGCTCTCCGTTCATCCTTGAATTTCTCTAAGCTTTGGAATTTAATTGAAGTATACAAATGTTTATTAAGTATCTGCTATGTACCAGACACTGTTCTAAGTGCTTAGGAAAGGATATATCTGTAAACAAAACAAAAATCTACCAAGTGAAGATGACAATCTAGTGTTAGAAGCAGACAGTAGACATTAGGTGTGAATTCCATAGCACGTGTGAAGGTGCTGAGTCCATGGGAAAAAGCAAAGGTGGAGTTGGGGGGTGGGCAGACAGGTTGCAGGATCCAAGTGGGTAGGTAGAGCAAGCCTCATTAAGAAGAGATTTGAGCAAAGACCTGGAGGATTTAGCTAAAGAGATGCCTGGGATGAGAGCTTTCCAGATACAGAGACCACCCAGAGCAAGAGCTGCATGGGGGAAGTGCACCTGGGAGGTAAGAAGAAGGATCAGAGGGTCAGAGTGGCTGGAGTGGAGAGAGGAAGTCCCAGGAGAGGCATCAGTAAAGTAATGAAGTAACATGTTTGTGTAGGGGGAAAGAGGCCCCCAAAGAAAGCTAACCGCCTATGGAGTTTAGAAGTCTAAGGAATTCTTAGAAAAGAGTTTTTTATACATTGCTGTAGTTATGTAGTTACTCATCCAAGGTGTGAGGAGGTCACCTCTTTTAATTCACAGTTGGCCACGTTTCATAGAGAAGTCGCAGGCTGCCCTGGCTGTGCCAGCATGGACAGGTGGCAGAGCCCTCTCTGTGGAGTCGGGCTTCTAGTTGGTCTGTTAATCCAAAGAGCCATTGAAAGCAAGACTAATAAAAAAGGACACATACATGCCTTAAACGTTTTATTTTAATTTAAAGCATAAATCTGCCTTCATTTGATATTTTTTTTGGATAGAGCTAAAGGCTTTTTGTTTGAATAGAGATGTGCTGATTGGAGCTCACCTTTCTTGCATAAATCATACTGATGGTTTTCCTGGTGTTGCCGAAATTTCCCTGGAGATGAGAATAACTCCAGCCCTTATCTTATAAAACAGACAACCAAGAAAATCAGATCCCAAGGCACCTAGACTTCCTGAAGCAGAACTTCTAGTGGGGAGATGCCTGCTTATGTCCAGGTAGCAAATGACCCAGGTGATTCTTACCAGGAAATCTGGGAAAACACTGGATTACTTCTGGTTTTTCCTGTTTTTTGTTAAAAGGGAGCAAGCATTTACAAAAAGAAACTTGTACAGCAATCTTCCCCCAGTCTTTTACACGTGTACCTAATTTAACAGAATTATATTTAGTGACTCACTGTGTCTTTCCAGAGCATTCAACTAGTTTTCCTGGAAATAACTCTCTTTTAACAGCTATGTTTTTGCAGTTTATTACATAATTTTAAATTAAATGAGATGATTACATTAGCCAGTAAAAGTGGCATGAGCAGATTTGGAACTAACCAGTAGTCTTGGTTATCCTACAACTGGCAGGGAGCAGGCAGCAAAGTGCACAGGTGTG
>NW_012152562.1:1113-3339 GCF_000956105.1 Propithecus coquereli | reverse complement strand
ACATTATGAATTAGTCCATGTGTCTATGGCTGAGTGTTAGGTATCGTTAGGAGACAGTTCCTGTTGTTCTAGCCCAATCCTCCTACAGCACCACAAACAAACTGTCAAGATCAGGGTTGTTTGCTTATTTATTTATTTATTTATCTGGAGACAAGGTCTCACTGTCATCCAGCCTAGAGTGCAGTGGTGTGATCATCACAGCAACCTCAAACTCCTGGGCTCAAGAGATCCTCCTGCCTCAGCCTCCCAAGTGGCTGGGACTATAGGCTTGTGCCACCACGCCAGGCTAATTTTTTTCTATTTTTAGTAGAGACAGGGTCTGTCTCTTGCTCGGGTGGTCTTGAACTCCTGACCTCAAGCAATCCTTCCGCCTCAGCCTCTGCAAGTGCTAGGATACAGGAATGAGCCACCTCGTCGGGCCCAAGATCAGGTTTATTGACTCGGTGCAATGTAGGAGACTGCACCCGGGTGGATCTGTGGTGTGTGTCCCCAAACAAAGGAAAAGATAAAGTTGTTATAGGAGTTGGGGGAAGGATGGAATCAAGTGCAATTTAAGTGAAGCCGTTCTTGATAGACTCAAAGCAATGAACAGGCTGTGTGTAAAGGAGTCAACATCCAGTCTGGCTGGCGAAGTAGGCCAGGGTCCTGTTTCCTTAGAAACTACAAAGTTAAGACAGATGTGGAATGTTGAGTCCAGAAACCCTTCATCTGAAGCTCTGCACCGGGGTTGGAACTCCAGGCTGCTTCTTAGTGTTAGCGTAACTTAGATTCTTAGGCATGAGGGGATATTTCATTCTTAAATGCTAGAATTTCAGACAGAAGAGTTTTGGGTAGTTTATGATTTTCGAGAACAACTGTCAATTGTAATTCTTAGTTTTTGGTTTTTATAGATATAAGTTCTGAGAAACCTGGGCCACCTAAAGTCCAGGCCTGAAAGGAATGTTGATATGGCATTGCCACTCAGATTTGGACCTTCCAAGTTATATGCCAAAATATACAGAGTAATTTTGTATCATAGTGATCTGTTCATCGATGGTTCTATCAGACCCTCTTTCAACTTTATTGAAAGCAAGAAGAAACCACCCAACTTGCATGAGGATGTCTACCTACCCTGTAGACACCATTTGTTTTCTCAGATCTATATCAATATTCCAAACATCCCTTTATTGGCACTCCCTATGTTTTCACACTTGGGGATGAGGCACCACTGTAAAATTTGGGACAGGTGAGGAGTCCAGCTTGCTTTTGTAAAGCAAGAGGAGGGTGAATGTGGAAAGGGGCACTGGAAAGTCACTTTCTTAGGAAAGAGCATAGGTGGAAATTGTGGGTCTGGGGGGCAGTCCCTAAAAGCCCTCCATGCCTGGCTGTAATTCGGGTGACCACTGTGCTGCAGGGGGCCTCCTAGCAGCCACTTTGCAGCATGCTGTGGGTGGCAGAAAGATTGGAAATGCTATTTGGTCAGGGCTGTCCATTAAGTGGCACTCTGTTGAGAGAACAGCGTATGTGAGGGCTAAGGCAGTCACAGTTTGCATTGTATCAAGAATAAATAATAAGAACGATGAATTCCATTGAGGAAATGCCTTTTCCATTTTTGTGTTCAACTGGTTTTCTCGTGAGTAATGCACTAGAAAACCTTGCTTTTGTTTCTTATTCATGTTTTTTTCTCCCCTGTCCTATTTCCCTTGAAGGAAACAAATATCATTGATTTTTCTTCTCCTCTTTTCTCTTCCCCTTTTTTCTACTTTCTAACTAAAAGTCAGAGGCTAGTCATAAAGTCTAATGGATGCTTCCAGAGGCTTGTTGACTCAGCTAAAATCTTTCTGGTCTTATGGTCCAAAATCTTTATGGTCTCTTGTCCTCAGTACTACATGTGAATGATGTTTTAAAATATACACATATATTTTTTAACTTAAAATTTCAATTATGAGTTTCACAATACAATCACAAAATACACTTCACAGTCATGTCTCCTTCTACCCCTTGAAATAAAATTTGTAGCCTAAATTCTAGGACAATTGCTTCTCTGAATTCCCTTAGTCAGAGAGACCGACCTATAGTGAAGTGTTACATCTTGAGTTGTCAGAAACTAAATGAAAGTGAGTACAAAAATTCAAAATACCATATTTATGAGAATTTTTATTTTACTTTGGATATAACTTAAGAAGTGGGTGACCTGCTCAAGTAGTACAGTATGTTCATTTCGCTGACCTGTAGCTCATAACTCTG
>NW_012152562.1:0-369 GCF_000956105.1 Propithecus coquereli | reverse complement strand
TCAGGGTTGTTTGCTTATTTATTTATTTATTTATCTGGAGACAAGGTCTCACTGTCATCCAGCCTAGAGTGCAGTGGTGTGTGATCATCACAGCAACCTCAAACTCCTGGGCTCAAGAGATCCTCCTGCCTCAGCCTCCCAAGTGGCTGGGACTATAGGCTTGTGCCACCATGCCAGGCTAATTTTTTTCTATTTTTAGTAGAGACAGGGTCTGGCTCTTGCTCGGGTGGTCTTGAACTCCTGACCTCAAGCAATCCTTCCGCCTCAGCCTCTGAAAGTGCTAGGATTACAGGAATGAGCCACCTCGCGGGCCCAAAATCAGGTTTATTGACTCGGTGCAATGTAGGAGACTGCACCCGGGTGGATCTG
>NW_012152561.1:4764-5093 GCF_000956105.1 Propithecus coquereli | reverse complement strand
ATCATAGTGTGGTGGCTTTGGTTGAACAGTGCTTGTCTAACTCAAGGTCAACAGGTAGTGTTTTTTAGTGATTTTTCCTCTCTTCTTCTTGTGAAAATATACCAATGCCTTCATTTCTATCCTGAAACTTCATAAAATAAAAAGAAGTGAAGACAAGTATATTATCTAATACCAGTCTTCTCTGAGTTTATTAACAGTCCAATTTAAAGTGATCTACTTGCTTAATTGACTGATTTGAATTTTGCAACTATCAATCCAGTTAAGATGACTGACAGAGAATTACTATGGACATAGAAAGCTCCTTATCTGCCCCCAAATATCAACTATCA
>NW_012152561.1:2158-3025 GCF_000956105.1 Propithecus coquereli | reverse complement strand
TCGTGACTATACAGAGAAAGGATTGTCAGGAAGAAAGAGTGTAGCAAGGAGGCCAGATGCATAAATTGTTTTCTATACTGGAGCTTAATAACTATTAAGTAATATTGTACATAAATGGAAGGTAAAATAAAATTATCAATATGACTAGATGGTAAACTCATAAGCAAATGGTAATGCACTTTTTATGTATCAATTATTACTTATAAGAGATCTATACATAATGATTTTGATAGATTTCTTGCATTGAATGTAATATTGAATGGTCATTTAGACATAAAATTACATTTATAACAAAAATTTTGTACTAGTTATGCTGATTCAGATTCAGGTCATTATTGAATTGAAAAGGGCAAAAATAATCAAGTTGCTTAAAATTTACTAGTGACTATATAAATGCTTCATGATTGGAGAGTCTGAGAGCTTACCTTACATTTAGCAACTATATTCATTATTGGTAGTGTTGACAATTTGTTAGTACTCTTCTAGGGCCAGATGTACAGTGGTTGAAAAGTGGATCAAAATCCCTGTCAACATAGGGCTCACATTTTTTTTCTATTCATGCTAATCTGGGGGAAGTTAATGCATGGCAAAAATACTGTATATTGAAACATTCCAGCATGTACTAGATGATGTATCACCTAGGGATGTAAAATTACTTATATTGAATTATTGATTTTATTAATTTACATCAGAAAATGGAATCAACTAGGTTATTTCTATATAATTTTAATGATGTAAAGAGCAACAATATAGCCCATCCTACTCAACTCTGGTATGAAAACCTCAAAGAAATTTATAACACCATAGTTTCTTATGTGCTCATGAAGAAATAGATCAGAATATGCAATAGAAGTATGAGTGACTTGG
>NW_012152561.1:0-393 GCF_000956105.1 Propithecus coquereli | reverse complement strand
TTTAATAATGCAGTTTCTAGGTCTAGGAATAATAAGACTTTAGTCATCATTAGACAAAATCATGCTGAATATAAACACTGTCTATTTTCCTCCATGCTTTTATATTTGTATGCAGCGTTTGTCAGCATGGCAGCCATGGACGATGATAAAGTGCATTTTTCTGCTCGGGTGGTTAGCCCTTTCATTTTTACAAGTGACAAAATAAAAATCTGCTGAAGAGTGAACATGCTGCTTTCACTGTGTCATCTCAGCCCTGCGGGTCATTTTATTATAAAAATGTAAAAATCCAGTCAATTTTATTTAATCAGCTGAAAAGGAAAAGTGTTTCCAGGTCATTAATCAAGTGCTCCTTCTCTGTGGGACTTGTCTCTTCAGAAACTGCCATATGAATCA
>NW_012152560.1:15031-15382 GCF_000956105.1 Propithecus coquereli | reverse complement strand
CAGTGACAGGGGTAGATGTGTAAACAAGATTGTTCTTAAAAAAGTGTTTGGTGAAAAGTGATTTTCTATGAATATTAAATAAGCATGCTCAATAGAAAAATATAAAAATGATCAAGGACAACAAATATCTCTTGAATGTCCTTGTTGGAAGGTATTTTATGTATCATTCTGAATTGTTCCCTGGTTTATTAGGACGAGTGAGTTTAGCTAACGGGAGGGCCATGAACATTGGTACAAAGCCACTGAAGGTCATGGCTGCCTGTGTATTTGCCTCATGCACCAATCTGTAGCCCACTTGAGTTTCCATCATCTTTGCTCAGATCCATCTCTGGTAGTCTCTTTATTTTGATT
>NW_012152560.1:12478-12991 GCF_000956105.1 Propithecus coquereli | reverse complement strand
CTGCAACCCCCTTCATGTGACTGGTGGAAAACATTTCTTAGAATTTCAAAACAGAGCCTGGTTTCCAGAGGGCATCTAGTGAGCTCATCCTTTTTAGAGACCCAGCCTGTGTCTTATCAGTGCTACACAGGTAGTACTTTGACAGAAGTACTCCCAACTAGCCCATCTGACATGTGGAGAATTGTACTTAAATGGCCCATGATGGGAAACTTTTCGGTCTCCTTCTCTGAAATGGTGTGGTGTGAGGCTTTCCCATTATTGGTAGTTCTCAAGATTTTTTTTTTCACCATGGGGTCAGAGGTGAAATATACCCTAAAGGAAAATGAAGATTAGGTATTGGCAAGTTTTATTTTCTTTGTTCATTCGTGTGTAAATTTTTAGTATAAATTCAGAGACTTTGAATATTTAATGCTAGTCAAAAATCTTTCAGTGAACACATTTCAGAAATTCAGCTTCATAAGTTGCGTTTTTTCCTGTGCAAGGCCAGACTTCAGGTTTTTGTTTTTTAAATGA
>NW_012152560.1:0-838 GCF_000956105.1 Propithecus coquereli | reverse complement strand
TAGGATTACAGGCGTGAGCCACCGTGCCCGACCTTTTTTTTTGGGGGGGGGGCAGACTTTTTATTACTGTTTCAATCTCTCAGTCTCACTACTTGTTATTGGTCTGTTCAGATTTTCTGTGTCTTAATGGTTCAATCTTGATAGATTATATGCATCCAGGAATTTATTCATTTTTTTCTAGGTTTTCCAATTTGTTGGCTTATGGTTGTTGATAATAGTCTGTAATGATCCTTTGTATTTCTGTGGTATCAATTGTATTGTCTCCTTTTCCATTTCTCATTCTATTTATTCTTCTTTTCTTAGATTAGCTAAAGGTTTGTCAATTTTATCTTTTCAAAAAAACAACTTTCGTTTGTTTGATCATTTGCATTTTTTAAATTTTTTTTATTTCAGCATATTATGGGGCTACAAATGTTTGGGTTACATATATTCCTTTGCTTCACCCCAGTCAGAGCCTCAAGTGTGTCCATCCCCCAGACAGTGCGCACCGCACCCATTAGGTGTGTATATACTCATCCCCTCTTCCCCCTTCCATCTGCCTGACACCCGGTGAATGTTACTACTATATGTGCACTTAAGTGTTGATCAGTTAATGCCAATTTGATGGTGAGCACATGTGGTGCTTGTTTCTCCATTCTTGTGATAGTTCACTTAGTAGAATGGGCCCCAGCTCCATCCAGGATAATACTAGTAGGTGCTATATCACCATTGATTTTTGTGGCTGAGTAGAACTCCATGGTATGTAAATAGCACATTTTATTAATCCACTCATGTATTGATGGGTACTTGGGTAGTTTCCACATCTTTGCAATTGTGAATTGTGCTGCTATAAACATTC
>NW_012152559.1:2928-3261 GCF_000956105.1 Propithecus coquereli | reverse complement strand
GATGGGCACTTAGGTTGATTCCATATCTTTGCAATTGTGAATTATGCTGTGATAAAAATTAAAGCGTGAGTGTCTTTTTGATATAGTGACTTCCTTTGGGTAGATAGTCAGTAACGGGATTGTTGGATTGAATGGTAGGTCTACTTTTATTTCTTCGACAAATTTACATACTGTTTTCCATAGAGATTCTACTAATTTGCAGTCCCACCAACAGTGTATAAGCATTGTGAATGCAAGTTCTTTGTTAGATATGTATATTGTGAATATTTTCTCCTGGTCCCTTCTCTTTTCATTTTATAGGCATGCCCTCATATTTAAAGGCAGTATTTCTTG
>NW_012152559.1:809-1138 GCF_000956105.1 Propithecus coquereli | reverse complement strand
TGCACTACTTTACATTCCCACCAAGAATGTACAAGAGTTTCCCTTCCTCTACATCCTTGCCAGCATTTGTTATTTTTGTCTTTTTCATAATAGCCATTTTACCTGGCGTGAGATAGTATCTCATTGTGGTTTTGATTTGCATTTTTCTGATGATTAGTGATATTGAACATTTTTTCATATACCTGATGGCCATTTTTATGTCTTCTTTTAAGAAATGTCTATTCAGATCATTTACCCATTTTTAAATTGGACCATTTGCCTTTTTATTGTTGAGTTGTAAGGGTTCTTTACATATTCTGGATATGAGTCCCTTATATATGATTTATAAG
>NW_012152559.1:0-759 GCF_000956105.1 Propithecus coquereli | reverse complement strand
TGCACTACTTTACATTCCCACCAAGAATGTACAAGAGTTTCCCTTCCTCTACATCCTTGCCAGCATTTGTTATTTTTGTCTTTTTCATAATAGCCGTTTTACCTGGGGTGAGATAGTATCTCATTGTGGTTTTGATTTGCATTTTTCTGATGATTAGTGATATTGAACATTTTTTTCATATACCTGATGGCCATTTTTATGTCTTCTTTTAAGAAATGTCTATTCAGATCATTTACCCATTTTTAAATTGGATTAGTTAGGGGTTTTTTGCTTTTTAGTTGTTTGAGTTCCTTATATATTCTGATTATTAATTCGTTGTTGGATGGATAGTTTGCAAATATTTTCTCCCATTCTATAGGTTGTTGCTTCATTCTGTTGATTATTTCATTTGCTGTGCTTTTTAGCTTGATGTAATCCTATTTGTCTATTTTTGCTTTTGTTGCCTTTGAGCAATAATGTTTCAAGAAGAAACAATCAATGTATTTTTAATGAAAAAGAAAATAATCATGAGATGTTGAAATAGAATTTATTTAATTCCAAAAACTGCCCATTTCTTTAAAAAGTAAATGGTTTATATCTGTGACATATGAAAATCTTTAATGGATTCTGTCACTTTTGTTTCCATAAAATCATACTTGTTCATATGTACCATGGAGTACCCACACCATGGTTAAAAAGAACACACTAAACCAATATGTAGCGTCATGGATGTACTTTAAAAACAATACTGACAAGGCTGCATCGCAGCAGAATTCTTTA
>NW_012152558.1:7802-8216 GCF_000956105.1 Propithecus coquereli | reverse complement strand
CCCAACAGATACCTAGATGGTTCAACTCAATTAAATTGAGTAGCTTCATTAATGCTACACAACTTACAAAACGTTGTACAAGACCAGGAAAAACATTGTTGCATGGCTTTTCTGCTCAGCTTCCGATGTCCTCTGATAATTGCTTTCTCCAGTGGGGGTTTAAGACTTACAGGACTTCCTCCTTATGGAATAGTTCCCAATCTACCAACTTAAATGGTCAAGAGAGTAATTCTACCCAAAGCACTCTGCTTCCTTCCGTGAATGAACAGTCACAGGAGACACAGAAGATACCCAGCTTTGATTCTGAGCTGTCTTTAGAAGGTAATTCTGAACTTTCAGAGAAGTCCCCCTTTCCCCACTTTGGTAGTTTGAGCAAGCTACCAGTTTACATTCTGCTAGCTTATTTCAGGTCAT
>NW_012152558.1:4031-4350 GCF_000956105.1 Propithecus coquereli | reverse complement strand
GCTCTCCTATTGCTGTTAAGAAGCAGCTTTTCAGGATTTCTGTTCTATCACAGTCAGGGTGTGACAGCTCATGCTGAGCGACGCACTTCAACTCACGTAAGCTGTACTGTTTAGTTAAATTTGAAGTCTGAAGCCTTTATGTTATTTTTAAAGCATCCCCTCCCCCACTGCCACACATTTCTGGAACTGGTTTCCATCTTATTTATCCATCCAATAATTGGATATATTTTTCTGTTAATATTATTTTTAAATTACAAAAGAATTACATCTACCTGTTAAAAGTGCAAATACTATATGAGAAAGACCTCTTGTCCTCTCT
>NW_012152558.1:0-946 GCF_000956105.1 Propithecus coquereli | reverse complement strand
TGATTTTCTTATTTGAGTTCAAAATGGGTCGTAAAGCAGCAGAGACAACTCATAACATCAACAACGCACTTGGCCCAGGAACTGCTAATGAATGTACAGTACAGGGGTTGTTCAAGAAGTTTTGCAAAGGAGAGGAGAGCCTTGAAGATGAGGAGCGTAGTATAGTGGTTGGCTATCAGAAGTTGACAATGACCAATTGTGAGCAGTCATCGAAGCTGATCCTCTTAAAACTACAGGAGAAGTTGCCGAAGAACTCAACGTCAACCATTTTACAGTCCTTTGGCATTTGAAGCAAATTGGAAAGATGAAAAAGCTCGATAAGTGGGTGCCTGTGAGCTGCTCGAGGATCAAAAAAATTGTTGTTTTGAAGCATCATCTTCTCTTCTTGTGCGCATCAACAACAAACCATTTCTCTATCGCATTGTGACGTGGGACAAAAAGTGGATTGTATATGACAACTGGCGACAACTAGCTCAGTGGTTGGACTGAGAAGAAGCTCCAAAGCACTTCCCAAAGCCAAACTTGCACCAAAGAAAGGTCATGGTCATTGTTTGGTGGTCTCCTGCCCGTCTGATCCACTACAGCTTTCTGAATCCTGGCAAAACCATTACATCTGAGAAGTACGCTCAGCAGATCAATGTGATGCACTGAAAACTGCAATGCCTGCGGCCAGCATTGATCAACACAAATTTTTCTCCCAATTCTTTTCCACTGTAACACTCAACCACACATCACACAACCAACGCTTCAAAAGTTGAAGGAATTGGGCTACGAAGTTTTGCCTCATCCGCCATATTCACCTCACCTCTCGCCAACTGACTACCACCTCTTCAAGCATGTCAACAACTTTTTGCAAGGAAAACACTTCCACAACCAGCAGGATGTAGAAAATGCTTTCCAGGAGTTCGTGGAATCCCAAAGCATGGATTTTTACACTACTGGAATA
>NW_012152557.1:3494-4028 GCF_000956105.1 Propithecus coquereli | reverse complement strand
ATCGACATTGAATCTTATATATGCATGGTGACCGCTTTCCAGTTTTAAAGAATCACATGTATCATTTTATTTTCATAAATTTTTTCTAACATAGGACAGGGATTATTGTTCTCATTCAAATATTAGATAAACTAAAAATCAGCAACATAGGCAACATGCCCCAAATCAGATTTATTAAGTGGCAGATCCTACACCAGAGGCTACATATTTTGGAACCAAGAGTTCTTTTCACTGATCTAGATCTCCTCTCTCAAACTTAATGGTTTTAGGCTAATTAAACCTACTTTTAAAAAACTCATTCACTAATAAGAACTCCTTGAAGCTCTGACTCAGGTGGGGCAAAGGCAATACATGTAACCTAAACATTTGCACCCCCGTAATATGCTGAAAAAAATAAATTAAATTAAATAAAATTTCCATTCATCAAATGACATTACTGAAAGAGTAAAACAACAAACCACAGCTAGAAGATATTTGTACACATTTAGCCAATAAGGGTTTATTCCTATATATCAATAGAAAGAATAATCTATA
>NW_012152557.1:981-3444 GCF_000956105.1 Propithecus coquereli | reverse complement strand
GCCCCAAATCAGATTTATTAAGTGGCAGATCCTACACCAGAGGCTACATATTTTGGAACCAAGAGTTCTTTTCACTGATCTAGATCTCCTCTCTCAAACTTAATGGTTTTAGGCTAATTAAACCTACTTTTAAAAAACTCATTCACTAATAAGAACCTAGAATAGGGAAATGCACCCTGAGAAGAAAGCAGTTTGAGGACAGAGCTTGGCAGGAAGAAACCTGAAATCACTCCACTCTCATAAGTTAGTGCTAACAAAATTGGTGATTCCAAGAATCATGCAAAGAGAATAATAATACACATTTTGATAGCATAAATCATGACACAAGTCAAGAAAAATAATTAGATCATCCTGGCTTCAATTTAGGAAATTGTCAAAGGTTTCACAGCACAACCCTCTTTACTTGTGATGTGACTCACATGTTAATGGTTCTATCCCTTGCAAGAAATAAAGTAGGCTGAGGTTGAGCAATCTAGTCTGGTTTACTGGAAGAAGGCCTAAAAAATAATGCATCAGATTCCTCAGAGGCTGTGTGAAAGGGAAATATTTCCTTGTTCAGAGGGCAAGTCTGTGTACATGAAATGTAACAAATAAGGTGTTCCAAATATCTCAACTGGGTACCTTTGCAATAGATGTGCATGAATGATCACAATGATCTTCGATTGTGACTTTGCTAGTCACCAGGGAACTAAAAGCGATAGGTGGTCTTTAAGTTAAAGAAATTTAACTTAAAAACCAAATACTACTAATTAAAAAGCATCCTAGTGTACTAGCATGGCCAATAAATAGAAACTAGTGTGTGCCTTTGGTCAGTTATTTCACCACTCTGAATCTCTATTTAGCATTTCTAAATTAAAGTACAAAAAACTAAGCAGAATTATTTTTTCAAAAAAAAAAAAAAAAAAAATGATGCCAAGAACTCAATCCAATATATCAGCTGTACTTTGACCCTTGCAGAATCTACTAGAACTATTACTTTCTTGCCACTATGCTACTACTAATGTAGCATAAAACTATATTGTATTAACTATGTTTTTTTATTTGAAAATATTAAGTGGGTATAAATGTTTTTGTTAAATGGACGGCTTTATAATGATTAAGTCAGGGCTATTAGTGTGCCTACACACCCAAATAGTGTTATTGCATCTGTTAGGCAGGTATTTACTCCTCCCTTCTTCCTCTCTCCCCCTTCTTTATTTCCAAGAACTTTTACTTCTCTCTGTGCCCATATGTGCTCATCGATTAGTTCCAAAATATTAGAAAGTACAAGTAGTGTTTGTTTTTCCATTCCTGAGATATTTCACTTAGGATAATGGTCTCTAGTTCCATCCAAATTGCTGAAAAGAGGCTGGTCCAATGGCAGTGGGTTATCAGGACTTACTAACATTAGTGTCAGTAAAGTTGGTGTACAATCCCCCACTGCTAAATTTGACTGGCTTTAAAGAACAATTGCTGCAAAGACATTAATTCATTTATTTTTATGGCTGAGTAGTACTCCATGGTATATATATATACTGCATTTTGTTAATCCACTTATGAATTGATGGGCACTTAAATTGATTCCACATCTTTATGATTGTAAATTGTGCAGCAATAAACATTTGGGAGCAAGTGTCTTTTTGATAGAAAGACTTCTTTTCCTTTGGGTAGATGGGCAGTAGTGAGATTGCTGGATCAAATGGTAAATTTACTTATAGCTCTTTGAGGAATGTCCATACTGTTTTCCACAGAGATTGTGCTAATTTGCAGTCCCACCAACAGTGTATAAGCATTCCTTTCTCTCTGCATCCACACCAGCATCTATTGTTTTTGGACTTTTTAATAATAGCCATTCTGACAAGGGTAAGGTGATATCTCATTGTGGTTTTAATTTGCATTTACCTGATGATTAGTGATGTCAAGCATTTTTTCATATGTTTGAAAAGCTTCTGCACAACAAAGGAAATAACCAACAAACCAAATAGACAACCTATAGAATGGGAGAAAATATTCATAAGCTACACATCCAATAAAGGGTTAATATCCAAAATCTACAAATAATTCAAAAAAATCAGAAAGAAAAAAACAAATAATACCATTAAAAAGTGGGCAAAAGATATGAACAGCAGCTTTGCAAAAGAAGATAGACAGATGGTCAAAAAACATGAAAAAAATGCTTATGTTTTTACCTCAACAGCCTTGTAACTGCACTGGCTGTTATATACCACCAAGTTCACTTTCACATAAACTCTACCATGATTTTAACCTCCGTTATGCTGTTCCTATTTAAATACCTAACTTATTTTCTTATATTTATGTTTGGCTTAGTTTTGTCGCATTATTATCTATCATTGATAGTCTATCTTCCAGTGTTCTGTTTGAGAGACAGATCGACATTGAATCTTATATATGCATGGTGACCGCTTTCCAGTTTTAAAGAATCACATGTATCATTTTATTTTCATAAATTTTTTCTAACATAGG
>NW_012152557.1:0-931 GCF_000956105.1 Propithecus coquereli | reverse complement strand
AGCAGTAAAAAACCTGCATAGAGAAAAATCATAAAACTCTATAGAACAATATTAAGGAGATCCTAAAAGGAAGTCATGTGATCTTCATGGTTAAGATGACTCAATACTATAATGAGATCAAACCTGCCACATATTGGGCTAAAAATTTAATATGATTAAGGGCATAGCTAGATTTTATAAGGAATTTGATAAACGAATAATATGATGTATATGGAAGAGAAAAGTGCCAATTAGAGCCAAAGTGATCCAGAAGAAGGAAAACATAAGGGGCTTTGCCCTACAAATTATCAAGACACAGATTTACACAGACATAGTACAATATGATACCGGTATAGGGTTAGACAAATATCCAGTAAAACAGAAATCCTGGAAACGTGCCTGTGTACATAAATTTGTTTTATGACAGAGGTTGCATTATAAATCAGTGGGTAAATGAAGGACTACTCAATTAACAAAGCTGAGATAGTTGATGGTCCAGATGAAAAAAATGAAATCCATTAGACTCCTACTTCAATACAAGATAGATTAAGAATTACATGTGAAAGTTAACTTGTTAAAAACTTAGAAAGTAATACAAAAGACTGCCTCTATGACCTTAGAATAAGGAATGACTTCCTAAATAAGACACAAAAAGCCATTAACTACAGAAGGAAATTAAATTATAAAATTAAAATTTTCTTGTGTTATCCTGAATAGAACTGGAGCCCATTCTACTTAGTGAAGTATCACAAGAATGGAAAAACAAGCACCACATGTACTCACTATCAAATTGGTATTAACTGATCAACACTTACGTGCACATATGGTAGTAACATTCTTCGGTGTCAGGCAGGTGGGAGGAGGGAGCAGGGGATGGGTATATACACACCTAATAGGTGCAGTGTGCACTCTCTGGGGGATGGACATCCTTGAAGCTCTGACTCAGGTGGGG
>NW_012152556.1:4907-8110 GCF_000956105.1 Propithecus coquereli | reverse complement strand
GAATACAAAATATTTCACATACAGTATTTTGTGATAAGTGAATTAAAGATTTTTTTAAATATTATAAAGCGTATATTTATTTGTGTGTTTCATCTTAATTATCTTCTGTTTATTCAACGTGCCAGTTTCCTCTCTAAAATTCTGAGAATTTTGAGATTTCTATAGGATAAAATTTTTCTTTGCAATTAAGGAAGAAATTAACTCTAAATAAATTTAAATTATGGTATTTCTAACCAGCTTATGTATTATTTTAATATTCAGCCTAAATTATTTTACTTATTGATTTTCCTATATTTCTCTCTGTGCCTTTCCCCAGTATTTACCCATTTCTCATGTAGAGATCTAAAATACAACCTCTCCCCAAGCCTGCCTTACTTCTCTTCTGACTTTCAATGTCTTGCAGTTAGGTAATTTTTTAAAAGATAATCAGCTGAAGCGTGGTGGCTCACACCTGTAATCCCAGCACCTTGGGAGGCTGAGGCAGGATGATCACTTGAGGCCAGGACTTCAAGACCAGCCTGGGCAACATAGCGAGACCCCTGTCTCTACAAAACAATTTTTTAAAAATTATCCGGGCGTGGTGGTGTGCACCTGTGGTCCCAGCTACTTGGGAGGCTAAGGTGGGAGGTTAGCTTGAGCCCAGGAATTCGAGGTTATAATGATCATGCCACTGCACTGCATCCTGGGTGACAGAGCAAGACCCTGTTTTGTTTTGTTTTTTAAGCTCAACAACAAACAGAGGACTCAAAACATGTGTATTTCTTTTGTTTTATGTGCAAATGCTCCTCGGTATTCCTAACATACACATCTCCTGATACGTACACATAGCTCCCAGGATTCACCGCGTTGCTCTGATCTGTGCCAGCCAGTGAATGGGAGTGGGTGGTGTGGTGGCCTTCCTGGTGGCCTCATTTAGGACTTCAGTTTCTGCTGCCTGTCCTGTTTCCGTACTTGACAGTTATCCTTGTTTGCCATCCCTCCCAAGTTCAACGTTACCTTTTACATTGACTCCTTGCTGTTTACCCCAGATGAATCTAATACCTCCAGGCTTGTCATTTGGTTTGTCATATTTTGACATTTGAATAAGCTTGTTCCAGTTAACTGCAAACTGAAAGAAGGTAGGACCTAGAGTCACTCCTATAAATTGGAGATTCAGGTAGATCTCTCTATCCTGGGAGAGAGTATCGTTGACATAGATAAAGAATAGAACAGGAGTTGGGGGTTCAACAGGAAGTCGTGGGGCTGTCACAGAGATGGGCAGAGCAAATTATTGGAAATACCTAAATTAAATAGGAAGTCCTGACCTTCAAGGAGCTGAGGCTTCTGTATCAATAACTATTTACTGTTCAGGGCGGGAGTTTCTTAACACAGGCGTACATGAGGTGCTCCGGAAACACAACAGAGGAAGTGCAAAATCCTCCCTCTGGGGAGAGGTTCAATAATTGCCTTAACACTTACGTTGCCCAACGGATGAACGGGAGTTTGTCCACCGGCATGCAAGGAGATTAAAGCATTCGAGACTAAGATGTGCACATGCTCAGAGGCATGAAACTGTTCTATTTTAAGAATATCAAGAAGTTTGATACAGCTACAGTATAAAACATACTGGAGTGAGTGGGCGTTAATGAGGCGGGAAAGGACTGTATGTTTTTTTGAAGGGTTGGTTTGGCTTTTATTTTAGAGATTTTAGAGATTTAGTAAAGAGTTTTTAGTGGATAGGGACATAATTGGGCTTATGCTCTGTAATAACGATTTCAGTAGCAGGGTAGAGGATGAGTGAAGGACAGCCAACCTGAAAGCAAGGACCCAGTTAAGCTAACGCAGTCATTCCAATTACGCATGATGACAGCTCGAACTAGGGAGTGTGTAGAAGCAGGCAAGTTCCAGATGACACACAGCAAAGACAGCATCTCTGAACTCTATGGGAATCTGTTGAGAAGAAATTAAAGTCCAAGACATTGGGTTCAAAGACAGGACTCTGGTTCTGTCTAGAACAAAGTAGGATCCCAGTTCAGGAGAGACTTGGGGTATGAGGCAGGACACTGAAATAGGGACTTATTAGGCCCGAGACATAATTGCCAGAACTGGGTACAGGTGATGATTGGTTATCCAGAGTAAAGCAGGAGTCTTTCTTATCCGAACTGAAGCTCAAAATCAATATCAACAACTTGGCTTGGTGATTACAAGACTGTTGGAATCAAGCTCCTCAAATCTCTCCTGCTTTTGAGCCGTATGTCGTACCTCCTGTGTGAGGTCACATGTAGTTTTGAAGGCAGGACTGTGTGTAGTGAAAAAAATTCTACTTTTTGAATCAGACACCTGAATTTATATCTCGGCTCTAATTCTGAATAGCTGTGTGACATTGAGCAAGTCACTAACTTTGTGAGGTCGCTATCCTCTTTGTAAATGGGATGAAAAGTGCTCCTTAACAGGAGTGTTACAAGACTAAGTGAAGTAGTCCACAGGAGCATGACTGACCTGTAAACGATGTCTAGTAAGTTTTCAAAACCATCTTGATATGAAACGCAGTGTCACAGTTCTTTGCCTGTTCAGTGAAAGTGTTTTCGTGAATCAAGTGAAAGACTGAATATCAGGTTAGTGAGAGCAGTAGCATCCAAACAAAAGTACACAGATTTTCAAATTGTGATCGTTCATTTCTGATAGCGAGCTGGTCCCAGAGAAACAATGATAGATCAACGGTAGAATCCCTGGTACTATCAGCAATAAAGTTCTTGTTACGGCACTTGTTAGAGTAATGACGTTTAGAAGCAGGTGCACCCAAAGTTCTAAGGAAATTTAACAATTCAGAAGTGTAGAAACATATAGTTTCTAAGCTTAAAGGATTACATTTTTTTTGTCTTTTTCTTTTCTCAAGTTCAAGTAAATTCTCATGGTAACATGAGGGGAAAAGAGGCATGTGGTGTACTACATTTCTTTTGGGTGTACTGCTAGATATATTTTAGGTTATTAAGAGTAAAAGCATGTTTTACTATGAATGACTTGTTTTGATATTCATTCATTATTATCTGCCATCAGAGTCTCATGTATTTGACTGATTAATTTTATCTTTTAAAATGTAATACCAATGTTTAATAAAAAAAGAGTAGAATTTTTTCATTATGTGTAATGCCAGAGCTTCAGGCTTTTGCATAATTTTATTTTAATAAAAATGTGAGGCCTATTACAAATATGGAAAAATATAT
>NW_012152556.1:0-3232 GCF_000956105.1 Propithecus coquereli | reverse complement strand
TGTGTTCTTTTATTTATACTTCTCTGCGTATTGTTTGTACTTAGTAAGTATGAATTTGTTGGAGAAATGAGGGGTAAAAGGTTTTCTTGAGCACTCAGCATTCCAGCAAATGCACAATGTGTTTCTTTAGTGATTTGTGGTTGGAGGAATTCCTAATTACATATCCTTTTAAAGAAATTTTTTCCGTGTATTTGTGCTTGTAAAGAAAACTTCCAAATGAGAATAGTTATGTTTAGTATTTTTAAAGTAATCATTTTTATTTAAAAAGCCATTAGTTTCAGAAATAAGAACTATTTTACTGTAGATGCTGGCTATAAATTGATGATTATTTCAGTGTAACTTACTGAATTCTGCACTGATTGATATAACATGAAACTTTTCTTTTACCATCTAGTTTGTCTCAGCACATTTTCTTCTTAAGTTCCGTGTCTAGTTGATACTTGTTCAATAGTGATTCATCTGAACATCCCTAAGTCTTTAGTTGCCAGTCTTAAGTACACTCTGATTATTTGGTAGTACACAGCGAACTCTTTGATATATTTTGGAATTATTTCATCTCCTAGTGAATAATTCTTCTTATTTCTTTTCAGGTTTAGTTTTAACTCCTATAAACCTAAGTGCCAGTAAGAACTGCTAACCAGAGGAGGCATTAAGTATACACAGTGACCATGCCATGCAGTAGATTGGCCTCCATATCCGGAAAAAAAGATGTATTTGTTTCCATCTTCACAGGGCAGGGCAGGGCAGACTAACGTTGATATTGCTATAAAGAAAAACTAGTCTACATTATTTTAGAACTCTGAGTGCCTTGTTTTATTTTGACAAATACATCACTAAAGAAGCCTTCAGAAACTTTTCTCTCTCAGTTTCCCGTTTCATATTGATTTTGTCAAATCAATTCCGACTCATTGACTTCTGCTTTGCCTAGGTTTTGCTGGCACACCTGGATATCTTTCTCCAGAAGTTTTACGTAAAGATCCTTATGGAAAGCCAGTGGATATGTGGGCATGTGGTAAGGAATTATATTTTCAAGCAAATTTTGTTATATACTAATGTCTTAGTCCGTTTGGTCTACTATAACAAACTATCGTAGACTGTTGTCTTAACCAACAAAAACTTATTTCTCACAGTTCTGGCCACTGGGAAATCCAAGATCCAGGTGCCAGCAGATTCAGTGTCTGAAGAGAGCCTGCTTCCGAGTTTGTAGAGGGCTGTCTTCTCGTAGTGTCCTCACATGGCGGAAGGAGTGAGGGAGTTCCCAAGGTCTCTTTTACAAGGGCACTAATCAAATTCTTGAGGCCTCCCCCCTACCAAAGGCCCCATCTCCTAATACTGTTACATGGGGAGTTAGGATTTCAACATATGCATTTGAGGGCAGGGGGACATTCAATCTATAGCAACCAGTATTTTTTTAATTAAAAATAGAGGTTGAGCATTCCGAATCTGAAAAGCTGAAATCCAAAGTGCTCCAAAATCTAAAACCATTCGAGTGCCAACATGATGTCGCAAGTGGAAAATTCCACACTCTGGCAGGTCATAGTCAACCTATGTGGTCAAAACTTTGTTTCATGCACAAATTTTTTTTTTCATTCAGAGCCTTCTCCCAGAATGATCATGCACAAAATTATTAAAAATATTATATAAAATTACCTTCATACTAGATGTATAAAGTGTATATGAAATATAAATGGACTTCATAATTCAACTTGGGTCCCATCCCCAAGATATCTCACTATATATACGCAAATATAAATCTTAAAATCTTAAAAAATCTGAAACACTTCTGGTCCCAGGCATTTTTGATAAGATATACTCAACCCGCAGTATCTTTTAGAGTGGAAATTCTCAAGCTTCAGTGTACAGCAAGATCAAATGGAGAGCTAGTTAAAAGACAGCTGTGTTTCTGATTCAGTAGGTCTAGGGTAGAATTCTCTACATTTTTAACAAGTTCTCAGGTATGCTAATGCTCTTGGTCTCAGGAACACTTTGAGAACAGGGATGTAGAATATCCCCCACAGTGGTTATGCATTTATGCTGCTATCCCCATAACGGATCCAAAAATATTATGTTTGCCAAAGATGCTTGGCAGGCATTAAGAGTGAAATAGCAAATCTTGGGAAATAATGAAATTCACTATCCTGTGGGGACTAGACTCTGATGTGGGCCTCTATCAACCAACTCTAATTAAAAAAAACCAGTATCTTATGCAAGCCCAAAGACATATATTGGGGAGGATTTCCACCACAGTTTTAAAAATGGAATTTCTGTTTCAACATATACTCCAAAAAGGTAAAGTACTAAAAGAATACTACTACAGGATGCTCTGAAATATTTTCCTGCTAGAGTTATCAACGTAAAGGAGTCCTCTAAGTTCCAACACTGTGTCATTGCTACCCGTCTGTAAATAAATGTCTACGTACCAGGGTTTGCTCCAGCGTGCTGCAGACAGATAGCATTGCTTTTGGTGTTTGTCAGCAAGCATAGAGGGAACTGGTTAAAAAAAAAAAAAAGACCCTTATTTGATTCTGAAAATGAGTTTTTAGATTTGGTTTTAGTTAAAAAAGAAAATAAATTCATCACCAGCACTTCATAGAGAGAGATTATTTCATACTGTATTTCTTGTTAGCTTTATCTCCTTAGCAACAGCAGCTTGGTGTTTGATTTGAACTGATGGACTCTCGGGCTTTCAGAGCGACCCCCATGCCTGGTTACAAAGTAGGGCACTGGATAGGTAGTCACGACTCCTGGATTCGAGTCTTTGCCTCGCACCTGCTAACTCTGCCTCTTTCATATCTCTGAGTTGGTTTCTTTACCTGTAAAATAGGAATATTAGCCTCATCAAATTGTAGGAGGGTCACATGCAGTACGCTTTAAATGAAGACATTTTGTAATAGCTGTAAAATTGCCACTTAATTCACAGGTAAGGTCTTAAATGAGCCCTAAGCTCTGTCTTCCTCCTGCCCACCTGAGAGTATCTTCTAAGCATGAACTCCAAAACGCCTTCGAGTTAGAGCACTGTTGCAAAATGTCTTTGTTCAAATCTCAGTGTTAATGGCAGAGAGCTCCAACAGTTCCCTTGCAACAAATCAGCTCCCGGCACAGATTTGTTTCTGCCGATGAACGTAAAAAGCAGTTGAGGAGCCTGAGAGTCGGGCAGACACAGATGGGGTTTGTGAAGGGTAGAATCATAGTTTTTAAAATATTTTAAAAATACGATAGAGCCATATTTTTG
>NW_012152555.1:6671-7020 GCF_000956105.1 Propithecus coquereli | reverse complement strand
TGTCACTTACCAGCTTCTGGTTTCCCTTCAAACGCCCACGCGCGGGAGCGAAATCCAGGGGGCAGCAGTCGGAGCCGAGCACGTTGCGTTCTGGACGCGCACTCCGAGAAGCGCCGAAAGCCCCGGCCCTCCCACGCCGGGCCCCCACCCGGAGCCCCGAGGACTCGCCTTGCGCGCGCGCCGGGCGGGCGGGGATCCCCAGCGCCTCTCCCTGCGCGGGGCGCTCGGTCCTCGCCCCTCCGCCCCGGGCGCGGGGCCGCCTCCTCCTCCACGGTCCCCGCACGCTGCCCGCAGCCGCGTCTGCTGCCGGGCGGCGGCCGCGCGGGCGGCGCTGTTTCCCGGGCGGGCG
>NW_012152555.1:3481-3864 GCF_000956105.1 Propithecus coquereli | reverse complement strand
GGCTAATGCCCTTTGAGCACTTATGTGCTGGTTGCTGTTCCAAGCAATTTACTTGAAAGAGCTCATTTAATTATCTTAAGCTCTCCTTGGAGAGAAAGTGTTATTAAGAAACTTAAGAAAAAGAGAGGTTGAGTCATCTACACCAGTCAACCAATTAGGACTACAGGAGTGGGAGAATTCCAATCCAGTCACTCTAGGTTCTGCCCTCTGCACTTAGGGCCTCTTAGGGAAAGCACAGTTACTGGGCTTAAGAGGCCTGCACTCAAAATGGAGCTGGTGTAGGTTGTGGCGTTTTGAGCAAACTAATTAACTTAATCTGAGCCTCAGTTTCCCCATCTGTAAACTGGAAATAATAATATTTAATGTGATTTTATATTTAGGGC
>NW_012152555.1:0-1416 GCF_000956105.1 Propithecus coquereli | reverse complement strand
AGTACATCAGTGATCTCTACCAGTTATTTTTTTTAATGTTTTTAAAAACATGCTTGCACTAACATGTAACACTTAAATTGTGAGGTCATACCCATATAACTACTTAATTTTTTTTAAATGTTTTCACCCCCTTGCTTTTTAAACCAATTTCATTAGATGACCTCTGAATGTATACTAAACTAGGATTGATTTCAGGCTATATCCCTGACCTCCTTAGTTTAGTAGTTTTAGTGTTCAGGTTAATGTACAATAATGGAAGGAAATATAGAGACCCTGTGATACATATATTCTTGTACCAGGATGCATTATGACACATTATTACATTTTAATTCCCTCAACAGGGCTCTGAGATAGGTACTATCATCTCCTTTTTAGCCAATGAAGAAACTGAAAGGTTATCTCATGTAAGAACTCACAAGCAGTAAATAAGGGAGTCAGATAATGTGAATTCAAAGCATATGCCTTAAGCATTATGCTGTAATGCTTTTAACATTTTGACCATAAGGACCTCTTTTCTGAGGTCTAATTTTTTGGGGAAAATAATATAACTTGTAGTCAGGCATGTATAATGATCTCTCCTGGATTCTCCCATTGCCCTTAATTGTTACCTCTATTCAAGTACACTTGGCCATCAGTCTTGCATTACGATACTTGGAATCTTTTCTTATTATTATTTGTACTCCCTGAAGTACTCTCATATAGCCTTAGGTAAATGTTTGTTTTATCAAGTTGAAATACTTATATTCATTACATTTATTCTTTTCGGTACTTTGTTACAAGAGTTACTTTGAAAATTTCATTAACTGTGTCTCACCACAAGAGAATCACTTAGTGGCTGTCACTACAAATTACTGTAGACATAGAAGCAATGTTAAATAGTCAGCCAACTCAGTTATGGACAAAAATTGATAGTATTTGGAATTAATTTATTGCAAAATATAAGTACGAGTGACCTTTGAGGTGAGCTTATGGATTTCAGAAATGGAAAACTTAGAAATAAACAACCCAGATCAACATTTAATTAAGACTATTATTAATATTAAACACATTAAGAGTATTTTATCAGCACAGTAAACAGCAGTGCAATCATCATAATAGCTACCATCTATTGATTTCTTAAAATAAGTCAAATAATATGTTAAACATTTTACAGCTATTATTGATTTAACTAATTTTTAGAGATATTTTAAGATGTGATGAGCCACAAAGATAAACAAAGTAGACCTACTTCATTATCATCTTGAAGCTTACAGTAAGATAGCAGAGGCAGCTATTACTCAAATGTTCACACAGATTTTTATATATGTGTGTATAACATATTTGTGTATTATGTGTATACATTACATATAAGATACTACATGTATAGCATACATATGTATAGATAAATATATAATACATACTCCATAGTATATCTAT
>NW_012152554.1:24679-25201 GCF_000956105.1 Propithecus coquereli | reverse complement strand
CATTAAAAGACTTTCAGCCAATTTGCAAAACTCCATTAAGCAGTGATTAGATAAAGACATATGTTATACATGTATCTGAAAACTTCTGCTTATGAAAAAAATATTTTGTTGGAAAAATCATTTAGCGTCTCAGGGCTTTGAAGAAAATATGTTTGCAATTATTCCATTACAAAGCCTAACTATAATTTGTCTTTATCCTGGGGGCTAGAAAGAATAATTTTTGAATTAGAACTTATTTCATTTTCAGTGTGGTTCTTTGGTAGCCTTCTATCTATTTCCCTCATTTTGAACTTTTAAAATGCAAGCATTTGCCAAATTAAGCCTTCCTTCCACCAGAAACTTAAAAGAAAGAAAATTGAGATTACTCTGAGGGATGAAGTTTCTTCAGACATTGAACAATTAGCATTCTTTGAAAGACTCACAATTTAAGTACAAACAATATAAACTTCAAAAAATAAATTAACTAGATAGAAGGATGAAGGAAACTGAGATACCTATCAATTTAAAATTTTCTCTATTGTC
>NW_012152554.1:12601-14044 GCF_000956105.1 Propithecus coquereli | reverse complement strand
TTTGTTTGTTTTTGTTTTTCCTACCTGGAACAAGACATGTATTTTGAAGAGATTAAAGAAAAAGAGGAATGAGAAGGTGTTTGTTGGTTTCTGGAAAATTTAAACAGTGAACATTTATTTTGTTATTGTTATCTAACATGTTTTGAGCATTTACGACACAAGCTATGATCTAGTACTATTGTAATCACCATTTCTAAGGCTTCTGGGACCACATAGCAATGGGAACTTCACATCAAGTGTTCTTCACTCGGATCCTTAGACATGGGAGGATGAATCTGAGGCCCATAAACAAAGACACTGTAGACACAGTTTTACTTGTGAGTGCATTTCTCTAGGAAGAGGCGCAACAATTTTTTTTTTAGATCTTTAAGATGATCCATGAGTCAAAAATGCTAAGAAAAGCAAAACTTCTACAGCTTCATACAGACATTCTCCTCTGCTTCATATCTCTCATTTAATGACAACACCATCCTCCTCTCACCCATCCTGGAAGGCTGGTAGATGCTATTATTCCTTCTCTGCTTCTTTCAAACGCTGAACACTGTTGATTATAGCTCAAAAGGAACTAGTGAATCCATTCCCTCTTTGTAGCTCTGCCTCAACTTTTACAACCTTCTTTCTCGTCCCTTTCAACTATCCACATTACTTTGACTCATCAAAGATGCTAAGACTCTGCACAGCACACAAGATCTGCAACAACTTGGCCTGCAGTTTTCCTTTACCCACTATTTTGCCTCCACACTTTATATTCCATTTTCAGAGATACATCTTTTATAGAAAAAATGCCCTCCATAATTTTTCTTAAAGGCTTGCACTTTGTAGCACATTCATTCCAATCTCACCTGCCTCCACAAATTTCTATTCAAATTAATGACTCTTCTTTCTAGAAGCCTTCCTGAATGCCCAAGGCTAAATTAAATGCCCTTTCTCTGTGCTTCAGTCTAGAGCAGTGGTTCTGAAACTTCAGCTGCAAGAGAATCACCTAGAAGGTTTCTTAAAACACACACTGCTGATTCAGGTTCTCATTCAGCAGATCTTAGGGTGGGGCCTGAAAGGTTGATCAGGTCAGACAATTACCATGTAGGATTTAGCCCCACACTTACTGAACTGGCTCAACTTCTGGGTCACTGCTGAGTCTTAGAAAGCCCCAGCCAAGATGGTGGGTCAGCATGTTACAAAGCAGCAATCTGCACAGTTTGTTCTGCACTGCCTCAGCCACTCTTCTCAGAAGGGCTCTGGAAGTTGGTAGACACCTGGAGACATCACTGACCACCAAATACACCTGCCCCTGAAGTACTCATTTATCTTACTCTTTATTGATATACCAGCATTTCATCTCCAGCGGCAAAAGTCACTAGCCATGTAAATAGTTTTACTGACTTCATCTCCATAATTTTCAATTGACTGGCTTTTAGCAGAGAGCTATCAAAGCTATTAGAGTTG
>NW_012152554.1:0-996 GCF_000956105.1 Propithecus coquereli | reverse complement strand
CTCCGGAGTCATCTGCCTCAATAACAATGGTTTTTGTCTTAGAAATCTTTCTTTGATTTTATAAACTGGCATGATTTCTTGTTCTGTTATGAATGTACACTTCTCTAGTCCTTCAATAAGTCCATCACACATTTTTATATCGTCACCTATAGGCACTTTTTCTGCAGTGTTATCGTCATCTTCATTGTCACTACTATCACAATCATCTTGATTTAGAACTGTTTTAGCCAGTTCACCACCAGTCAATGAATGAACAAGTGGAGCCTCATTATTGACGTTAAAATCTCTTCAATATTCACTTCTTCGAGCTTAGTGGCGGACTCTGTTTTTGCACATATAAGGAGGTCAGACATCATTTTTTTCTTACTTGACATACAGAATCCTTCAAAGTCGCAACTTTGTTCATCATCATCACTGAACGTAATTACAGGCCGGAAGTTGTACCAGCCATGCACAACTATGTCTTTAGCTACTGTGTTCCAAGTATTGGCAACAGTATATACAGCATCCTTCATGCTAAATTCCTTTTGAAAACCTTCCATATGCACACCTCTGTTCACTGCTGCTAGCATACTATTCAAGGAAGTGTTTGTATATTTACCTTTATTAATCTAAGGATACTCCAGTGACACGGCTAAATTAATGAAGTCACATTTGGGGTAAAGTACATGGCATAAACATCATTTTTGATGAAAATTTCAGCTGGGGGATAAGCAGAACAGTTGCCAAGGAATAATAAAATCTTGCAGTTGTCCAGTCCAGCTTTCTTGCAATAAGCACAAACCACTGGTATAAAATGTTTGTAAAACCAGTTGGAAAAGATGTCCCTAGTGAGTCATTCCTTTTTGTTAGCTTAATAATAGACTGGTAAGAAATTCACTCCTTGAAAACAGTGAGGACACGGGCTCTTTCTTGCCCATCAGATCAAGTTTGCACTTACGTGTGCCTGCTGCGTTAGCACATCCCAGCACAGTTATTCTGTCTTTGATGTCCTTA
>NW_012152553.1:13398-13741 GCF_000956105.1 Propithecus coquereli | reverse complement strand
AATTCAACATCTCAAAAAGAACAGGAAAGTAGGGGTAGTTATGATATAAAAATTGATTTGGAACTTTGAAACACACACTTTTCCAAAGACATAATCATTATGTTCCTGGATTAGTCTCTAAAAACCTATTAATTTCATAAATTGCCAAAAAATGATACAAATAGTATTATTTCTAACTATAAATTATAGAGCATTTCCTTATCTGTGTTCCCTTCAACACTTGGTATTTCTGATGACTTTTTTTTAATTTTTTTTTTTTTTTTTGAGACAGAATCTTACTCTGTTGCCTAGGCTAGAGTGCCGTGGTATCAGCCTAGCTCACAGCAACCTCAAACTCCTGAGC
>NW_012152553.1:10673-11683 GCF_000956105.1 Propithecus coquereli | reverse complement strand
GAGATCCTGAGGTATAGGAAATGATAATTTCAGTGGTTAGAAATGTCCTTATGACAAGTGTTTAAAACAAGATAAAAGAAATATTTACTTAAAAAGAAAAAACCCAATAACTATATAATTGAAGTGGCAAGGAACAGTGATGATTACTTTAGAAAAATCCTTTTTGTACCTGTCTTTTACTACGACCTTTGCGTGTTCATCAATTTCCATCTCTTCTACATCCTCATTCACAGTTTTAATTATCCCATTTTCTTTGTTTTCCTCACTTAACAGCTCATATCGTCCACTTTCTAAGGCTGATCTCCAGATGTGTCGATCTGTAACCTGTAACAAAATCACTAACCCTGAAAAATGGAGTATGTTGCTTCTAAGAGGTATGTTCAATGTACACACAGAATTAATTCATGGATATTCTAGAGCAGATTATGAATCAAAAAGGAATGTAAAGATAAGATTACTAAGTGGCCAAAATGGAATTCATATTATCCATAGAAGAAAGCTCTAACACCTTACTTTTATATAAAGAAATCATAAACTCTAAGATTGGTCAACTTGATACTAGCAAAAATGTGACACATGATGGCAAAGGCATGAACAACAAAAGCACATATATCAAGCAGGAATTACTTACAGATCAAAAAAGTTAACAAAGAAACCAACAAACAAACTAAACTCAGCAAAGAAAGCAAGAGCTAGTCAAGGAAGAAGAAACTATCCTTATACATTTCAACATCTGATGAAAACATCATAAAATATACATTTAAAATACTAAAAATTATTTAAAAAGCCAATTATATTCATTAAATTCTGCTTAAGAAAGCAGATAGTTCTATAGCATATTTAAGAAAGATTTTTGGCCGGGCGCAGTGGCTCATGCCTGTAATCCTAGCACTCTGGGAGGCCGAGGTGGGAGGAGTAAGATCACGTATGTACTAAAAATAGAAAAATAAGCCAGGCTTTATGGCTTGTGCCTGTAGTCACAGCTACTCATGAGGCTGAGGCAGGAGGAT
>NW_012152553.1:0-403 GCF_000956105.1 Propithecus coquereli | reverse complement strand
TGAGAATTCCATTCTTATTGCTGAATAATTCTTCTGTATGGATATATCACAGAAGGGATATAGCATTTGTTTATCCATTCATCAATTGATGGACATTTGGGTTGTTACCACTTTTTGGGTATTAAAAATAATGCTGCCATGAATATTTATGTATACATTTTTGGGTGAATGTATGCTCTTAATTCTCTTGAGTATATACCTAGGAATGAAATCGCTGGGTCATATAGTAATAAATGGTTCAACTGTTTGAAGAACTGCCAAACTGTTTTGCAAAGCAGCTGCACCATTTTACATTCCCACAGCAATGTATGAGAGTTCCCATTTCTCCATGTCCTTTAAAAACACTTGTTATTGTCTGTCAATTTGTATACAGCCAGCCTAGTGGGTGTGAAGTGGTATCTTT
>NW_012152552.1:381563-382292 GCF_000956105.1 Propithecus coquereli | reverse complement strand
ATTTAAATATATATCCCCCAAAAGCTCTCCACATAAAAAGTTAAAATAGCACTAGTCAATTATCCACAAATTTAAAAAAAACAACCTATCCCCTCTACAAAGGCTCTCCCAAATTTGAAGCAGTTGGAGAGATCCATCATCTTATTCTTAAGATTAAATATTCTTAATAACAAAATGGAGTTTGATAGAGTACTAGAAACAAAAGCACAGTCCAATCATATTTATGAGCAGAAACACAAAAGGAAATATTAACAAATCAAATCCAACTACGTATAAAGACAACAAAAATGATAACATGTCATCAGCAAATAAGATATATCCCAGAACTCCAAGAATATATAATGTTAGTTTCACCACATAGCAAAATTAAAAGTTGAATGATATAATAATGTATTAGACTCATAAAAATATTTCCAACCTTTAATATGCTTCTTGATAAATTTCTCAACAACATAGGAATACAAGGAAAATAACAATGTGTTAAAAGATATTTACCAAAATACAAACAAAACTTTTTATTGAATTGTGATATGTTTGTAGCACACAACAGAGATTACTGCTATTCTGCTTCTTTTCAACATTATATTGGAAATTCAAAGCACTGGATAATGACAGAAAAGATAAATGAAGAATTAATACAAGATATATGGATAGAAAAAGAACTAATCAAATGGTTATTATACTGATTATGAAGATATACACACAGTAAAAAATAGCAAAATATTATTT
>NW_012152552.1:379304-379943 GCF_000956105.1 Propithecus coquereli | reverse complement strand
AAATGAATATAGATTTCCCATAATATGTTTTCTGTCTAAAACTCATGTTATACAGTTAAACTTAAAACATTCCTTGTTATTGCAGACTATAAAGATGGTAAACACTTTCCCAGCAGCTCAGACAAGAGCTGATGAAGTTTATATCTCTGTTAGGCCTTTGAATGAGAAAATATTATAATCAAGAGAAATTGAAACACTGATTTTCCCTACTAGCTACTTGGTGGGTTAGAAACTCCAACCAAAAATTGACATGAAAAACTGTCACAGGATCATTGACATCACTGTATCTCTGACAGAAGCCACATAAAACCACTGAAAAGGTGGCAACATAATAATTTAAAAGAATACATTCACATTGAGAAAATCAAATATGTTAATAGAAAGTTAAAATAGGTACTAAATTAAAAACAAAAACCTCATCTCCTTTGGAGCTTCAAGAATACACGGTACGAAATACATCTGATAATTAAAATCTAGAGTGTTTATCATCTTATGTATATCAATAAGCAATATAAATTTGCAACACTGTTTTCTGTAAAACTCAGTAAGTAATTAAGCCATGTGGTACAGATAAATTTTAACATTTTCCATTTTAAAAGACACAATTTACTAGATATAAGATCATATCAACAGCAAAGA
>NW_012152552.1:374807-375914 GCF_000956105.1 Propithecus coquereli | reverse complement strand
TTCTAAAGACCTAAAAAATGCCTGCATGTATGAATATAAGCATAAGTATATATGAATGAATACAAACATATGTAAATATATGCATCCATTGTGGCATACAGCATTTTAAGGAGGCCCAACTTGTGGTTTTCATGTGCTTGTGTGACCCCATCCATTTGTGAATAAGACTGTGACTTGCTTTTAACCAATAGAATAATGCAAACATAATGGAATATACATTATTACATGTAGGTGATTGCATTACTTTTTATATGATTGTAGCATGTGTTTCTTATTAGTGTTTCCATTGGTAAATGTGTGAAAGCAAGTGGCTATGTTGAGTGACCTCATAAGGCAAAGAATCATTGGTGGCTTATAGGAGCTGATAAAAAGAGTTTAGGATGGCCTAAATTCAACAGCTAGCAATGAACTTCAGTTCTCAAGTTTATAACCAGAAGAAACTATAATCTGCCAACAACTGCATGAGTGAGGAAACATGTGCTTCCTTAGTCAAGCCTTCAGATAAGAACAGATCCCAGACACATACCTTGATTGTAGCTGTATGAGGCCCTAAAATACAGTACCTGCCTCTGAGCCCCAGAAACTGTAAGGCAATAAATGTATATTATTTTCAGCCACTAGGTATATGATAATATTGTTACAGAGCAACAGAGAATTCCTAGTTATAAAGAGAGAAAAATTTCCACCAAGATGAGTAAAACAGAACACACAACAGGATGCAGTTGAACTGAATGTTGAAACTCCAAACTAGGCACATTTTTCTCCTCCTCCTTCAGATCCAACAGCCAAAAAAAGAGCTTGTTGACTGGCTGAGGGGGTTGAATCAGGCTACCAGAAGAAATTGAATTGATAATAGAGTTTATGTGGAATGTAGGGGATTTAATTGGTTGCCTCTTGCTCTTCTCAGGGCCTGTGTTTGAAGTCAATGAAAAAAACCACAAAAATCCAACTCAGGCAAGAATGCTAATGACATAGGAATCATGGTTTGATCATTCCCCTCACCCCTTCAGGAAAGAAACTAAGATCAGCTGATGTGCTTGCCCAAGGTGAAGAAGTACAGAATAATGATGGAGAAAAGTAGTTATAAATACCAGCTATAGCCACATG
>NW_012152552.1:371858-372596 GCF_000956105.1 Propithecus coquereli | reverse complement strand
CAGGATGGACCGCATATACAACAGTTGTCCATCCTATAAGATTATAACGGAGCTGAAAAATTCCTCTCTCCTGGTGACATAGTAGCCTTCTTAATGCTGTAATATGAAGCATTACTCATGTGTTTTGGTAATACTTGTGTAAACAAATCTATTTTGCTGCCAGTTGTAGAAAAGTCAAGCATATGTAATTATGTACAGTACATAATACTTGATAATGGTAATAAATGACTGTTACTGATTTATGTATTTGCTATACTATAATTTTTTAGATTATTTCAGAGTGCATTCCTTCTACTTGTTAAAAACAAAGTTAACTGTTAAACGAACTCAGGCAGACAGTTCAGGAAGTATTCCAGAAGAAGGCATTGCTATTGCAAGAGATGATATCTCCTCGTGTATTGTTTTCCCTGGAGACTTTCCAGCGGGACAAGACATGAAGATGGAAGACAATGATATTGATGACTTTGACCCGTAGTAGAACAAGACTAATGTGTATGTCTGTGTCTTATTTTTTAACAAAATCTTTTGAAGTTAACTGTTAAACAGACTCAGGCAGACAATTCAGGAAGTATTCCAGAAGAAGGCATTGCTATTGCAAGAGATGATATCTCCTCGTGTATTGTTTTCCCTGAAGACTTTCCAGCAGGACAAGACATGAAGATGGAAGACAATGATATTGATGACTTTGACCCGTAGTAGAACAAGACTAATGTGTATGTCTGTGTCTTATTTTTTAAC
>NW_012152552.1:367857-368963 GCF_000956105.1 Propithecus coquereli | reverse complement strand
CAGTGTAGATAAATGGTTCTGGCTCAGAGTCTCCCAAGGATTGCAATTAAGATATCAATCAAGGCTGTAGTTATCTGAATGTCTGAAGGAAACTAAAGTATCCCTGCCCAAGATGGCTCATTAACATGACGGTTGGCTTCTTGCCTTAGTTCTTTATTGGCTGTTAGAAGGAGGCTTTAGTTCCTCACTAAATGGACTTTTCACAGAAATGTTTGGGATACATTTTAATATGTCAGCTGGTTTCCAGCAGAGTAAGTGTTATGAGGGAGAGAAATGTCTTTTAGGACTTAGCCTTAGAAATTATATATCATCATTTCTGTCATATTCTTTTTTTTTTTTTTTACTTCAGAATATTACAGGGTACAAGCGTTTTGGTTACATATATTGCTTTTGTACAGTTTGAGTCAACGTTATAACTGTGCTCATCTCCCAGATAGTGTGCATTGTATCTTTTAGGTGTGAATTTGCCCAATCCTTCCTGCCGCCTCTCACCTGCTTGATTTCCATTGAGTTTTATTTCCTTATGTGCATGCCAGTGTTGATCTATTAGCTCCAGTTTAATAGTGAGTATATGTGGTGTTTGTTTTTCTATTCATGAGATACTTTACTTAGAAGAAAGATCTCCAGTTCCATCTAGGTTTTTACAAAAAGTATTAGTTCTCTGTGTTTTTTCTATAGCTGAGTAGTACTCCATGGTATATATATATACCACATTTTATTAATCTACTCATGTATTGATGGACACTTGGTTTGATCCACATCTTTGGGATTGTGAATTGTGCTGCAGTATATGTTCTAGCACAAGTGTCTTTTTGAGAAAATGGCTTTTTTTCCCTTGGGGTAAATGCCCCCAAAATGGGATTGCTGAATTAAATGGTAGGTTTACTTTTATTTCTTTGAGGTATCTCCATACTAATTCCTATAAAGGTTGTACTAGTTTGCAGTCGCACCAACTGTGTATAAGTGCTCCTTTGTTTCCACATCTGCACCAGCATCTGTTGTTTGGGGATTTTGATAAAAGACATTCTCACTGGAGTTAGGTGATATCCCATTGCAGTTTTGATTTGAGTTTCCCTGATGATTAGAGATTTTGAGCATAATTTTAT
>NW_012152552.1:353871-367491 GCF_000956105.1 Propithecus coquereli | reverse complement strand
TATCCATTGTGAATTAATGTTTGTTAGTGGTTAGAGTTGGGGATCCTGTTTTAGTCTTCTACATGTGGCTCTCCAATTTTCCCAGCACCATTTATTGAATAGGGATTATTTTCCCCAATGCATGTTTTTGTCTGCTTTGTGAAAGGTAAGATGACAATATGAGAATGGTTTTATATCTGGGTCTCTCTTCTGATCCATTGATCTTTGTCTCTGTTTTTGTGAGAGTACCATACTGTTTTGGTTATTATAGTCTTATAGTAAAGCTTGAAGTCTGGTAAATCGATGCCACCCAAATTTAACTCTTTTTGCTTAAGGTTGTGTTGGCTATGTGAGGTCTTTTCTGGTTCTATACAAATAATAGTATTTTCCCTAGCTCTGTGAAAAATTATGTTGTATCTGTAATTCACTTTGGGTAGCATAGACATTTTAAATATGTTTATTCTGCTGATCCTTGAGCATGATATGCTTTTCCATTGTTTATATCCTCTCTGATTTTCTTCAGTTCCAACAGAAACACTCAAATATACACAAGGACATGGAAATTAAACAACCTACTGCTGAAGGATTCATGGGTCAAGGAGGAAGTTAAGATGAAAATCAAATAGTCTTCAAACTAAATGACAAAGGGACACAAGTTATCAAAATCTGTGGGATTCAGCAAAAGCAGTCCTAAGAGGAAAATTCATAACCATAATTGCCTACATCTAAAAGACCAAAAGATCACAAATCAGAATCTAATGAATTGTTTAGAGGAACCTTAAAATGAAGTACGAACCAATCCAAACAGAAAAAAAGAAATAACTAAGGTAATGGCAGAACTAAATGAAATTGACAACAAAAAAATTATACAGAAGATTAATGAAACAAAAAGTTGATTCTTTGAAAAGATAAATGAAATTCACAGACCTCTTGCTAGATTAACTAGAAGAAGAAAAGAAAGGACTCTAGTAAGCTCAATCAGAAATGAAGAGGGAGATATTACAAATGATCGCATAGAATACAAAATATCACCTATGAATGCTATAAAAATAGATATGCACTTAAAGTTGAAAATGTGGAGGAAATGGACAAATTCTTGGAAACACAAACCTCCCTAGGCTCAATCAGAAAGAACTAAAACTCCTGAAGAGACCAATATCAAGTAACGAGATTAAAACAACAATAAAAAAATAAAAATCCAACCAAAAGAAGACCCTGACCAGATGGTTTCATGCCCAAATTTTACCACACCTACAAAGCAGTACTGGCATCTATATTGCAGAAATTATTCCATAACATCAAGAAGAAAGGAATCCTCCCAAACTCATCCCATGAAGTCAATATCACCTTGATACCAAAGCCAGGAAAGGACACAACAACAAAAAAAGAAAACTAAAGATTAATATCTTTTATGAGTATAGATGTAAAAATTCTCAGTGGAATTCAGCTGCACATCAAATAAATAATCCACTATGATCAGGTGGGCTTCATTCCAGAGAAGCAAGGATGGTTCAACAATGCAAATCTATAAATGTGATTCACCACATAAACAGAAGCAAAAACAAAGACTATATCACCGTTTAAATAGATACAGAAAAAGCATTTGACAGAATTCAGCACCCTTTGATAACAAGAACTTTTACCAAAATAAGCATAGTGGAACATACCTCAATATTATAAAAGCCGTATACAACAAACGCATGGCCAACATCATACTGAATGGGGAAAAATTGAAAGCATTCCCACTTAGAACTGAAACCAGACAAGGTTGTCCAGTATCACCATTTTTATTCAACACGGTGCTGGAAGTCCTAGCCATAGTAAGAAGGCAAGAGAAAGGAATCAAGGGTAAACAAATGGAAAAAGAAGATTTCAAACTATTGCTTTTTGCAGATAATGTAATCTTATATCTAGAATACCCCAAAGATTCTGCCAAGAGCATGCTGGAACTGATAAATAAATTCAGCAAAGTCTCAGGTTACAAAAACAATGTACACAAATCAGTAGCATTCCTGCATGCCAACAAGTTGAGAATCAGATCAAAGACTCAATATCTTTCACATTAGCAACAAAGAAAATAAAATATATAGGGATATATTAACCAAGGAGGTGAAAGACCTCTACAGGGAGAGATTTGAAACATTTCTTCCATATTCTATTTCCCACAGAAACCAATCCTAATATAAAGGGTGAACAACAATAGAGTGTGAATACCAGGAACTTGAATCATTGAGAACCACCTTGGAGCCTGTCTTCCATGTAGATATTGCCACGTGTAAATATGATTTTCCATTCCATTATCCCAAATAATTAAATGACTCTTTGAGACATGAAAGAACATTCTTAACCAGGGCCCTTTATAACGGGTCCTACTTTCTGCTCCATCAAGGACTACATAAGTCCTTTTTTTTCACCTCTCAATTTCTTGCACATAACTATAATCATGATGGTGATAATGATGATGATGATGTTTTTCTATATAAGTTAATTATTTTTTGGTACTTAGTGATAGAAACTGATGTAATCAATTCACCTATATTAACTTATTTGACACTCAAAACAACTTTATGAGATGTGTACTATTATTATCCGAATTTTAAAATTGGAGAAACTGACACTTAATTGTTAAGTTCATATAAATAATAAGTGACAGGAGCAAATTAAGAAGTTAAATTAATAAATTAATTTTTTTATTTAATTGAAGTTTTATTCAACTAATCATAATGTTTATATCATGCATATTTTCTATCCTTTTCACAAGCCATTCAATGACCATCTGATTTTCCAAGATCCTGGAAATATTCTTTTACTTTATCCATCAAAGCTTAATTTAACATTATTTTTCATGATTCCCAACTGCTATGTTCTCTTTCTATTATGGCCCACAGCATTTTATCCATATCCAATTACTTTAATGTATTTTTTGGACTTGTTGGATTTGCTACAAGATTATTAGTTTCTTATACATTATTAAAGGAAATGATACATAGTATATAATTAATTTTTATTTGTTGAGTGATAGAAATTATTGGAAGGAGAGACACTGAGTTGGTCTTATATGATTGGTAGTTCATAAAAGGTCTGAGATGTGAAAATATAACACATGTATGGAAACAAAGATATTTGTAATGATATTAGTACTAATAATAGTGAACATGTTTTGAATGCTTATAAGAAATATAGTTCTAAACAATTTTCAGTTTTCAGTTATCATCCCTTTGATTTTCCCCATCATCCTATAGAATGTGTTATATGATATTGTCCCTATTATAGGGATAATAAAATTGAAACATAGTTCTAAAAAGTGGTAGAACAGCATTTGAAACCAATACTCAAATTAAAATTCTATACTCTTAGAAAAGTGATTTCACAAGTTTTACTAGAGTTTATGGCTGAAATTTATTAAATGGATAATAAGAATCCATAGAACACATTTTAACATCGGAGTAACATGTTCAAATGATATCATATGATAATTATTATTTTTACTATGCACAATGGACCAACTTAAGGAGGGAATACAGGTTATAAGACCTAAACTTCACATATATTTCATATATATATATACATATATATATATGAAAGCACATATTATATATATAATTTTATTATGTTATAGGAAAAAACATTTCAAATTCTAAACTCTTAAATTGACATTTACTTCACAGTTCTATAAATTGAGAAGCACACAATAAGGTGAAATAATAGGCTGAAATATACAATAATAATCCAAGTACATATAGTCAAACAAAATTGAGAAAATTGAGAACCAGATCTTTCTTGAAGTCACATGGCAAGCTAATTGCCATGTTGTACTAATTTGTAGTCATTTTTCCCCATTAAACCCGACTAGTCATTAGTCTGTAACTTCTTGAAGCAGAGAGAAAATCTGAACTTCTAGAACTATGAAAATTTGGAGTAATCAAGATAAATTGGTATTTTGAAAGTATTTTTGGTAAATACATAACACCATATAATTTAGATATTATTCTTTAGACTGAAAAATAAATGACAATACATGTGAGATATACCTTAAATTCTTTGGTTTTGGTTTTAGTTTTGGTTTTAGAACTTCGTCAGTATTTATCAGAGTGGATTTCTAAATTTTAAAAACTTTTACAACTTATTATTATCCTTAAATTTTTCATAGTAGAGAGAAAAATTTTTCATTTCTTTATTTTTAAGTGGAAAAAATACGCCAATTAATCATGCTAAAATAAATGTCCAATATTAGGTAAGGAATATCTTAATAATTTTCTACCATATATTCTAGCAACCCATTCATTATAATAATGAATCTTATGTAGGAAAACTCAAAACCCAAGTACAGACATGATTAAATCCGATTTCTCTTCTCTCAAGATGCAGAAAATGAAAGTTATTAGTGACATTTGAACTCCTTCTGTGCTCTCTCTCATTTCTAAGTTACATGCTAGTAATACAAAAAATACTTTGCTATAAAAGTAAGACTTTTACAAGATTCATGGACTTTGCTAGTGATTCTTTCACCTTTCAGACTCTTTCCAATGTGGTTCATATCAATTGTGACACAAAATCATTATGGGATAATCTTGGTTCATGACTACTGAATGGGTGGTCTCCGTTAAGTGTCCCCACATAGATGACTATATTATAAGTACCTCCATGGCTTGTTTCAACACTGAAGTCAAAGGTCATATCTGGATAGAAATAAAATTCTATTTAATAACTTAGAGGGGAAATCAAATCTCTCTAGCTGGAAGTAATGTCTTCTCCATTAGAGTTCTCATAGTGATTTAACTGCCTATCTTTTATAGTGCTTCTCACTTTCTACCTGTTATTACAGTTATTCATCAACATATTTTCACAGAAACTTCTTTAAGATCAGGATCTTTGCATTGTACAGAGCACATAGAATAGTAGATCAAAATCTTAGTAACTCAATGAAATTTTGTTAAATGTGTAAGTCAATTAATCGTGTTGAAATTAAATTTATTATTACAGAAATACAAAGAAAAATTTCAGATGGTCTATTCTGACATTTGCTTAAAAAATATTTTTTTACAGATTGAATTAGGCAAAATTCAACATAGAAATACAATCAGTAGGTGACATATATTAGGAGAGTTATTGCATGGAATTGGGATATGTGAATGTAGGGATAGGGAACGAAAGTTTAAAATCTATAGTCCGAGAAGTGAGAAATGGCATGCTGGACTCTCAGGCATAAGCTGAAGTTACCATTCACAGGTGGAATTTCTTCTTCCTCAAGGAAGCCTTACTTCTGCTTTCAAGCCCTTTCAACTAATGGAATCAGACACATCCAGAGTACCTAGGATAATTACCCTGAAAGTTAACTATGAACTTTAATCACACCAAAGAGATATCTTCAAATAAAAACCTGGATTCATCTTGGATAGAAAAACTGGAGATTATAGCCTAGCCAAGTTTACACATAACATTGACTAATACAGGTTAAGAAATGTGACGGTGCCATCTATACTAAATAAGTACACACTGATTAGGAAATACAAACCATTTTTTTTTAACTGACATGACTGGTTATAATGCCAAATCACATATATTATCTTCAAATATCTCTTCTACCTAAGATATTATAAAGAATTAGCCAAACTCCAGGATATGGGTCCATTCCTCCAGACTGTGAAATCTTTTTAAGACTTTTTACGCCAACTGTAAGTTGAAAGGTTCCCAGGGACACCCTTACTTTGCTGCAGCAGGCTACAAATTCAAGGGTCCCACAGACTCCCTCAGGTTAAATAGTTTAATTGAATGACTCAAAAAATTCAGGGAAGCACTATATTCATGACTATAATTTTATGATAGCAAAATATACAAATTAGAATCAGCCAAAGGAAGAGGTGCACAAGATAAAATGTGGGAGTATTCCAAACCTGAAACTTCCATCATCCTTGAAGATACTTTACTTTCCTGGTATCAATGTTTGACAATACTCAGTATTGCAAACCAGAGAAATTCACCCACACTTCAGGGTCCAGAGTTTTATTGGTGTTTCATTACATAGGTATGATTGATTGAACCATTCCCCCACAGAATTGAACTCAACTCCAACCTTTTTCCCCCTCTCAGAGGCCAGGCTAATATGCAGCTCAAAACCAATATTTTAATTATAAGACTGGTCTTTCTTATGTGACCAGCACCCACCAAGAGACACCTTAGTAATATCCACTATTGGGTGTGGTCTCAGGGTTCTACCATGAAAAACAAAACACTCCTATCACTCGGACAATTTCAAGGTTTTTGTTTTTACATCCCAGGAATCAAGGGCAAAGGCTAAACTTCTCTTCAAGCTAAAGCTAAATTCCTTATTCTCCTGCAATAAATTTAGACGAACTGTAGAAAATTGCATGAAATAAGATAATTTTGATTCTTGAGTCTCCTTTATTTTACTTAGTATGTATAATATAACAAAGCAGAAGATATTTTGCTTTCTGTAATTTGGACTGTTTCCTCCCTAAGAATGCCTTTTACTCCTAATGAAAAATAATCCCCACTATTTTTAAAATTATGGAATACATTTTGAATATTTACTTGACAAAAATCGTGTATTACATAAAATAGATTTGTTATTGTTTGTTTTATCTCTGTCTTCAGTGAGAAAATATTTTAAGGGTATTGCATTAAGCAAAATATGTCCCATGTTTTAGTAACATGATATTATAAAAGATCTAGTTTTGTAGTGTATCGGAAAGACTTATCATCTTCATTGATTCATATCCAGGCATTTTCTATCCATCATTTTATAAATGGAAATATCCTGCTAAGTGTATACATACTTGTGTGTATGTGTATGCATGTGTTATGAACTGAATGCATCCCTCAATTCATATGCTGATGTCCTAGTCCCCCAATGTAACTGTGTTTGAAGATGGGGTCTCCTAAGAAATAATTAAGGTTTAATGGTGGGGCCCTGATCTGATAGAATTAGCATCATTATTAGAAGAAACATGAGAGCTTTCTTCTTCTTTCTCTCCATACTCCCACTTAGTGCATTTTTCTCTGCTATAAAGGAATACCTGAGGCGGGTAATTTATAAAGAAAAAAGTTTTATTTATTTCACAATTCTGTAGGTTTTCCAGGAAAGATGGCACCAGCTGCTGGTGAGAGCATCAGGAAGATTTTGGTCATGGAAGAAAGTGAAAAGAGAAAAGACATATCACATGATAAGAAAGGGAGGCAGAGACAGAGAGACAGGAGGTGGGTGCCCATGCTCTTTAAACAACTATCACTCACGTGAACTAATAAAGCAAGAACTCACTCATTACCTCAGGGAGAGTGCTAAGGCATTCATGAGGGATCCACCTCCATTACCAAAACACCTGTCATCAGGCTCCACTTCCAACCTTGGGAATCAAATTTTAACATGAGATTTGGATGGATAAATATCCAAACTATAGCTCAGACACACACACACACACACACACACACACACACACACACACACGCGCACGCGGAGAGAAAGTCACGTGGGGACATAATGAGAAGATAGCCATCTATAAGCCAGAAAGAGACAGATTGACCATGCTGGCATCCTGTTTGTAGACTCTCAGCCTCCAGAGCTGTGAGAAAATAAATTTTTCTTGTTTAAGCAACACAGCTTGTGGTGATGTGTTATTGCGTCTGGAGCAGACTAATACAGATGTTGGTACCAAGAAGTGGGATGCTAACATCTACTAATGTGAAAGTGGCTTTGGAACTGTGTAATGGGTAGAGGCTGGAGGAGTTTTTAGGTGCATGTTAGAAAAAACCTAGATTGCCGTGAAGGGAATTCTGGTAGAAATATGGATGTTGAAGACCATTCTGGTGAGGAATGGGAAAGAAAATAAAAATGCTAGAGGAAAAGCCTCAATCTCTTAGAAAATACATAAATAATTACGAAAAGTTTGTTGGTAGAAATATGGATATCGATAGAAATATTTATGACAGAAACAGGATGTTGATAGAAATAAAAGTCATTCTAGTGAGGTCTCCAATGTAAATCAGAAACGAGTTATTGGAAGCTAGAAAGGTGATCCTTGTTATAAAGTTACAAAGAACTTGGCTGAAATCTGTCCTAGTGTTGTTTGGAAGATAACACTTTGCAGGTGATGAAATTGAATATTTAGCTGAAGAGATTTCTAAGCAAAGTGTTGAAAGAGCAGCTTGCTTGTTCTTGACGGCTTATAGCAAAATGTAACAGCAGAGAGATGAATTGAAAAAGGAATTGGCAGGTAAAAAAAAAAACCCGAACATTAAGATTCAGAAAATTCTCAGCATGTCCATATAACAAAAGAATGAGAAAGGGTGTTCTGAAAAGAACACTAAGGGTGTGGCTGAACTGTCACTCAAAATAGAGACTATAGAATTATCAAAACAGAAACATTGCCAATTTGAACTGAAGGGGACAGAGATAGGATGAAATGAAGGAAGTTATGACACTTCTTAGATTTTGAAAGACAGAAGAATGGAGTTATTTGGCTATGAATCCACACTATTTTTTTAAGAAAAGGGAAAATGACCTCAAACGCAATTCAGAAATCATCAGGGCTGCTTCTTTGGTTCAAAGGCCAGAGCCACCACTTTAATTTTAATAGGCCACATGGCCTCCACCAGAAACCTTGGATAGCTACTGCCCTGCAGAGGTGTGAAGGGGGCGTCTTCCATCCCCCTGTGAGAGATCCCCACCTGGCAGAGCCGTGGGGGAAGAATGCCCTTTGCCTAGGGCAAGTGGGTCTCAAAAGTGTATCACCGTTACAGGGGGTTCAAACACAGGATATCAAACTGAACAGGATTATTTTGAAGCCTTAACATCTTATGAATTTGCCTCGCTAGGTTTTGGACTTGCTTGAGAACAATTTATGATGTGTTGTGGAGAATTTTTTCTCTTTTGGTTCTGCACAATTAGGGTTATCAGAACAAATATTTTTAAACCTTGGGATCTGGGCTAAAAGACAAGTCTGGAAGTAAAATTATGCCTGTATTGATTGTAAGAACTCCAGAGATATTTATCTTTCCAGAAGTACATGCTTGCATTTCAAGGGGGAATGAGACCTGGTACAATGAAGATATCCCCGGTTGTAAAGCTAAAGACATTGGTTTTTACCTTCCCCTGGAGAAATTTACTCACATTCAGAAGGATCAAAATCCATGATTCTTCTCTGTGTTTTTGAGAAAAATGTGTTTATATTATACTAGGGAATAAAAAGTCTCTCTCTCTCTCTCTCTATAGGATAAACAGCTGTCCTGTTTTTACATAACAAACCCAACAACCAGAATTGCATTTTCAAGGTTCTTGCCTACAGTGGACCTCCTTAAATATAGGATGACGTCTGGTTCTCGTTGTGTCACTTCAGAGTTAAGAATTGGATCAAAGGGGAAAGTATTATTTTCTGTAAATAAATGTTTGTTGTAAGTAAATAATAATTTTATCTGTTCCAGAAAACTGCATTCACATTAATATGATAGTTGTATGTATCAAAGTTTTAAGAATTCACGTCAAAAATAAATAAGATAATGCATTGCTTAGTGATGGGGATATATTTGGAGAAATGTGGTGTTAGACAATTTCGTTGTGCAGAAATCATGGAGTGTACGTACACAAACCTAGATGGTTTAGCCTACTGAATACCTAAGGTTATTACTCCTGGGCTACAAACCTGTAAAGCATGTTACTGTACTGAATACTTTAGATAACTGTTACACAATGGTAAGTATTTGTCTATCTAAACATACAAAAGGTACAATAAAAATATGCTATTACAGTCTTACGGTATGACCATTGTGTAACGTGGCCTGAAATGTTGTTATGCCAACAGACGCTACAATGATCATGAATTCTGTATTATCCCAACTGAACATTCAGTTTGGTTTTTTGACTCTCACAGGTAAGATGAAAATCATACAGTATTGAAGACTGAGTAAGGCTGATCCACTTTGAAAAATGATAGAACTGTGAATAAGTAGTACAATGCTCTTTTCTGTGGAAATTGATATATGTCATAAAATATACATCTTTGACTTTATTATTAATCTGAAAATGACAAATAATTCCAGAGGTTAGGTTCACTTTTATATATCACGTAGCATTATCATATCAGGTTTAAGGTCACAGTATGTAAAAATGTTTCTAAATATCCTTGGTACAGTGTTAGCCTAACCTTGCATAATTGACATTTTCTATTTCACCCCAGTGGGAAATTATGTTTTCTGCCTTTAGGCATTGATGTACCTGGAATTAATGTGCTTTCTCAATGATAGAACTGTTTTGTTGGTGATCGGTGTTTGTAAACAAAGGCAGCATTAAGAATGCAACCTTTGCAAAATATAATGCCACCCATATTTCTGGGTGAAGGAGGATAATACAGAAGTACAAGGAATAATAAGTGGGGTTGCTTATAAAATATAACAAATATTTTCATCTTAAAGGAGGTAGTAATTACTTCTATTGGACAAAACTACTCACTGCATAGTTGCAACTACTGAAAGAAAAAATATGTATTAAAATAATGTGCTGTTAGAAGGCATAAGGTAATTATATTAGTAGAAGCAATAAGTATATGTCTCATACTCATTTCTTTAAAAAAGCAAACAAAATATTTCTGCTTTCTATTTCCATATTTCTAATTCCAAGAAAATTTGTCCTACTTAACTCTAACCCATAATATTCCATGGCTCAGAGTTCATGATTCTATCCCATCTATTAAAATTAGATAGTAAAAAGAAAATCACAAAAGTAATAAGTGAAATAATGATCTGCCTTATGCTACTGCTACAAAAAAGATGGGTAATATTCATCATTAGTATTTTTATTTTGATAAAATAGCAATTTTTATAAATGTATTAACCTTATTCTCCCCTTTCAATGCCAATCTATTTAATTTAATGTTATTTTTCTGTTGTTATAATTGTTGTTATATCATTCTCCAAGACTTGCATTTGTATCTTATCAATGATGGCTTTCAATAAGAAGTCAAATGTGTCAATGCTTTCTTTTTGTTCATACTTGTATCCCAACAAAGGAACGTATTCCAAAGCTTGAAAGGTTTTCTCCTAGATATTTTAGAGTTTTAGGATTTACATATAGATATTTTGTGAATTATTAGTTAACTTTGTGTATGGCATGTGTTAAGAATCAAGGCATATTTTTGTCCATTAAGAATTTTAGTTGTTTCAGCATCATTTGCTGGAAGTACATGTATTCTCTCACTGAATTACTTTGGTGTATTTGTTTGGTCAATTGACTATATATGTATAGGTCTATTTTTGTACTCTATCATTTCACTAATCTATATGTCTCTCTTAACTTTAAAGTAAACCCAGAAACAGGAAGTGAAATCTTCCTTATTTTTCTTCTTTATCAATATTGTTTCACTCATTGCAAATTATTTACATTTTCATAAACATTTTTAAATCTGTTAATTTATATAGGAGCCTGATGGGATGTGATTGGGAATATGTTAACTGTAAAAATCAACATGTTAACTGTAAAAATTTAATATCTTAATCATACTGTGTATTGTATTCATGAAAATTATGTATCTCTACTTATTTAGGTCTTCAGACCTAACCTCTGCAATTTCAATCTGAAATATTTTGTAGTTTTTAGTGTTCAGTATTTAGTACTTGCTATTCAACATATTTTGTGAAATTTATTTCTAAATGTATTTTAATTTCATATTCCAATCATGTATTGCTTGTTTATAAAAATTTGATTATTTTGGTAAAATGACCTTGTATCCTGTAGTTATGCTACCTTAAAATGTTAGTTCATAGACTTTTCTTGAAGATTTTTTTGTACGTACATAACCATGTGGCCTGTGAGTCAAAACGGGTTTACTTTCCTTTTCCCTTTTTATATACTTTATTTATTTTTCTTGCATTATTGCACTGACAAGTAATTTTACATGTTGAATACAAGTGAAGAGAGTGAAAATTTATGCCTTAATCACTACTTTAGAGAAAATGTTTAAATCATTCTTCCTTAGGTATGATATAAGGGATCAGTATATGTAAGATTCCGTTTATTGGAATGAGGAAGATTTTTCTTCTAATTGTTTTGTGCTTTCAATGTCATATATAAGAAACTTTTGCCACATTCAGGTTCAAGATTTTCTCTTATGTGTTTTTTCAACAATTTTGTAGTTCTAGATTTTGCATTTTGGTCTACGATTTATTTTGCATTAATTTCTTTGTGTGATGTGAGATGTTTCAAATCATATTTTTATATGGTTACAGAAAATTACACAATAATAGGATACAAAATTATTCATTGCATTTGTTTAAAATACTACTATATTCCCATTGATTTGTTCTGGCACCTTTTTTCAATGTAATAATCATATGTTTCTGGACTCTCAGTTCTGTTCCATGTAGCTATATGTCTATCTTTATACAAGTATCACACAGCCTTGATATCTGTAGGTTAACAATAAGTTTTATAATCAGGAAGTGTATATTCATCAACTTTTTCTTTTTTCTAATACTTTTAATTATTCTTGGTCCTTTGGTCATCATATACTTTTACATTTGTCAAATTTTGACAAATAGGCTGCAGAGACTTTGATAGAGATTTTATTGAAAAAAATTTATAAATTGTTAAATATATTTAGTTTTTTGCAATAAACATTTTACTGTGGGGGTTTTTTTGAAAAAAAAAATGACTTCTTTTGTTTTGGGTAGATACCCAGTAGTGAGATTGTTGGATCAAATGGTAGGTCTACTTTTAGTTTCTTTGAGAAATCTTCATATTGTTTTCCATAGGGTTTGGAGTCCCACCAACAGTGAATAAGTGTTCATTTCTTGCTGCAAGTGCACCAACATCTATTGTTCTTAGATTCTAATAAAAGCCATTCTAACAGGAGTAGAATGATATCTCATTGTGGTTTTAATTTGCATTTCCCTGATGATTAGTGATGTTGAGAATCTTTTCATGCATTTATTGGCCATTCGTCTGTCTTCTTTTGAAAACATCTGTTAACATCTTCTGCCCACTTTGTTTTTTCCTTGCTGATTTATTTGAGTTCTTTGTAGATTCTAGTTTTTAGCCTTTTAATGGATGTGTAGATTACAAATATTTCCTCTGATTCTGTAGGTTGTCTATTTTCTCTGTTGATTATTTTCTGAGTTGTGCAGAAGCTTTTTAATTTAACCAAATCCCATTTATTTATTTTTGTTGCTACTCTAATTGCCATGTTTCTTAGTCATACATTTTTTAGTTAGACCAAAATCTAGAAGCAGTTTTCCTACAGCACAATTCACAATTTTAATGATGTGGAATCAACGCTACTACCCAACACTTCATGAGTAGATTAACAAAATGTGGTATATGTATACCATGGAGTACTACTCAACCATAAGCAAGGATGAATTAATGCCTTTTGCAGCAATTTGGAAGGAACTAGAGACCTAAGTGCAGTATCTCAGGAATTAAAAAAACAAATGATACATGTGCTTTCTAATAAAGTGGCACTAACTGATGGGCACACATGTACACAGAAGAAAGTAAAAGTCATTGGAAATCAAGCAAGGGGGAGCAGTGGGGGAGAGCAAAAACCAACCTAACGGGTATAATGAACACTATTTGGATGATGGACACATTTATAGCCCTGACTCAAGCCATGTATCAAAAAAATCTGTACCCCT
>NW_012152552.1:349839-351625 GCF_000956105.1 Propithecus coquereli | reverse complement strand
TATTTTATTGATTTCCATTCTAATCTTTTTTATTTCTTTTTTGAAGCTTTTTTTACTTTTTTGTTGTAGGCACTTACTGCTATAAACTTTACTTTTATTACTGTTTTTACTCTATCCCACAGGTTTTGATATGTTGTGCTTTCATTTTCATTTGTTTTGAGAAATTTTTAAATGTGTTTCTCAATCTCTTCATAGACTCACTGATCATTCAGGAGTATGTTGTTTAATTCCCATGTGTTTGTATATTTTCCAGTGTTCCTCTTGTTATTGATTTCTAATTTTATTCCATTCTGGTCAGAGAAAATACTTGGCATGATTTTAATTTTTTTGAATTTTTTAGACTTGTTTCGTGGTCTGACATATGTTCTATCCTGGAGAGTGAGTGGGGCAAGCTGGAACTCAGGTTTCAGGGCAGAGGATTTCTCTCTGGACCGGCTAGTTTAAATGCCCCCTCTGTGGGCACCAGCAGAATTCTTTCCTCTGTTATGTTTCCTCGTGCCAGGATAGCCCTGGTTTCAATGCAAAGTCTCACAATCACTTCAATCTCCCTCCCCCTGGCCATGCAGATTCTTTCTGCATTTCAAGAGCAGGTGTGGCACTGTGGAGGGATGGGGGAGGGGTGGCCTAGGCAATGCAAGTATAAAAAAGTATGTTGGTGTTATACTGAGGTCTTCCTAAAATAGGTTACTTGAAGAGACTTATAAGGAAGAATGCACTAATAATGGCGTAGTGCCTAGATAACAGAAATTATCTAGGGAAAATTTCAAAACATCCTATAGTAACCTCTACTTCATATGAAACTATTTAATATTGAGGATTCAGAAATTCTCTTCATGATAACATTTCAGTGGAAATTTGATCTCTTCTGTACTAAAAATTGGGTCAGGGTGAAAATCAGAAATGATAAACAGGAACAGGGTGAAGGGACTACACAACCCTACTGTTTGATTAATATCAATGAGAGTAAGTTTTAGTTCAATGTATATAGAGACTCATCCAGGAGTACAGCAGGGCTCTGAAAGATTGGTGTAGACTCCTGTTGAGTTTATAATCTGTAAATGTTAAATATTCAAGGCATGCTGCCTGGCTATTCTCAACCAAAGTCAGGACACTACTGGAGTTCAGTTCATTGCACATCATTTACGTTCAATAAACATTTATTTAATGCATTATGTTGTAATCATTTTGCTAATCAAAAGATACAGAATTATGAAGTCATGATCCATTTGTGACCCTTTATAATTTTCAATCTTCTTGTTTATTATTCCTTGAAATACAGTGTAATTTATTAAGGATGAAACTATTATCAATGCCCCCTTTTGCTGTTATATTTATCTATCTATCATGACAAATCCTAATCAGTATAGGGAATGGAAAAAGTGCAAGTATTCTCTGAGGTATATTTATCTTGTAAAGAATATTTCAATGTATAAAGTCAAGATATTTGCCTGTTCAATATGTTCATGCTTTAAAAAACATATAGCATATAGAAAGTACTATATGTTTTAAATGGATCTTTTCTTCTCCCCCTACTCTTTGGAGACTGAATTTCCTTTTACTGTATTAGGTACAAAAGTGAATCAATATCTCAGGGATAAACACACTAAAATTTACTCATTGTTGTATAAAATAAATACTGTTATTGTATAAAAAAGTATAGCATAATAAGGAATATAATAGCTATTGATAGTTTATCTGGTGGCTTAAATTTGCAATAAGAAATCTTCATGTGAGACAAATCATATTTAGATTGCTTGATGTTCCTAGAAATAGAATAAGAACTGAT
>NW_012152552.1:347001-348559 GCF_000956105.1 Propithecus coquereli | reverse complement strand
CCATCTCAAAAAAGGACAATTATATTTTTTCTACAAAACTTTGGAGTCAGTGTTAGCTACTTTCTGTTTCTCACACTCATATTTCAATCCATTAGGAAATTCTTTCATGCTCAACTTCAAATTACATACAGTATCCTTTTTATAACATTTCTATAACCAAAGCCTAAAGTACAAAAATTACTTGCTGTAAACTTTTTAATAAAGTATAAATGCCAATCAAATACGGCATGAATCTTATGTTCTTATGTTCAATTCAATTTTTACAGAAAGAACACATGATTAAAAAAAAAAAAAAAGGTATTACTAGCACCCTGGAGGCTCATTCTTACCCTTTTACAATTACTGCCCCTAAACTCCTCCAAGACATACTATTATTATTGAATAATCTTCCCTATTAGTAAACTTTCTATAAGTGGAATCATACAGAATGTACTTTTATCCTACCTAGAAAATGTTCCTCAATATTACCTTTAGAAATGTCATTCATTCGCATCATTATTGTTGCCTGTACAGTAGTCCCCCCTTATCCACAGTTGTACTTTCCACAGTTTCAAATACCAGCAGGCAACTGTGGTCCTATAATACTAAATGGGCAATTCCAGAAGTAAACAATTCATAAGTTTTAAATGCACTCCATTCCAAGTAGCATGCCTTCCTGCTCAGGATGTGAATCCTCCCTTTGTCCAGGGTATCCAATCTGTATAAGCTACCCACCCATCAGTTACTCAGCAGCCACCTTGGTTATCAGATGGACTATCATGGTGTTGCAGTGCTTGTGTTCAAGTACCTTTATTTTGCTTAATAATGGTCCCAAAGTGCAAGAGTAGCAATACCAGCATATTGTTATAATTGTACTATTATATTATTAGTTATTGTTGTTAATCTCTTATCATGTCTAACTTATAAATTAAACTTTATCATAGGTATATATGTATAGGAAAAAACATTGTATGTATAATAGTTAGTGCTAGCCATGCTTTAGGCATCTACTGAGGGTCTTGGAAAGTATATCCTGTGGATAAGGGAGTAATAGTGTATATTATCCCATTGTAAAAGCATACTGCAATATTTTTGTTATTTTACAGATTCTATAAATTTCAGTTCTTTTAACTTTGGCTCTTGACTAATATTGCTATGATCATTCTTATACATATCTTGTTGTAGTACATATGTATGTATTTTGTTGAAGATATAAGTAGAAGAGGAATTAATGTGGCATGAGAAATGCCTATGTTGAACTTAACACATTTGGCCCGACAGTTTTTGAAAATGATATGACTTATAAATCCAACAACTGCTTATGAGAGCCTGTGAAGCTCTGCATCCTTGCATAAACTTGGTATTAATAGTCTTTTTTATTTTAGCCATTTTAGTGGGTATGCACTTGTATGGTGTTTTAATTCATATTTCTCAATTAATTAATATGGCTGATTATCTTTTCATGTTTAGTGACTATTTTATTTGTGATTCCCGTTTGGATCTTCTGCCACCACTTGCATATTTGCCTATTTCTTGGCCACTTTCTTATTGATTTATAACAGTTCTTATATATTTTAAA
>NW_012152552.1:342778-345721 GCF_000956105.1 Propithecus coquereli | reverse complement strand
GGGCCTGGAGCACCCGCGACGCCCTCCTGGGCGCCATACCCAGGGACCCCCCAGGCCTGGTCGAGGCTGCAGAGGGCCGGTTCGGCTGCTGGGAAGATTCCCGAGGGGCCGGGCAGAGTGGGGTTCTGGAAACCCGTGCCCTTAGGGAACACGGGGCTGGCGGCGGCGGGGGCTCCAGGGCAGGTGGGCGCAGCGCGGGCTCCTCGGCCTCCACGGGCTCCGCGGCCTCCGCGGCCTCGCCACTCTGGTCCCCGCAGTTGTTGCTGGAGCCGAGCGTCTTTGGCCCTGCGGTTCTTGAACCACACCTGCACTTGGTACTCGTTCAGGTTGAGTCGTTCGGCCAGGGCTTCTCGGTCCTCGAGGGTGGGTCGCCTGTTCATCTCAAAGTGCTTTTCTAGCTCTTGCTGCTGTTCTTTGGTGTAGACGGTGCGCTCCCGCCGCTGCCTCTTTGGGGCGTCTGCGGGCGGTGGGAAGCCCTGGAAATCATTAGGGTCTTCCATCCTGCTCCGGCTCTGTCCCGAACAAGATCTTATATGGTAATTTCTATCACTGTGTCTGTTTAATTATAAGATTGCTTTTCCTTATTGCTTTTCAAATGCTAATTTTCCATTTTCTTATAATCACTGAAATCAGATTTGTATACATTTTTTCCTTAATGCTGCTTTTTTTCTTGCCACTTTGCAATTGATTCTTTACTTAGAAACAAAATTATTTATATCCTTGCCTTGCCTTGTGCCACTTTAAATCTTTCCCTCTCAATAACTTACATCAAAGATAAACTGAGCTTATTAGAATGTGATGTGGATTTTTATTTCCACAGTACTCCAGAGGCAACAATAATTTATAACTATAATTTAATGTTTACATAATATACAACATAAATAAAAATTCACATTCAAAAACCTAAAGCACTTAAGCAGAAGTTGAGAACTACAAAACACTGATGAAAGGAATCATATGTGATGCAAACAAATGGAAAAACATCTCATGCTCATGGATTGGTAGAGTTAATATTGCTAAAATGACGATACTCCCCAAAGTAATTTACAGATTCAACATAATCCCCATCAAAATACCAATGTCATATTTCACAGATCTAGAAAAAATAATTCTATGCTTTATTTGGAACCAAAAATAAAGGTTGGAAAGACAAAACAATCTTAAGCAAAAAGAACAAATCTGCAGGCATCACATTACCTGAATTCAAATTATACTGCAAGGCTGTAGTAACCCAGACAGCAAGGTACTGGTATAGGAGTAGAGATATAGACAAATGGAACATAATAGAGAACCCAGAAATAAAACCATCTGCTAAAACCAACTGATCTTTGACAAAGCAGACAACAGTATACCCTGGGGAAAGGAAGCCCTATTCAGTAAATAGTGCTGGGAAAACTGGAGAGCCACATGCAGAAGAATCAAACAGGATCCCTATCTCTCACCACATAAAACAATTAATTCAAAATGGATAAAAGACTTAAAATGTAATACACAAAACCATAAGAATTCTAGAAGGAAATATAGTAAAAACTCTTCTAGTTATCAGCATGGCAAAGAATTTGTGATTAAGACCCCAAAGGCTCTTGCTCAGGCTGGTTTCTAACTCCTGAGCTCAAACAATCCGCCCGCCTCGGCCTCCCAGAGAGCTAGGATTACAGGCGTGAGCCACCGCGCCCGGCCGAGAATAGAATTCTTGTTTGACAATGTTTCTTTCAGCACTTTGAATATGTTATTTAACTTCCTCTTGTGCTCTTATGATTTCTGATAAGAAATTTATTAATGTTATTAATGATTCCGTGTATATTACTTTTCTCTTACTAGTTTTAGGATTAATTCATTTTCTGTCTTTCAACAGTTTGACTATGATGTTGTCTAGGTGTGGAACTTACTGAATTTATTGGATGTGTAGATCAATGTTTTTCATCATATTTGAGGTACTTTTAGATATTATTTCTTCAAATATTCTTCTTTGTCCATCTTTTTTTTCCTGCCTTTTGGGACTCTGTTGTGTATATGTTGGTGCTTGTTGGTATCCCATAAGTCTGAATTTGTACATTTTTCTTCAGTTTTTTGTCTTCTTTCTGTTCTTCAGACTGGATAATCTCAATTGACCTGTCTTCAAATTTATGGATCTGAAACTCAATTCTGCAGTTTAGTTTCTTTAATAAATTTTTCCTTTTATCCTTATTCCATTAACACACTGTCATAACTATCATGGAATTGAGATGGACTTTGATATGTCCTATGGTAACTCATCAAGATTTTCTCTTATTTTTATTCAAGATCACTTTTGCTTGTCTAGAATACTCTCATTATTTGATATATATTCATGTATAAGCTTTTTGATTACTTCAACAAAATCTTCTGGGTATATTTGATAAGAATTTAATTGGCTATATAGATGGCTTCGACTTAAAGTGCAATGCCTAGTAGAAATGATTCTGGCAGTCATTATTGTCTCATTTCTATTTCAGAAAAAGATATTTCAGCATTGCTAAGTTAAATATGGTGTTAACTGGGTATGTTCTATAAAGACTATCGTATTAGGAAGTATTTTTTCTATTTCTCATTTTTCAAAAGATTTTTATTATGAATACATTTTATACATTATCACATTTCCATGAAAACACCGTTTTGTTTTATAGCCATAAATATAAAAAGACAATAGAATCCTTCAATCTGTCAATCAAAGACAACTTTCCTAAATTAATTGATCATTGGCAATTTGCTTCAGTACACGTGACTATAAAAGCCAGCCAATCAATGCCTGGCTCAAACCTTTTAAGGCAAGACAACTAGCAGTGAAGTCATTCCTGTGAACAACCTTCTGAAACAAGCCAATCAATAATGGTCTCACCAAACAACAATTCTCCTGAGGTTGACATCAGTTTTATTCTATGAGCCCCACAACAACTGTTCAAACAAAATATTCACATAAAATCA
>NW_012152552.1:339334-341627 GCF_000956105.1 Propithecus coquereli | reverse complement strand
AATGGGCAAAATTATCTGCAAACTTTATACTTGATGAAGGGCTAATATCCAGAATCTACCTAGAACTCAAACAAATCAGCAAGAAAAAAACAAAGTGGGCAAAAACATGAACAGAAGTTTCTCAAAAGAAGATAGATAAATTTCCAAGAAACATATGAAAAAATGCTCGACATCACTAATCATCAGAGAAACACAAATTAAGACTATACTGAGATACCCCCTTAACCCTGTCAGAATGGTCACTATTAAAAAGTCAAAAAACAACAGATGCTGGTATGGCTGCAGAAAGAAAGGAATGCTTATACAGTGTTGGTGGGACTGAAAACTAGTAAAACCTCTGTGGAAAACAGTATGGAGATTTCTCAAAGAAATAATTGTAGACTTACCATTTCATCCAGCAATCCCACTACTAGGTATCTGCCCAATAGAAAAGAAGTCACCTGCACTTAAATGTTTATTGCAGCACAATTCACAGTTTCAAGGTATGAAATCAACCTAGGTGCCCATCAGTTGATGAGTGGATAAAGAAATGTGGTATATATTAATGTATACCAGGGAGTACTTCGCAGCCATAAAAAGGAATGAAATAATGTTCTTTGTAGCAATTTGGGTGGAACTGGAGACCATTATCCTAAACGAAGTATCTCAGGAATCTAAAAACACACACCAAATCTACTCACTAATAATTGGAATCTAAAATATGGGAACATATAGTCACAAGTAGATTGGAAACGAAGAAAGGGGGAGGGTGGATAGGGGGTGATGGGTAAAAACTTACCCATAAGGTACATTGTAAACCATTCTGGTGATGGGCACACTAAAAGCCTCAATTTAAGCATTATTCAAGGTATCTATGTAATGAAAACATCCCCCCCAATATTTTGAAATAAATAATAATAAAATTAAAAAAATAAAATCCCTCAGCCATTTCCAAAACTGAAAGAAATATAAAATCTTATGTGATATGAATCATCATTATTCATTATAAAAATGCAGAAAATGATTACATATCACAAGGGCTTAAAAAATCTCAGTCTATTTTTTTGCAAAATGACATAAAAATGTTTAATGATATTTATATATCTAAATTTGGTATCTATACCTCTTATTTTATATTTTTATGAAGAATCTTTAATATTAGTTTCTAAGGCTATAGAACAGCATTTTCAGAGGTATTCTTTCTCAAATACACACTTTTGTTGTGCTGAAATATATCTTACTTCATTGACATGCAGTTGGTCTTATCGTAGTGAAGAAAATTCATATTTCCATTGAATGTGTGTGCAGCTCTAAAATTTGATTTTTTTCTCATTTTTATTAGGTTTATCAAATTTGGAGAACAGGTATCTTGTTCTTTAGCAATTTATATTAGTATGTGCCTGTTGGAGGATATGAAAGACAGCATGTAGAATGATTGTATCAACTTAGCAAACAAAATTACCATGTAGACCATGGCACTGTGTACAGGAAAACATTTAATATTTACCATGTGGACCAAAGTGATGGTATAATTAACATATCTCTGATAACCAGATATTAAAGGACAACAGAGACAAAGAAAAATAAATAATATTGTTACAAAGAACAATTGATAGTATCTCTCCATTACAAATTATAAGAATGTGTGCTTTCTTAAAATGGACATGGGAAAAGTTGTTCCATTAGGACTTTGAGCAAATAAAACACAATTGGTTTTATTAAAAATGAAGGCAGAGGAACTAAACTCTGACATGTTTGACTACAATAGGATGATATGACTAAAGAAAGGCTTCTAAATTGGCTTCTTTAATTTACGCACAATACTTTTTAATCTTTCCTAGGTTTATGTTCTATCTCCATGAAATATTTTTCATGTAAAATTTCTCAAAAAATGAGAAATATGTTGTCGTATATTGTGAACTGCTGGAATATCCATCTACCACTTCTATAAACTTTGATCTCATGTCTATCACTTTTATGGACAAGCATTTCCTCAGGGTAGTTGTGACTTAGAATGGAGGTAGTATTAAAATCTCTTCTTCTGCCAGTGATGCTTAAGTCCCTGTGATTACATACCTGATGGCAGAATAGGAATTGTATCTCCTTTCATTCAAATAGAGGTGTATAAAACAAAATCACTCATTAAAATTAATCAATGGGTGACTTGAGGTGAGACAATATATAACACATCTCTATTATTTCTTGCCCAACAAAGAAGAACTTAGTCTTCATGGACCCTGTCACTGAAGGCTATAATACTAGAAGTGGAAGCTCTAAAATATTGGATGCCCACTATGTACTATTGAAGTCTTGT
>NW_012152552.1:338645-339284 GCF_000956105.1 Propithecus coquereli | reverse complement strand
AGAAGTACTGGGAGAAGCCCTTTAGAAAGTTCTTGGGCTAACGCTAAACAAAGCCATGAGCAGCGATTCTCTCCTAGTCCACAGAAATGCTCATGCTCCACCCAGGTGACCAGGTGGGGACATTCATAGCAGGGTGCACAGTAAAGGCAGCAAATTCGAACCTTGTCAGCAGGTTGGGTAAGAGGCGGTGCATTTGCCTGCAGAAAGGACCTAGTGGCGAAGACGGCTTTGCAGGCACAACCTCCTATAAATCCAGTCACCACCTGGGGCCTGAGTTGTTTTTGTCCACAAAATCATCCCCCTCTGGGGGCCCAGTTGTGGTGGTGGAGCCGAGGAGACCTAGGGGTCTTGGGGTGAGAGGAGCTCTGCGATGTCAGGGAATAAATGCGTTAAGTTGGAGGCATGGGGGCTCTGAGGACACAGTGGGCCTGGGGTTGGGTCTGGGCTTGGGCCTGAGAATGAGCCCTGGAATTATTGGCCTGGGGTTGGGCCTGGGAGTGAGTTTGGGTCTGGAATTGGGAATGGGCCCTGGGTTGGGCCTGGGCTTGGGGCTGAGAGTGAGCCCTGGAACTGGCCCAGGAATTGGCCTGTGGTTGAGGTTGGGATTGGGCCTGGGGTTGTGCCTGGGAATGAGCCCTG
>NW_012152552.1:335312-338595 GCF_000956105.1 Propithecus coquereli | reverse complement strand
TTTGTGACTATAACCATTACACAGGGTAAATGGCATGGCATTTTAATAAGGGATATTTTTATCTCGTGTATATGATGTGGGCAGAGGGTGAGAGGTATGAAGATCCTCTGGAAAGTGATGAGGATTCCTAGGGAAATGCTCATAACAATAATTAAACATTAGAAGAGTTCTTATGAGACCCCACATTGCCTCCAAACTATAAAAAAAATACTCTGTAGTTTACTTATTTCAAATTATTACCCACTTAATAGGATTTTCTGATAAAATCATATGCTGCATGTAAGTATAATGCTAAAATTTGAAAAGCATACTAAGAGTTCACCTATAGAAAGGAATATTTCCTCCTGGACCATGGGCAGGTCTCATAGTGGAAAGGGAGCTATAAACTTGGCCCAAAACAGTCAATGCATATTGAGGATACAGTTCCCAAGAGTTCAGAAAACCCTAGCGACTACTCCATAACTTTTATAAGAGTAATAAATAAACAATAGCCCCATAACTAAAAATCAGGTACTATGCAAAATACATAAAATATATATGACTATCAAATAAAAAAATTATTTAATGCAACAGAATTGCATATGATATTCCATCTGAAAATACTCCCCCATATGTGTTTCTCAAACAAACAGCAACAAAATTATTTTGAGTTTGTCAGAAATGTAAATTCTCAAGCCCACTGTAGACTTACTGAATCAGAATCTCTGGGATGCTATCAAGAAATCCATGATTGCAGCAGCTTTGCAAATGACTCCATGCAATTTTATGCAAAAGCATTGCATTAAAGCAAAGTTAGGTCTTCCTGAAACAGGAGGTATTTTATATATTTCTCTGGGGTGAATAACAGAAGCTCCCATACATGAGAGTTCTTGGCTGGTGTTACAAAGAAGAATTTCTCTATTAACCTTTGAAATACCTAAATACACACATACACAAAACACACAAACACACACATACAAGTGAATACCAAAAATCTTAATTATAAAAGTTTCAAAGGGAAATGCTCATAACAATAATTAAACATTAAAAGAGTTCTTATGAAACTCCACATTGCCTCCAAACTATAACAAAAAAATCACTCTGTAGTTTACTTATTTCAAATTATTACTCACTTAATAGGATTTTCTGATAAAATCTTATGCTGCATGTAGGTAGAATTCTAAAAACTGGAAAGCAAACTATGAATGATGCCTGGTTGACTTTAAATTTTCATGTGCTATGTAAATGTTGCTATATAAAGATCTAGGAGAAGCAAGGATGGTTTTAATAAAGATCAAATATTTCTTTAAAGTAACTTATTTCAGAGACTTAAAAGAAATTTTAATTATGCTTTAAACTTTCAATTTCTTTGGTCTTACCATTGTATTTGAAAATGTTACCTTATTACAAGGGAACTCTCAATATTTTTGTTGTCAAAAGTGTGTGCTTCTTAAAGTACAAATGTAGGAAGCAATTATAAATGATGGTTAAAATTATCTAAAAAGTTGTATGGTGTAGTTATGTTTAAAATAGGTCAATTCTTGATAGCATAACATTTCAGCTGACTTAAAACTGAAGAGTGACACTTCCTTAATGGTAAAATAGTAGCACCTTCTCCAATATCTCCAATATCTAATGCCTCTATATTTTTCCAATAGATATACAAAAATATGAGCCTAGAATGGAATGATTATCAATTAAACAGATTACTGCAATAGATGATTTATCATCCTCAATCTCATTGAAAAAAATATCAGTCTGATAGTTTATAATAAGATAGTAATTCAATAGAGAACTAAAACCTTTCAGATTTGATTTAGTTTTTCATTCAATGATAAGTTTAGGTATTAAAAAGTTAAGACTTTAAAATATATATTTTGAAATGGTCAACATCATATACCTTTAAACATTAACCTGCTTATTATTAATAAGACATAGTAATAGCCACAGTAATTTTCTATAAAATAGCTTATAATTTATATTATTGAAAAAAAATTTATTTGGATAAAATTGACATTTATTCATAGTTTTTAATACTGAAAGAGTAGAAACCAGTTCACCTTTTTGTTCTATATGGTGTTTTTCATAATCTATATATATTTTTTTACATTAAGTAAAATATTTTATGTAAAGTTCTTTTGGCAGTATTTAATAAAAGAAGCAATAACAACTTCTTCCATGTTCTTTGCCCATGAATAGTAAAGATGGGGAAGTACTTTTATAAGTGAATAGTTTGATATGCTTTGAAAATAGATGTCGCAAGATTTCTTAAAATTACCTCTTAAATATTGTGTCAGATGGAATAAAAAGTAGACATTTAAGTCACTAAATGAACTTAAATATTTTTTAGCAAAATTCACCTAATAGTTATTTGTTACATGGTTTATTAACTTCTAAAATGCTCCTAATGATTTTATATTATTTTCATTTCTTGCTATAAGAAGGTTCTGAAACAATGTGGAGGCTATATAGATTTCATGTTTCCTAAAATCAGAAATATCTATTTATAAACATTGTAGCAGACAGCCATGCAGTGGCAAGTATTATATTATCCACATGGTTTAGTCCTTTTGATTTGTTACACACCTATGTACAAGTTCCCGCAGCAGTAAATATATGTCGTTGTCATCAAAGACACCTATATTATTATGTTAGAAATCGGTTAAAGGAAAAGCCCCTTTGCACATTTTAACATTTTGATTGTATCATAATTTATTTTTATAATCTATATGCAATAGGCATTTTTCAAAATATCAGATTTACAAAAATATCTAATGATTCGTATTTTAACTGTCCGGCAACAAGTCCTTGAGTCTATCCATAGCACAGACTAGGGCCAGAAGTACATTGGCCATTCAATTCTATTGATACATGGACTGGATGTTAATAGGTGGAGTGTATGGACATCAGCAAGAAGGAAGAAGAAACATTGTTGAGTGTAACTTGTTTGGGATCATCTAAGAGCATCAGCCATTCAACTCACTGTAAGTGTTCACTGAAGCACAACATCTGACAATATGGGACAGTCACCCACCGCTGAGAATCAACAAAAGCAGCAATGTCAGAACTCAACAGTGCGTCTGGCAAATCTTTCAGATTGTCATACTCTTTTCCCCTCGGGGAGGTCCCCTAGAGATGGTACTTGCTGTCAGTTGTAAAATTAGAATTTCCTTATGGAGATGCATCTTGATGCCAGGACTTTAAGTCAATGTGGGGGGAAAAATATGGGGGGAAAAAGCTAATATATGAAAAAAAATGTTCAGAACAGATAGAAATAATTTTAAGAGGAATATTGACAAATATT
>NW_012152552.1:330923-331665 GCF_000956105.1 Propithecus coquereli | reverse complement strand
TTTTCTCCAGTCCTCTAAGCTTCTCTTTTTACGTTAGTGTAGTTAGTTATTAAAGTCCTACTCATATTGCTTTACCATTTCTTCCAGTGTTAATAATATATTTGTTAATGGTTTATCTATGATGATTGTGTTTGTCCTTATATTTTATAGCTCAGATAATTTGTTAAAATTTAAAATTAACATTTCACATTGGACATGTCTTCTGCAATGTTATAATGTTTTCTTGAAATAAACAGCATTGAAGCTCTGGATTACAGCCCCCTGCAGATACTGCCACTTCAGTTATCAAGCAGCAATGTCTGGGAGATAGATATAAAATTAACAGTGACAAGTGTCAATGGTGAATTTATAATTTCCTTATATGGCTTATATATAATTTTTCTTTCCATTCTGTTCTCCATTCTTTCTGATTTTTCTGAATTCCAGCAGTAACTTTCTCTGATCTTTTCTCTCTCTACTTAGCAAAAGATAGGTAAGCTTTCAATTACCTGTACTTTTTCCCTTCCTTCTAAGATACCTTGATTATTTTTTCTTTTCTTGAGCAAATTTTTACTAATACAGTATTTAAGTCATCTCATTTTAGCTTATACCAATCTATTCACTTCCTTTTTCCAAGGAACATGTCACTTACATTTCATATTCTCCCTTGTCATGTTAAGGTGTGAAATAGCAAGGGATATTCACAATGATTTCTCTTAAAATAAAAGAGAGAGGAAGTTAATCCATCTAGAAATTAAACAAT
>NW_012152552.1:329747-330873 GCF_000956105.1 Propithecus coquereli | reverse complement strand
TTGCTTGCAGTATTGTAGCATTAACATTTTTCAGAGTACAGCTATATTACTAAGGTGAATTCCAAGACACGGAAATATATTTCTCCCAAAAGAGAATTATAATCATGTGCAGTCTGTGTGGGTTTGAATGTGAGCAAATAATACTCATTAGAGAGGACGCAGAGGGTAACAGAGCCATTCCTTTAGTCATACTGGCCAATACATCTATTGAGTTCTTAGCTGAAATAACTACATATGGACATTAGAAGTTATTCTCTATATTATAAAACTGGTTGTATTTAAGGGTGTGTAATCTATATAAAGGTGGTCCTTGGGTTATGGACAAGATACATTCTTGAGAAATGTCTTTAGGTCGGATTTTTATGTAACTTGGATTACTGATGAACAGTGCATATATGATAATAATAAAATATTATATTGGCTCATATGCAGTAATAATAACACAATGCAATGCTGTAATAATAATAATAATACACCAGTACTGTAATAATAAGTTACAGAAACTAATGTGCTTTCTTTTAATTCAAACAAAACATAAACCCAAGCTCATACAAAAAGTTTTGATGGGAGAAATTTTAAGGAAGAATATTAAAAGTTAACCATCACCTAATGTTGTATCACTGTCTTGCTTACTGGAAAGGGCATTTTTGAGGCAAGAAGGTAGGCTAACATGAATCAGAAGATGATGATGGAGAGGATGGAGTGAGTGGTGAAGAATCAGGATTTGATTCTCTTGCTAGAGGAGGGGAGCTTATCACTGAAGTTGGTTTCTTGAAAAAGGTATCTAGGGTTGTTAGCACAGCCTTTCTCTTTTTTTTCATTATAAATAGCAGCTGATGTTTTCACTAACTGCATGGTAAACCTTTGTAAACTGCCCAAGTTACTATCTTGCTCCTCAAGCTTAGCAAATCCTGCTTTAATGAGAGAAAAGCTTCAGCTAATTCTTTTGTTGTGAACTTTCTTGGCTTTGTATCTTTCGATTCTTCATGTTCTTTTGTTTCTAACAGCTGCTTCTCTATCCACCTATGAGACAAGCCACTGTGCCAATGAACCACTTATGCCATGCGAGTTTGTTTACATGTGTGGAAGAAATTAGTTCCCGAATTAATTATTTAATTATAAATTA
>NW_012152552.1:318792-320401 GCF_000956105.1 Propithecus coquereli | reverse complement strand
CAAAGGCCAAACTGACAGAAAAATACAGGCAGGAGAACTGAAGCATATGCATAGAAGAGATTGTAATGGATTGACTATAGAAGAAGGGAGGTGTTATCGGAGTGAGGGGGCATGAAAAATGTGGGAGACCATTGAATTTTAAGTTCTGATGAAATATAAGTGTTAATGGCATTGAAGTATTAAACAATGGAAGCTGGGAAAACAAATGGGATATAGTGGTTCGAAAGAGGAGCACCCGAGACTGAGATTTTGGAGAGTGCTGCTGTTGGCATAACCAAAGGTTTGAGGATGGCCAAAAGAGGTAATAACTGAGGTAGGTGGTAGGTGACTGAAGGAGAGAGGTTAGAAAAGGTGCAAGCAAAACTGTAAGCTTTATCTTCATGAATGTTAATGTAACCAGAAAATATGACAACACATATTTACTTGAAATTTAATAGCAACAATATACTAGAATTTTTAAAAATGAGAAGAAAACTTGGCTTAAAAACTTACCTAGAGCAAAATTAGGGTGGTAGTGTATATATTTATGATCTTGATGGTGATGATATTTCATGGATGTATACTTATTCAGAAACTTACCGAGATTTATACATTAAATATGTACAGCTTTTCTAATGTCAATCACAATTTAAATAGAGTGATTTTTGAAAAGTCATGGTAAAATAATAGATACAAATATAAAAAACAACTAGCTAGAAATTTATATGCATCTATTTTAAACTAGATACATCTAATATAAAAAGAATAACCAAGTAAATAGAAGAAATGGGTCACAGTCATAAAATTTAATTCATAAATAGTATATGAACATTCTAATGTAGATCATATAGAATATACACACATTTATTAACATATATTAATAAACTATTTACAAAACATTTAGGAAAACCTCAGCTATTCTATAATCCATATTTTCTATTTATAGGCCAATAATTTAGAACACATAATAGATAAAAAACTGAAAATTACTAAACATTTTTCAGTACCTTAAAGTCTTAACACACATAATTTTAAAAGTCTATGTAGTCTAAATTGAGATTAAGCTATCTGATAAAAATTTTTGGTAAACATTAGTAGTTAATTTTTAAATGATTTTCTAATTTATGTAGATTTTGTATTGTTTTATCTTTCTTGTTATTAACATATTTATCAATATTGTTGTAAGTTCTAGAATTCATCTCAGTCAGGAAAGGCATTCTTTTTAACATACTGATGGTTACCATTTGCTGATGTTTTATTATACATTGTGTTCTATACTCATAAAGAACAACTCTTGTTTTTTTTCTGAGTGCTCAAAATTAGTTAAAGGGATCCGTTCATATGGGAAATCTAGAAATTATATTCTAAAGGATAAAGAAATTTTATCAAGCTTATTTTGGAGAAATAAAGCAAATTATGTCACTATTAGAAAGGGTGCACAGGTATGATAACTGGAGAAGAAACTAGCAGAAGTTTGGTAAGTTTTAAATTCTTTTGATCACAGCAGTGAGGTGGTTTGTGCAAGAAGGAATAAGATTTAATAAAACTCACAGTATCCCAAGAATGGAAAAACAAGCACCACATGTACTCACCATCAAATTGGTATTAACTGATCAACACATAAGTGTAC
>NW_012152552.1:311851-317106 GCF_000956105.1 Propithecus coquereli | reverse complement strand
TAAACTGGTTTAAGATAAAAAGGTTATGAGGTTACAAAATCACAAAATATTTTTTATAAACCTCTACTATTTGAAATGATGTTTGAAAAGAGCTTTGATAATCTAATATACTTATGTGCTTAACAAATATATATTCCTTGTTACTTAATTATTATAGTTTCTAAGGCACCCAACTAAAAACACTATCTTGGATAATGTAAATTAAAATAAACAAACATTAATCTAAGCTGGGCATGATGCCCAGAGAATCAACTAAGTGAAAATGGACAATGAGCTCCTAAAAAGGAAAGTTGGAGAAAAAAAAAAATCTAAATATGAAATAGCTACAGGTATACACATAAAATTCTTTTAACTTTAATAATAATCAGTAAGTATTTTTGCATACTATAGAGCCCAGCAATTATTTTAAACTGACTTTGTCCTTGCCTCAGTTTATAGACTGAAAGCTAAGATTTAAAATACTATAAACCTGATGAGATAAAAGTACAATTTTACAAGAACAACAGTTTCTATTGACATTTTATAATAATGGAACACATGCCTTTATAGAGAACCACAGCTAGCACTGTTAGCAACCAATAGCAAAGAATATCAGAGAGAAATTTAATTTCCCTCCAGAATTTTAAGGTATCAGGACCATCTTGTCATTGCTTTTCTTTCCTCACACACTTTGAGTGATAGTAGCCTTAGTATCAGTGAAATGTCTTACAGAAACCACTTGCGAACAAATGTTAATTTGAAATGTAATATAAAGGGGGAAATTACAAGAAAGGAACATGAAGCTACTACCATTATTCTTCCTACATGGAGTTGAATACATTCATATCAAAAACAATATTTTTAACCTTAGCTACATTGTTAAAATCATGACAAATCTGATGTAATCCACAAATGAAGGCTTTTTTGAAATAAGCTTTGACTCCCATATATTATTTGGTTTATAATATGCAGAAGAAAAGGGAGAGAACAATGAATGGAAACAGGGGAGGGAGAAGGGAGAATGGTAGAATAAAAAGCAAGAAGAAAAAATGAAGGAACAAAATAAATGGAGAGAGAAATTAAAACAATCAAAAAGCATATCAGATTAGAAATACTAAGTATAGGAAGTAACTATAGGACAGAAACTAGCAAAAATTATAGGGATCAAAACTACCATAAATCCCACTATGGCTAGTGAAAAACAACCTGATTTATGATGAAACAATTTTTAACCAAAAAGTTAATGCTCATGTAGGATAAACTTACATAAATAAATACCTTAAGCTGCTACAAGATTTTCCAAAGTGAGGGAAATAGGTTTAAGCTATTGTGGTATAGTATAGTGTTAGATTTTTGAAGACATGAATCTTATTAAGTAACCATTGAAGGGCTCTCTAGCAAATGTCATATGAATGTTTTTAAATGTATTGTTGTTATTCATTTTATTGCTAAAACAATATTTTTTAAATAAAATCACGTTCCCCTTTTATTACATTTTCTCTAAAATATAGCAGACCTCATGATCTCCTATGCCTCAGGAGCAGGAATAAGTAAAAGTTCAAAAAATAAAAGCATATCAATCAAATTGTGAAGTGTTTGTAGGTGAGATTTTTCTAATGACATGTTAAACATTTCATATTGATTGCAGTAAAAGAGGACAAAATTTTCACCTAATCCTTCAGCTTTCATCAGCTTTTATTCCACTAGTGATCTAAAGACATCAGTACTACGTAACTGTCTACATACCCCTCTGCTACACCACATAGGAATTTATCTACGCTATGCAGAATTGAAAATAATCTTTCTGAGATGTCTGCAATCATTGAAAGAAACCAATGAAACACTAATAATTCTCAGATGAAATGAGCATTATGAGGGAGTAGTTAAGAAAAATACGTTGCTGAGATCATTAATATTAGATAAAATAGTTTTTAAACAAAGTTCAAATTTGCATAGACTTAGAAAAATCAAAGTTCTTTATTTCCTCTCATAGCAAATGTGTAAATTGTTTAAACATTTTAGCCATTGCTTCATTTTGATGTTTTTTTCCTAAATAAGATTAATTATAACTTTTATATTTTTGTAGTAATATTGTGAAACTAATAAACCTACATTTAATGAATTATTAGTCAATTCTATTTTAAGTGCATTTTATACATAGTTTTTCTGACAAGTGGGGAAAAGTACATACTCAAATTGGTAAATTTTTTTTTCACAGAATTCTTCTACTCTGAAAATTAAAGCATTAGATTTAGAAATGTATGGAAAGTTTACTCTTTGATCATTTAATTGATCGTGTCCAAAATAGATTTGAAATATGTTCTTTAGAAAATAAATACACTGAGTACTTATTCTACCTATTAGAGAGTCAATATATTGGACTTGTTACAAGAGTGAGTGCCAAAATCATATTTCCTATTTTCAAATCTCAGCATTACCATTTATTACCCATGATAATTTAAGTAAGTATTCATGTTGAGACTCATATTCCCATCTATAAAATGGGAATAATAATAACACATGCCTCATAATGTGATTGAGGGTAGATATTAAGTCAGAAAACCCATATCATTGCACAGCACGGTGCTGGACACACAGAAACATTCAGCTAATGTTAGCCATTCTCATAATCTGTATTTAGTAGTAATATTAGTTTCTTATTTTTTTAAGTAATACTTCTTGAAACACTAGATATTTTGAAGAAAACATAAATTTCAAATTTGGAAACTAATTTTGACAAACCATCTGAATCACCGAGCCTGTGCGATTTTGAGTAATCATTTGATGAACTTTTAGTTTTAAAATATCTTCAGGTGCTCCCTTATCATTACTGATGGTACACATATTACCAATTTTCTTGAAACTAACTACATGGTTTTCTTCATACTATTTATTTCTGAGTTTAGAGATATTTAAATCCATTCTACCCAAAATGCATGCATAGTGCAAGAAAATAAAAGGAAAAAATAATTAAGAAATCTTTTACTTTCTCAGAAAATAATTAAATCTAAAAGATGTACATAAAATCCCTGCCCTTTCGCCCAACATTTTACTGCAGCAACACCAAATTTTCCAGGATATCATAACACTATCAGAGTTCAAACTTTACCTTTAATACAAATCAAAGGAGATTCTATGCGGGAATCTTTTTTAAAAAATCCTGTTTAAATTACACTTAATCCTGTTTTAAATATCAAAGAAAACTAAGAATCTATTTTAAATTTGGATAACTGTCTGCTTTAATTGCATATTTTTTTGCCTTTGTACTTGCAAAGTTTCCTACTACTGATGTAACAAATTACCAGAAGTTTAGTGGCTTAAACACATAAATTTATTATTCCACAGTACTGAAGTTTAAATTGAGTCTCACTGGACTAAAACCAAGGTATTAACATTGGTGTGTTCCATCTAGAAGTTCTTGGGAAGAATCCCCTTTTGCTCGTCTATTCTACCTAGTAGAGGGCGCCAGTAGTCCTTGGATTATGTGTTCCTTCCATTTTACAAGCCAGCTATTGAATCACTCCAAACTCTGCTCTGCTTCCCTTGGCACATCTCCTCCGACTGTGACTCCCATGCCTCTCTCTTTCACCTACAAAGACCTTTGTGATTAATTTGGGCCAACTCAAATAACCTAGAATAACCTCTCCATCTAAAGTTCCTTAATTAATCACATCTTCATTGTCCCTTTTGCCATAAAGCTAATGTATTAATAGACATGGACACCTGCAGGGGGCCGGTGTGTGTGGGGGAGCATTATTCTACCTAATGCACAGAGTAAACATTGGTCATATTTATAACGTCCCACAACCTTAAGAGTTGTTTTCCAGCTACTTAAGTTTAACACTGTAACTATTGTTAGGAATTAATTTATGATGTGGATTCCTAAGAGATACATTCTCCTTTATCATTATCTTCTGATTTCAAATTATTATATTTTTTATCATGACTAAAATGGATTAATCCCATCTTACCAAAAAATAGCTCCATATAAGAATTTTTAAAAATTCATTTGGTGTTCATGAATTTAACATTTTCAACTCTTTTCAAAGAAGCAAATTTATCAGCCAATTTCACTAGAAAATCAATATTTATACCATCTCTTCAGTGATTTAAAATAAATTTGTTTCTTTCATATTTGCTGGATTTTATGAGAACTTTCTTCAAAAAGAAATTTTTTGAGTTTTCTGTCTTTTCCGTAACCAAACTTTGATTTATACAAATTCCGTATAAGTTAGAGAATGTTTCATCATTTATAACAGTATAAACCAGCCATATATTTTATGAACTTAGAAGATTAATATTGTTGAACTTTTAGTAACTTACAAATTTAAAAGAGGCTAGGATCCTGGCTTTGACCTATTATATGCTATGTCTAAATTGAGGTAGAATACATGTTGATTAATTTTTACAATGTTCAAAATTTCAGCTACTATATTCAACTACCATCACATTTTACTAACTTAGGAAACTCATGGGCATTCAGTGAATAAAAACATAGCAATACAGAAGTTTATTTTAACATAATTTTGGATAATTATTGTTATCAAGGTGATGAAAACATAACTAACTACTGTTATGCATTACTTAACAATGGATATACATTTTGAAAAATTTATCCTTTAGCAATTTTGTCATTATGTGATTATCATAGTGCATTTATGCCTACACACCTAGGCTATGTGGTATAGCATATTGGTCTTGTGCTGTTACTGTACTGCATGTACTGTATTGCAAACCTGTACTGCATGTTACTGTATTGAATGCTGGAGGTAATTGTAACACAATGATGATTATTTGTGTATTAAAACATATCTAAACATAAAAAGATACAGTGAAAATATGGTATAAAAGATTTTTTAAAAGTACACCTGTCTAAGGTACTTTACCATGAGTGAAGCTTGCAGGACTGGAAATTGCTCTGGGTGAGTCAGTGAGTGGTGAGTGAATGTGAAGGTCTAGGATACTACTGTACACTGCTGTAGACTTTATAAACACATTAGGCTAATACTACTACATTTATATAAAAATTTTCTTCCTTAAATGATAAATCAATCTTAACTTACTGTTTCTTTTTACTTTATAAACCTATTAATTGTTTTAACTTTTCAAATCTTTTGTAATAACACTTAGCTTAAAACACAAACATGTTGTAGAGCCATACAAAAATATTTTCTTTCTTTATATCCTTACTCTATAATGTTCTTTCTGTTTTTAAACGTTCATTCTTTTATTTTTTTACTTTTTAAAAATTTTTGTTAAAAACTAAGAAACAAATA
>NW_012152552.1:306543-310611 GCF_000956105.1 Propithecus coquereli | reverse complement strand
TTCTGAACCAAAATTGTTAAATATTTTCAAATTCCTAAATCTGTGTCTGAAGATCTATAAATGTTGTTTAAAATGCCATAATAATTCCTTTTTATTTATCCTTAAATTTCTTCTTTCATGGAAAGAATGAAAGAATACTTTTTAATAGCATCAGTACTATTTTCCTCTTATTTTCTCACTTTTCTGTTATTAGTATATTATTCTGCTAGGGCAGTCATAATAAAATACCAAAAACTGTATGTCTTAAATGATAGAAATTTGTATTCTAACGGTTCTGAAGTTTGAAAATTCAAGATTAATATGCCATCGTGGTTGGTTTCGAGTGAGTCTTCTTACTATGTCCTCACATGGACATCTCTCTTTTCATGCCTACACAAAGAAAGGGAGGCTGATGTCTCCTTCTTATGAGGACACCAATTCTATCAGATTATTACTCCACCCTTATGATCTCATTTAACTTTGATTACCTCCTTAAAGACATTATCTTCAACTATATACACATTGGGGTTTAGGGATTTGTATTACGGTTCTCCAGAGAAATGGAATCAATGCAAGATAGATAGATAGAGGAGGAGGAGTTTATTAGGGAAATTGGTTCATGTGATTATGGGGGCTGAGAAGTCCCATAACAGGCTACCTGCGATCTGGAGACCCTGGGACACCAATAGTGTGGCTCAGTCCAAGTCCAAAGCCACAGAACCAAGGAAGCCTATGGTGTCTCAGTCTAAAGCAGAAGGCCTGAGAACCAAAGGGTTGCTGGTATAATCCTGGAGTCCCAAGGTTGGAGAGCATGAAGTTCTGATGTCCAAGAGCAGGAGGAGAGGAGTGTATCCCAGCTCCAGGGTAGAGAGGGAGGAAATATTTTTCTCTTTTTCTTCTGTTCCCTCCAGGCTGCCCCCAGCTTACTGGATCGTGCCAGCTCACATTGAAGGTGGATCTTTCCCACTTGGTCCATCAATTTTCACACATCAACCTTCTCTGGAAACATCCTCACAGATAAACCCAAATAATGCTTCAACATTTCTCTGGGTATTCCATAATCCAGTCAAGTTGATGCTTAAAAGTAACCATTCCTGGTTTCAACGTATCAATTTTGGGGGAACGTAATTCAGTTAAAAACAAAGAATATTATTTTTGTAAATGTAATTCCAAGTTCTAGTGTGTAAAAATTTCTTTGATTAATAACTCACAGAGTATCATGGTCAAGTATCTCACCTTTACATTATTTCTTATAGTAATTTCTGCCTTAATTTTTTCTGAGATAAATATTTTAAGCAAAATTGGGATTTAAATTGATGACTTATACAGCTATTCCTTTAACATAAAACATACTATAGCCAACTAACTACTAGAAAATGTAAAAAACTGTCCTTTTTTAGTGATAGAGTATACTGACAGTGACAATTACTTTTAATGGGTAGTGATGTGATGAGAAAGATAAATATATTGTTAATATTTCTCTTTTCACTGGCAATCTGTGGTTTTTCTAGTTCTTATAAAGACTGTTGGCTCTTACTTAGATAATTTTTAAATTTTTGTCAATATTAGATGAAATTCTCCTATTGGATGTTAGAGCAAGATGTAGAAAACAATGCTAAGTTCATGAAATTTATATCACTCTTTAATTAAGGATCTTTTAGCCTCATATGCATTTTTTGTTAATTTTCAGCTTCTATGGCATAATACACTTAAAAGTGCTTTGCATTAAAGCAGACCTAAATTTACATTTTGACTCTGACCTTTACTACTTATGTGATGTCAAGTAATATTCTTTTCCTTTTAGACATTCTACTCATTTATTCAACAGGAATGCTGACACTTCACAAGACTGTAGTGATATAATATTACCCATATATCTGGGAAAGAGGGGCACATATCCTATGGGAGGAATCTGGGGACACAAGATGATATTTTCACCTGGAGCCACATGCTTCTGCTTCTAGATCATGTTTAATTAGATATGACCCCTGAATCCATTTACAGGGACTGTGTGGGACTCTTCTCTAGTCTGTCCTTTGATAAAGGTAAATCATGACTTCAGGGTATATAACCAGGACTTCAGTGTAGCCAACAGGAGAATATTTTCAGAGGGTATGGATGCGGATGCAGGTGTGGGTTGGATTGTCAACATACATGTGAGGTACCTTATGAATGGGATGCTCTCATGGAAAGAAAAAAGGAGAAGGGAGATGGATTCCAGTTCTCTTTCTGTCACCATCTTCTGGTGATGAACTTCCTGGATTCTCACAACACTGCTTTTGGACTTGGACTTTCAGATTGTTTGTTCATTTTTAATCTTTTTGCTTATCTGCTTTTGTCAAAGTAAGGAGATAGAATATATATTTAAGAGTTTGTGGGCTTGATATATTACTTTTAAGTATTTACATATATTCCAGGTAGGCTTCCATTTATACTCTTGTTCTGGGCCCCACAAATGTTAGGGATACTTCTGTAGTGATGATTAAGTTAGAAAATGTGCATGGCTTACTTATCAAAGTCTGATAAGTCAGCCTCCTTCTCTTTTCTCTTTCCTTAAACATGTCGATAGTCAGAATTACCTTAAGAGAAGATTATCCAGAAGATTGCTCCTTAAACACGAGTGCTTTCAAACAAAATATTTTTTGGCCAGGTGTGGTGGCTAACACCTGTAATTCTAGAATTTTTGGAGGCTGAGGCAGGAAGATCAGGAAGATCACTTAGAGATCGGGAGTTTCAGATTAGCCTGGACTACATAGAGACACCCCATATCTACCCCCCAAATTATTTATTTATTTATTTATTTGCTGGACATAGTAGTGCACTCCTATAATTCTAGCTACTTGGGAGGCTGAGGCAGGAGGATGATGTGAGTCCAAGAGTTTGAAGTTACAGTGAGTTATGATCTGGTCACTACACTCCTACCTGGGTGACAGAATGAGATTCTGTCTATTAAGAAAGGTTAGTTTTCTCTGGATGGTAGCAGGAGGAGAACTCAAAGAGATTTGAAGCATAAGAATAGTGCACTCTCAGCAACCTACCAGCAATATAATCACCATTGTCAAAAATATCATTAATGACTATCTGCATTGTGTAACTTAGACATAAGTGATGTAAAGTAGGACGACTACTTGAAAACTCTTGCAATTTAATGAGAGAATCATGAAAAAAAAAAACATACAAAATAGATCAGAGCATATTAGTTAGTAAATATTATTACAATGTGTAATAGAAATATAAAGATACCTTTTTATTTTCTATCAATTCACTTATAATCTGATCTTAGTTTAAAGTCTTTACTTTTATAAGTGTCTAAAGTCATGGATTATAACTTTATTTACTTTTTTTCTGTAATTCAAAAATACTATTATTCATAACACAGAGAAATATTTATAAATTCTCCAATGTTAGCAAATAAGTATTACCTTAGTTCCAAAATAAGCAAATAATTATAGTTTTTAACAAAAGACAGTTTGTATGAATTACCCCTTTATTAATCCTTAAGCTATCAGAAAAGTCTGAAAACATATTGCATTATACTTCAAACAACTACTCTGAATATTCAATCCATTTCCCTTATGAATGCATTTTTAATAGTTATATAGTCAAAATTCAAATAATGAGAATCTTGGCTTATATTTGGCTTCAAGGCTGTGAGTCAGAGCTTAATAGTGGCTTTGTGACTACTGCATTAAGCCACTATAACTGCACATGCACAGTAGTTATGACTGCCTGTACCATATAGGTAGAACAGCTGGTTGCCTGGGGCAGCAAACTATTAGAGGAATAAAGTGTTTTGTGGCTGTTTATTATGTGAATGATTACTTGCTAGAAGGAGGAGACATTTTTCATATTGCCTGAGGCAGTAAAAATCCTCAAGTTGAATTAGTCTTGTTCCTTTAGTAAGAGACACAAGGCATACAATATATAAATGAATATCTCAATTTGACATTAACTGTTAATCGGATTGCTAACTTTGGGTCTTCCTGGATGTGATAAATGGCCCCTGAGTGGTTTAATTTTTCAGTCTAACCAGGTATTACATGATTAGTTAATGTTACTGTAGGAAGTATTATTCTGCATTGTGGGACT
>NW_012152552.1:290196-291342 GCF_000956105.1 Propithecus coquereli | reverse complement strand
ACACACACACACACACACACACACACACACACACACACACACACTCTATGAAGCCTGTGGTAGATTACTGTCTCTCTTCCCAAACAGTACTTAGAAGCAAATGTTTTAGTATATAGTATTCCCACAAATCTATGAATTTTTTTCATGGTTGTGATATATACTGTTCATCAATGCCATCCCAACCCATAACAGACAGCCTAACACATAATGGTGTTTAATATATGCTCGATGGAAGAATGGATACCATACAATTCATAATTCATCAGTTAGGTGTGTTCTGATTTGTATAATAATTGCCTTTTATATCGATTCATTCTCACTCTCCAATTATTTCTGAGTAAACTGAGGGCTTTTGATTAGATGGATGGTAAGTAAAAATGAATTTATTTACATTTATCTATTCACTTATATTGATCTATTTGTTTTCTCAGGCAACTATATACCAAGGAAGTGTATGGAGAGGTAGATTGTAATCTTTCAGCCCTTGACTGAGTTTTGAAACTGAGTTACACATAACATAGTCTACGCAGCCTAAGGAAATTATTTATGGAAACCGTAACCATCAGTTTGTCAAAATTTGTGTTGTCCCTTTGTCATCAAGTTTCAGAGTCACATGTTCCAACTGAGGTCATCTGGTGTAGCTGGAGGAGAAAAACTCATACTAGGGGCGTAAATACCAAATAGTCACTTGTAAGTTGGCCTCTTCTTACCTTTCCTAGGACCATAAGGACATTTCAATAACAGTGATGGCAGTGGTAGTAGTGGGGAGAGAAATAGAATGGAGAGTTGTAGAGCTAATATCCTTGTCTTTCATGACTTGCAGAAACCGATTAATGACTCGTTGATTCCAAAGAGAAAGCTAAAATCCCTAGGACAGAAGGGCACTTTTGAATATCTAATTTAAATTCACATAGTTGAATTAATAATCTATTAAAGCAGTTTGTTCAGTTTGGAGAAGACTTGGATCATTCAAGTTAAACACTTGAATGACTTATATGGGAAGTGTTAGATTTAAAATTTTATGCAATGCAAGGGTTCTTTGACCTTTTTAGTTCTCATATTTTTATGACCTCGATTGAATCAAGCAAAAAATTAGACCATTGAGATACCTTCTTTTCGGGATTGGGATTATAGAAATTATTCTAA
>NW_012152552.1:287087-290146 GCF_000956105.1 Propithecus coquereli | reverse complement strand
TAACTGGGTTATGGATAAAACACATTTCCTGCTCTTCAGTAGCTGATGTTATAGATTATAGATATTTAATAAAATCCCTTCCATATAGTATTATAACTACTTGATAATTAGCTGGAGATACACATTGGAGGTCTTTCTCAAATCTTAGAGGCAAATCATGGATAACCTACAAATTTCTGGTCCATATCCAAGAAATCTTGCTTTAGCATATCTGTTACGGGGCTAGGAATCAGAAGATTTTCAATATTATTCAGTTTGTTTCTGCAATGAGTTTGCCAAACTCAAGGTTAGGACACAGTCCCCCACAAGACTGCCTTCACTTCAGATATCACCCACCAGTTTGGGGGTACCTCGGGCCACTCTCATCTCTGACCAGGTGGTTATAAATTCAAAGGTTTCATGTACTCCCTCAAGTTCAATAATTCACTAGAATGATTCAAAAAACTCAAGAAAGTATCTATAATTATGACTGTTGTTTTATTACAACTGAAGAATACAAATCAGAACCAAAGTGAGGGACACATAGGGTGAGATTGGGGAGAGTTTCAAATGTGAAGTTTCCATCATCCTAAGAGAAACATTACTCTTACAGCACATTGATGTTTGACAATATACAGAGTATTGCCAAATGAGGAAGATCACCTAAGCTTCAGTGTCCAGAATTTTGATTGGATTTTCATTACATAGAAATGATTGATTGAATCATCACCCATATTGTTGAATGCAATCTCTAGCTCCTGTCTCACCTGAGGTTGGGCTGATATCACCTGGCTCAAAGCCCCATCCCTAATTTATTACGGATGTTTTTTCTGTCATGGCCTGTCCTCATTCTGAGTCATTTATTTAGAATAAACTGTCTGGGGCCTCACCATGAGTCATCTCCTTAGCATAAACCATCAGGGGTTGTATAATTCCAGAGGCCCACAGTGAATAATAAAGATCCTTTGGAAATGCCTAAAGTTTGGAGGTTATCTTCTAGGAACCTGAGACAAAGGCTAGTCAAGTTCTTCATTACACAGTCCTTGAATTAAAGGAAGCAGAACCTTCATTATATGGATGGCATAAACAAAGGGATTGAAGGCTTTTCTTATAAAGGACTTCAAAGAGGCAATGTTGAAATGCCTCTTGATTTACAAGTAAGAATTCAATAGCTATAGAAAACTTTCCATGAATTGAAAGTAGTTGGGATATACACAAAATGTTTCTATGTATCAGTGGAGAATAGCAGACAATGGAGAAAGAGTGGTGAAAAAAATAGACAGCTACGCAGGTCCCAATTCATGTACACTTTTGACATAATAAGGACATAGTATCATGGAATATACTTACATAAAGCTGCTTTAGCAGTTTGCATTATGTTGCCTTGAAAATCATCTTAGGCCATGAGTTTTAATTCTTATAAAAGAAGGCTAACTAATAGATTTTTCATTTCCATATTTTTCTTCCTTATGATGAATTTTTTTGTGTGCCTTTCACAGGAGGGAACACAAAGTCTCAAATCTTCTAAAAACATTCCGTTGTTTGACAGGAATATTTATTTCATAGTCTCCAATTGTAAAACAAATTCTACCTTCCAAACTTCCCGGAAAACTGAAATTCTGAGGTTAGACAGTAAAGCACAATTAAAATATTTGAGGAAGATGAGAAGTGTAATAAATATTTTGAGAAATCAATCTTATACAGAGTCAAATTGGACCAAATAATGCAAAAGAATGGAACAGGAAGAATAGAGAGTACACATGAACATAACTGGGGCAGGAGGTAAGGAAAATAAGGCAAAAAAGTGGCCGTAGGAAAACGGAGCAAGGGATAAATAGACAAAGTGGGGAGTTGATAGGGCTTACCGCTTGTCTGTTAAGGAGAGGGAGATGGAAAATTTTGTATAGTCCCATGGTTTTCATTTGTTTTGTCTAAAATAGTGGAGAAACATATTTTGGGAATAGTTCAGTTTGGGAGATGGTTCAATTTGGGGGATGATTCAGTGTTGAATGTCGTCATGTGGAGTTATTTGTGGGATATCAAAGTAGAGAGACCAGGTAAAGCAGTAAAGCACAATAGCTATAAGCTTTCCTCCAGAGTGAAAATGATTTAATATTCAATTTTGGTAGCATTCATTTGATGACCATATGTCCTAAGAGAAGTTACCACTTCCATAGAGCCTTAATTTCCTCACATATAAAATGTGGATTTTAATAATATTTATTGGATTATGGTGGGAAAAAATTGGAAACATGCATAGTAGGTACTTAGCACATTGCTGCTCCAAAAGCCTATCTGTTATAAGATACTTAAAGGAAGTAAATCTCTAAGAGGAGAATATGATAAACATTGTCAAATATATCATAAATTCAAGATCTTTGAATTGGTTTTGATTTGGAATTTATAGCAAGATTTATTTCATTTTCCTAATGACTACTCAAGAAGCCTTGTTGAAATCCAGTGTATACTGTAGTATACACTGGATAGTATAGTATGAGTAGATCAGATTTGAAAATGGCAAAACTGGGGCCTGAATGACTGTATGGTTCTGTGTCTATGTGAAGGTAGAGAGGATCCATAGTATCTGGTATTATTTATTGTATATTTCCAATACAATCAGAAGGTCACTATTTTGAAATCCCCGATGTTAGAAGTGATTTAAACAGGGAGTATAAATGAATGGTAAAACACAATGGCTGCTGAAAAACAAGATATTTATGTGGCATCAAAGTATTGCTACACAGATTATTTACCAATCACAAAGTGTAAAAAAAACTCATACTATTATATTGGAAGATTGCCAGCTACCATTTAAGCAAATGATCAAATTTAGAATTACCAGTAGTGGGGCATCCTGGCATTATGTGCTTTCTGATTATAGTGAAGCTTAAAACAGCTATAACATACTCTTGCCAAAACTAAGTTAAGGCATAGTATGAGGAAAAACTTCAGAGACCTTCAGAAGGCATAATAATCTACAAGACAATTGGCCTAGATTATAAAAGCGTCAGTGTAATAAAAAGTATAAGGGAATGTGTAGATTAAGAGAGACTATAAAGACAATACAAAAATGCAACTTG
>NW_012152552.1:285589-287027 GCF_000956105.1 Propithecus coquereli | reverse complement strand
GATGTCATCTTTGAAACTTTGTTTTCGTATACTGTAAAAGCGGTAGAGCAACACAAGGTGAAAATATGTCTGTAAGGCACTACCCAGAAAGTATGTTTGAGACTGATTTTTATACATCTTTTATGCAAAAATTGTCATATTTACAATTCCCATGAATAATGCCCAGACTTGCTTCTTACAACAATAATATGCTGACTCATGAGTGAAAAATCATCAGCATCAAGTCCTGCTTCCAAAGGTAGAAAATAACTGCAAGTAAATGTATTTTGATTACTACCTTGAAGCTAAAAAAGCACTTTTCTACAAAAACACAATGATTGGATAAGAAACATTCCTTGAGAATAGCTTTCAACAAGAAGGAGACGTCTTTGTCTACCAAGTGAAATGCAAGAGAAATACCAAGTTCAGGCTATGACTCTCTTTTTATAAAGAATAAATTTAAAACTTCAGTGGAGGGGTATCATTTATGTATACAATGCTCAAAGCAGTTAGTAACCACGGAAAGTGTTGAGAAATTAGACAAAGTAAAAAAGAATGTGCTACTTTAAGAAATTCAGCTTCACTTTTCTTCTCTTACATATGAATACAATTACACTAAATACCAATATTGTTGACCAAACAACAAAGCCAACAACAAAAAAATTAGATATTGCTTTGTAAATGACTTTTTCACACCCAGTAAAGAATCAAAGTGCTATATATATGATAGGCACATACAGAAGATATTAAAATATAGAAGGAAACATGGTCCTAATTATTTTAGTCAGCATCATACATGAAATGATTTTACCTGCCCAGCATGAGGCATAATTAGTGAGAACAAAGTGTAAGTTATTTCTCAAATATGCATTAGGAAAACACAGATGGATGAGAAGCCTGACAATAGTTTATATAAATAGATGAAAGAAAACGTCCACTGAAATCTCTACAATGACAGATGCCGGCCTGAATGTAGATTCTGTTTCTGATGAGTACCGTGATGGTGTTGATAGACAATCGATTTTGTCAGTCATCATGGAAGTGATTGCTGATGAATTTTATTGTCTTGGACTCAGGGACATCATCTTGAAAAAAAACTTTTTGGCAGATTGAAATTCTTGACATGCAATCAAAGTTGTAGGAGCACAGAAGACTACTGAAAGAACTGTCACAAAGAACAATTGCTACAGAAAGATCCATAGGATCAGGTCAAGGATTTGTGACATGTTTACATGAGATGAAATGTCAGAGTTCTAAAAGTATTTATGTGTACCTCAGAAACTTTATTCCCAGCCAAAGTACCATTTATGTTTGTGTCAAAACAAATCAAAATTCTGAATTTCATTTTTAATCTTTATCATTTAAATAAAACACTATCATAATAAATGCAAGGTTGTACAGTAGTATGACATATTAATCATTAACAATGTAATAAATATGCTAGTTATTTGTGAGAAAA
>NW_012152552.1:275630-276133 GCF_000956105.1 Propithecus coquereli | reverse complement strand
TGAGTGTAATTTAGAAATGATATGCAGTAATGGTTGCTATAAATCCAAGGAATAAACAGGTATCCAGCTGGGATCACACAAATGTAAAGCTAAGCAAACTTTTAAAAAGTGATTTCTTATTGTGATAAACATATGTGATATTTGTGAACGTTTTGTGAGTTTTTCGAATAAAAAGTGTGCCAATTTTTATGGCAATTTTCCCTCACCTTACCTCGGCCTTTTTGTATTGAATGTGAAATGGATAAGATATAACTTATAGGTTGTAGTTTGTATTATATTAATTTTTCTGTTGCTAAATCTCATGTTGGCAGGATTGTTCTCATATGATAATGGAGAAAAATACAAACTCCTTTAAGGACAATGAACAAAAAAATAATGTCCCAAATAGTTTCACCTCTTTTTACTATACTGTTTCTGATACACATGTATAAAGGATTCTTCCCACTGACAAGGAATCCCTCCTTCACCAAACTTTAGTCATTCTCCTCTGAGCCCTCCTCTGG
>NW_012152552.1:275085-275580 GCF_000956105.1 Propithecus coquereli | reverse complement strand
ATCTTCAGGGACATTGTGGAGATTTTTTCTAAGACACTATTTGTTTGTAGTAGGTTTTCTGGACGGGAAACAGCAGTAACAAATAGAAACTGTTAGAAATAAACATTTTTGGCTCCACCTTACTCAATCAGAAACTCTGGAGATTGGGCCCAATGATCTGTGATTTTATAAGCCTGACAAGTGATTCTCAGTGGATGCTGAACTTTGAGAACCATTAGTCTAAAACTGCAATGGAAAATTATAAGATAGGATTTGGATTAAAACTTAAAGAAAGTTAAAGATTCTTTAAATGGGAAGCACAAGAAAAACATACAAGTCTGCAATAATTGGCCAGAATTCCAGATGCCAAACCAGAAATGACACTGATTAGATCAATTCCACTCAGACAAGTCTTTATTTTCTCTGAAGTACTAAATAATTTGTAATTTGTATCACATACCTTGCATGCAGTCTGTATTATATCTGCCTACATTATCCTCCTTCCAGCTGCCAATT
>NW_012152552.1:262985-264826 GCF_000956105.1 Propithecus coquereli | reverse complement strand
TTTTAATTCTAATTTCTCTCTCTCTTTGGAACCTTGCTATCTTTAAGACCATTTTCCATGCAAAGTATTAGAAAACCAGACAACATTTTAAAACTGTCATGGCCAGAAATATTATTCAGGAGAACATAGAGAGAGAGAGATTTTGCTTTTATACAAAATAAAACCCTGTGGGCAGTCCCAGACATGTAACCAATTACTTACCTGCTTGTCCATATATCTTTTGTTATATGAATATTTTTCACAGTTTGAATGTCTTTAAGACTCACAGAGATGCTTTCAGCAGATCATCAAATATCTGTTCCATTAAAAGGAAGTGGTAGCTACTTATAACAGGGGCACTGCAATCTCCATCACTGTACAGGAACTACTGTGTATTACAAAAGAGAGATAAACAGAGATATGCACCAATTATTTCTGCTTTAGGTATAATAAACTTTAGAACAATTTGGAGCGTGAATGTGCAGAGTACATTTGAAGTTTCTCATTTTGCCATGTGTGCTGTAAACTGAGCAGGAAGAAGTATGTCCTACAAACAAGAAACAAAAAGTATTTACTTCTACTCCTGGAGGGAAAATCTTACAATTAAAGGAAGTGGAAGAAAAAGCATCATAATATCTGTTTCTTCAATCGATGTGAGTGACAAATTTTATCTTGTTTGCACTCAAATCTTTTTCAAGTCTAGTTGTTGAAAATATGTACTTGTTCTAACAGGCTTTGTCAGTGATACATTTTAGGTTAATATTTTCATGTATTTTTTTCTTTTTCTCCTCTTACTGTTACTCTCTCTCTCTCTTTCTCTCACCTTCTCTCTTTCTCTCCCTCTCAACACACACACACACAGAGGAGCCACACAGCCATGCAAAAACATTGGACACGCTGACAAAATCTTGTCTAGTTTTAATGACTACAAGAGAGATAAGGCTTTAAAAATATGATTATTCTCCTAGCACTCTGGGAGGCCTAGGCGGGAGGATAGTTTGAGCTCAGGAGTTCGAGACCAGACTAAGCAAGAGCAAGACCCCGTCTCTACTAAAAATAGAAAGAAATTAGCTGAACAACTAAAAATGTCTAGAAAAATTTAGCCAGGCATAGTGGTTCATGCCTGTAGTCCCAGCTACTTGGGAGGCTGAGGCAGAAGGATTGCTTGATCCTAGGAGTTTGAGGTTGTTGTGAGCTAGGCTGATGCCACAGCACTCTAGCCTGGGCAACAAAGTGAGAGGCTGTCTCAAAAAAAATAAAATAAAATAAATAAAAATATGTGATTATTCATGAAGGTTTCAGATTCTCTTGATTAGATTGGGTCCTAGTTCTCATATTCCCCTCTAGTCATTTGTCTTGGTAGACTTGGCATTAAAAAATAATAATGGTGTCACTGGAGCATTTCCCAACATCTTAATAGAATCACATTTTCTCCTTATCCCTTCTTTTAGCAAATAATTTAGACCTAATACCCATTTCTTGGGATTTACTTGTTACTGATACTTTCCAAAATATGCAAATAACTCTTTCTCCAAAAGCAGGTAGTCTGATTATACTGTATTACCAAGGGCAAAAAAAAAGAAAGACTAAAGGAGTTTAAGGGATTTTTAACTAATTCTATAACTTTTGTTCAAGCTGAAATTCTTCAGTTTTCTCAAATTATGGAGATAACTTTTTTCTCATGGGAGACATTATACAGGGAAGAATAGCCTTAAAGAGCTTAACTTTGGGATGAAAGAATCAGGTGGTAAGTACCTTTTTTAGATTTTGACTCCAGGCCATGGGCTGCTGTAAAACTTCAAAGATGGAGGAGTGGTGTGAAATGCCAATTTCAAAAAGATTTTGAAATTATTTCTCCGTTA
>NW_012152552.1:262484-262935 GCF_000956105.1 Propithecus coquereli | reverse complement strand
TAGCAGATAGATACTGTGTAAATATCTGTTGATTGAATAAATCAATGCATTAGACTGGATTCTCACTATCCAAAAGCTAACTGATTTGAAATTTTTCCTAAAAAAATGTGTTTTATTTTTGTTAGGTAAGAAGAAGGAAATAGCTTTTCTGGGAGTCAAGCTATATGTCTACCATGGAAGGAGCATGAGTATTATTTTTGTTTGTATTTTTCCACAAGAAGCAAACTCCTATGAGATTTGTCATTTGAAATGGTGAAGACCATTTATACTCTTTCTGCACAGTTTACTCCTCATGTATCTGAATCTGCTAGTCTCAGCATAAAAATTTAGGAAATGGCGTATGTTAGAAAATATCTTTAGGAACAGTTTCCTATTCCAGCCTAGTTGGAAGTTGATAGGTTTTGGAATCAGATAATCTTGCTTGGAATTTGTCTTCACATTAGTAGTTGTG
>NW_012152552.1:262127-262434 GCF_000956105.1 Propithecus coquereli | reverse complement strand
AAAAAGCATCATAATATCTGTTTCTTCAATCGATGTGAGTGACAAATTTTATCTTGTTTGCACTCAAATCTTTTTCAAGTCTAGTTGTTGAAAATATGTACTTGTTCTAACAGGCTTTGTCAGTGATACATTTTAGGTTAATATTTTCATGTATTTTTTTCTTTTTCTCCTCTTACTGTTACTCTCTCTCTCTCTTTCTCTCACCTTCTCTCTTTCTCTCCCTCTCAACACACACACACACAGAGGAGCCACACAGCCATGCAAAAACATTGGACACGCTGACAAAATCTTGTCTAGTTTTAATGAC
>NW_012152552.1:261667-262012 GCF_000956105.1 Propithecus coquereli | reverse complement strand
ATTGCTCTTCTGCAGGGATTTTTATAGTGCAATGAGATTTACACACTGTGTTCAGATGTGTAAAAATTTCTAATAGGTAATATAAGCTGCCTCATGAAAACTCAGTCAAACTAAGGGAAGAGAGCAGAGGGGTGGATTTAAGCCAGTTTGGTAAATTCAGACCAACCCAATAATTTGCTTAAGTCTCTAGAGAGGATATTGTCTCTTTTGAGTTCAATTTGTCTCTCTTGTATTTCACTCTTTTCCCTCACTTCCCTCTTCCAGATGTTGACAGGACATAAAACAGCTGAAGTAATATTGATTCCAGTGGGAGAGAAAAGCTTTGGGTCTACATCTGATTTTCTT
>NW_012152552.1:261247-261617 GCF_000956105.1 Propithecus coquereli | reverse complement strand
AGACCAGACTAAGCAAGAGCAAGACCCCGTCTCTACTAAAAATAGAAAGAAATTAGCTGAACAACTAAAAATGTCTAGAAAAATTTAGACAGGCATAGTGGTGCATGCCTGTTGTCCCAGCTACTTGGGAGGCTGAGGCAGAAGGATTGCTTGATCCTAGGAGTTTGAGGTTGCTGTGAGCTAGGCTGATGCCACAGCACTCTAGCCTGGGCAACAAAGTGAGAGGCTGTCTCAAAAAATAAATAAATAAATAAATAAAAATATGTGATTATTCATGAAGGTTTCAGATTCTCTTGATTAGATTGGGTCCTAGTTCTCATATTCCCCTCTAGTCATTTGTCTTGGTAGACTTGGCATTAAAAAATAATAA
>NW_012152552.1:258512-259935 GCF_000956105.1 Propithecus coquereli | reverse complement strand
CAACATCCTTTTGGAATATGTAGGAACTTTTTGAACACTTCCTACCCCAGTCCTTTTGTATAATGACACCATATTGCTGATTTTTCTCTGATTGAATTTTTTTTTTTCAGAGATCCAGATAGAAAGTTAGGCAAAGCCTTAAAGACCTTGTTATATATTTCAACCTATTTATTAATCTTTGGCCTATAGGAGGGAGATCAGGATACATACCATACTTTGTCTGTTTATCCAAATTTTTTGACTCTTCCATCCCACAATCCCCTGTTTGTAAGGAAGGTGACATTTTCATTTCAGAAACTGACGGGCTATTATTGAAAATTATCCCAAGTAGAATTTTAAGTAGGATCTATCAATATTAATAGCCTATTCGAATAACACAAAGCTCAGTATACACCAACCCAAGATGCAAAAATAAATCTGCATCTTGAAATATTTGCGATGTTTAAGGGTAATGCTTATCTAACCCAATTTTAAAAAGTAAACTTGAAATTTTAAAAGCATATAGCTACAGTTTGTGTTCAAAGACATTTTCTGTCTTTGGATGAATTACAGGAATAAAATAAAACATAAAATATTTTAATACTTATATCATCAATGTAAACAAAGCATGGGGCCATTTTTATAGATTGCTATTGATTACTAGAAAATAAATACCCCCTCATTTAAAAATAAATAAAATAAGATGAAGGAAATTGTGATAAATATTTGATGCCTAAAATGCCATCAACAGTTTTTTATTCATTTATTGTAAGGATTGATATTTGGATCCGCAACTCCTCTGAGTATAAAAGCTATGATCAGCCAATCAGGCTTCACTATGAACGAGCTTTCAGTTCTCAAATGTGAGGAAATACTTTAGAGCAATGGAGGAAAAAGCAGCATAATCATACTTTTAAAATGTATCTGGCTTAAGCAGATATAATGATTAAAAATAAACAGTGATATTTGTTTTGATCAAATAAAATATCCACCGTACTTTAAATCAAGATTACTTATTTTACTTCAATTTTAAAATACAAGCACTACATGGGAAATGCAAAAGTTTATAAGACATAGATATCTGGCAATCATCTTGCATTTTTCAAGTCAGATGACTGTCATTTCTGTTATTTGCTGGAATTTTTACTTAATTGTTATGAGAAGCATGCCCTTAAGTCAAGATATCTTTACTAAATGAATTCAGGTTTTATTTTCTTTTTGCTTTTCTTTAACAGTAAGTATTTAGATAATATTCTGAGTGTAACCAGTCTTCGGATTTATTTGTTAAAATTAATTTTATATTTATGCTACACAGTGTACTTGGAGACAGCTATAATGGACTTTTGACATACATGTTCTTAAAAGGAAAATCTTCAAGCACACTGCTGTAATGGCATAGCATTCCTATCATTGCAGATAATCAGTACCAAATTAAGGAAGTGTT
>NW_012152552.1:256765-257287 GCF_000956105.1 Propithecus coquereli | reverse complement strand
ATGTGTAGACTTTTATCAAATCCATTGTTTTAGCCTCATGGCTCATCCCAATTTTTCATGATAATTGGTGACTTCAGTCTCTTCAAGGCTCTATACAGTGAGTTTACACATTTCTTATTTTAGCAAATACTGTATGTTTTACCTCCTCTGCCCTTCCAATCAGTTGCCAGTTCTTGGCTTTCCTTCTTTGAAATATTTTCTCCTGCCATTACCCATGCACTTTTTTGTTCATGTATGATTACAAAAATTTTATTCATATATTATTTATTTAGTGCAGATTAGGAAATGATAATGATATTATGGTCAATATGACATATTTATTGAGATACACTATGGTTGGTTGGCCAATGGTTTAATAAGTACTTCATTTGAGGAAATAAAATAGTTTTATACTTTTTAATACATTGTATATACCACTTGAAAAGTCAAATATATGAATAATCAGGAAAAATATGGAAATACTGATGTATTTTTAACACTATGGTTAATGAAACTTTCTCCAGAGTAGTAATTCTTAAAATA
>NW_012152552.1:253585-253934 GCF_000956105.1 Propithecus coquereli | reverse complement strand
CCTCAGTTACTGTAAGGCCGCACTTTTTGTGGTGAGAACAACCATCAACGATGTTAATTTTTCCATAGTAGTACTTGTATATGCTTGTACATTAGTAATTTTTCTATACTACTACTTAATGTGTTTAGAGGATGCATACTACAGAATTTGCAGAAGGCTCTAACTCTGCATTATAAAATGTAGCTAAGTCAATTCCCTTATAGGTTTATTCTGGTTATTTGTGATCTGAAAAAAGGCTTGGAGCTAACTGTATACATTTGGAGAGTGCAATGGATTTAATGGCTTGTGTGCCACACATCTCTGGTTTCTGCCATGAGTTCAGTGTGATTTCTATTCTGATCCGCAATCC
>NW_012152552.1:251168-252295 GCF_000956105.1 Propithecus coquereli | reverse complement strand
GGATAGCCAAAGAGAGTTTAGCAAAATGACTGTTTACCAAGGGATGAACAGAACAAAACAACCGATAAGGGGATGAGGAAGGATGCAGGAACAGTGGAGTGGAAAGCAGTTACTAACCCTAGGCTGAAGGAGCAATGGGAAGAAATGGTACTTTCAGATCCTTTGAAAAGTTAGAACTAAGGAAGAGGAGCGACCCTAAAGGAGCTTTGGCAGTGGAGGCTGGAAGCCAACTTCAGAGACATTTCCAAGCTCTCAGGCATTCTGAAAGCTGGTACTTTCCATTGGTTGATGGAAACTTGGAGTCTGAAGGTAAAGAAGCCCAGAAAATGTTATCTATTTAATACAAATGTCAGTCTTCTGTGATAAGGATCAGAACAGCAAAGATGAGAATATGAATGGGGTAGAGAGGGCAGAAACGTAGAATAACCAACAAATGTTCAAATGTGTATCTCCAACACACATCCTCTTCTGAATCCGAGACTTCTGCTGAGTTTAACATTTTACTTGATGTTTCCACTCATATTTCAAGTAAGCATATGTGATGTGCAGAATTCTAAAATGGTCATCAAGATACTCCTTGGATAATTCCTTTCCCTTGACTGTGGAGGGACCTAGGAACATAATAGATATGTTATAACATAACCTAATCAAATCTCCCCCTTGACTAGGTTATGTTATATTATCGAGGTGATAGGATAGTCACTCCACAGTTATGTTAGTTCATAGTGGTAGCTGACTGGAGGAATCTTCTGGCCTTGAAAAAAGAACTGGCATGTTATAGAGAGGAACAGGTGGCCTGAAACAGCATGTGACCTATAGGAGCTTAGAACCATCTCTGATTAACAGCCAGCAAGAAAGTGTGAACTCAGTCCCACAACTTCAAGGAACAGAATCCTGCCAACAACCTGAATAAACTTTTAAGAAAACACTGAGCTCCAGGTGAGAACCCCAGTGTGGGGGAACCTTGATTTCTGCCTGGCAAGACCCTATGTAGAGATTCCTACTTAGTCAAACTCAGACCTCTGACCTTGAGAAACTCTGAGGTAATGAATGGTTGATATTCTAAATGCTAAGTTTTCAGCAATATTTTACAGAGCGCTAAAAAAATAATAAAATTCAATGAGTTC
>NW_012152552.1:246580-249753 GCF_000956105.1 Propithecus coquereli | reverse complement strand
TTATGAGTTTATTGTAACTGGAACTTTGTATCATCAGTGCCTAGGACATTTTCTGGTATGTTTTGCTGGTATAACAGCAAATATAAACAGAGATTTGATGAGAGTCATTTTACCTAATGAACTGTGTGTATGTATTCCAAATAAAACTAATTACATGACAACTAAACTGAAATACACACTCACACACATTTCTCTTAAACTATCACTGCATATAGATTCTAAACATTTATGTTAATCGATTTCACATGCCTATTTTATAAGTAATAAATAAGAGGTCAGTTGATAATTTAATATATTTTTAGATGTCTCATTTTATTCAGAGGATTAATTTGCTTCTAATTTTGCAAAACTAGATTTTATCTCAGCTAACCAATCAATTTTAACTTTTATAAAGATGTTAAAAATGAATAGACACACAATAATTTAAAAGGCATAGTATAAGTGTTAATACAGATATTGGAGAGTTCATCCTTCTTTTCTTATACTACTAGGAATTTAATCTCAGGAAGGATGAGTAATTAGTTATATCTTTACCAGATAACTTGACATATTACTAAAGTCAAGCTAATTAATATATTTTTGTCTTCACATAGTTTCCCAGTTATCACCATGCAGTTAGACAAAAAAGGGAGAATTTTAGGTAGTACCATAATATTCAAAGTAATTTTTTTCTATCTCTTGAAATTCTATCATTTAAGCCTCTTCATTAAGTATTAAAATATGGATTATTGTTGACAATCATTTAGGAATTCTAATAAAACGTACATGGTACTAGACCAATTTACTAGAAGAAGTAATACCTCAAGCTTAATACAGGGAATCTTTTACCATATATTTCAGATAAAGCCTGGGTACAGAGGAAAGAAGAAAATTCAATCATTTATTCAACAAAGGACAGACACCGTGCTGGTACTAAGGAAACAGCCATCAATCAAAACAGACAAACAGTTTGTTTTTATGAAGTTTCTGCCTAAGTGAGGGCAGTTACCATAAAGAGAAATATGCCATTTGCCAAGTGGAATAACTGCCCTTGACAGTGTCCTATCCTATACAAAAAAAAGGGAAGGTGTATCTTAGAAGGTGAGATGCAAGCAGAGGTCAGAACGAAGTGTGATTCATAGATGTCTGGGCAAACAGCTTCACAGGCAAAAGGAAATAAAAAGGAGGTGGAAGGCTAATAAAGATAATTTTCCACTTTTATGTTTTGCTCCCTGAAAAAGTATTTCCCTGATATAAACAAAAACAGAGAACGTTGTACTAATACCTAATGAGAATGCTAACATGATTTTTACAGAAGTACGTGCCAGATAGCAGGTTGCAATGGGAATGCCCTTTGGGGCAAAGATCATCCTTCACCGAGTATCCACTAAGGCTAGTCCAAGGAAATTCAGAGAATTGGGTATGTTTTCAGAATATTTTCCAATGGCGACAGATAGGAACACGAAATTCGCATTAGTAGTTATATAAATAGATCTGAGACCCTCTCTGTTAATTAACCCTACCCTCACTCTCAGGAATGCACTCCCAATTCTGTTAAGACAAGACACAGTTCTCACCAGTATATTTTCTTGAAAAGCATAATGCTACATCCTTTTTCCCTGATACATTTTCTCTTTATATCCAGTCAGAGGGTCTAATTATGAGTGCTCAATTTCTTCATCTTACTTAGCAAGACAAGTTTGTTATATCAGACTCATTCTCCTGAGATAGGTCATGCTAATCAGAACAAAGCTATCTCTGCTTTAATACATACTTTAAATTTAAATATGCTTAATTCCTCCAGATTTCCATTTGCCTTTTCTTTTTCTAAATACAAAATATAAACACATGCTATATAAAAATTCCCAGTTTGATGACTGGCACATCTCTCTCTTTCTTCCTGTCCCCTGCCTTTCAGATAAAACTTTTAGAATTATACTGACTCTGACAGAATTAATTTTATTCATCCTCAGACTCTGTTTCAATGCATTCAATAAACTGTCTGAAAACCAAGAAATGTGTATGAATATGTATTTATTACATCATTCAAGGCATTTTGGTTGGTATATACTCTAAAGCATGCATCATACAGCAATGCTTCTTGGAATTTTATTCTGCTTGTCTCTGTACATTGAAAGTTAAGTAAAACTTTCTGCCTTTCCCTTTTTGGGATTAAAAGAAAAATGCATAGGCAATTAAAATCTAGTGTAATGTATGGTTCTCTGTGTTGAAAAGAGTTGGATTTGGGTGCAGACTTGGGTGTTGATTATGAGATTCAGGACTTCAAGACTAAGAGCATTACTAAATGACAATTCTGAGGGTTCTTGAGAAGGGGGTGAGTGTATTTTGTACATAGGAAAGATGAGACTGACTGTGATAGAAAAACCATTGAAAAGTGAAACTATGCATCCAAAATCTTCATTTCTTATTTATCTATACCCTTTGCCACGTGAGTTTATGATTTTTCTCATTAGAGGAAAAGTGTATTTACCTGTCTTTGACTGTAGTATTGGCCATATGACTTTATTTGGAAGCCAGGTATACAATGTTAATATTTATGTATATTTACATATACATTATGTAAATGTATATGTAAATATACATAATAGTATGTCAATATTTATTCTAATCAGAGGCTTGATGTATGTGTATGATAGGGCTCATCATCTTGTGATTTTGTCATCACATGAGAAGAATAGGGAATTGCCCTGACCAGTCTGCTGGCCCAAGAAGCATGAGTGACAGACACATGGAGACCTGGACCCAACCTGAAGCTTGGAGTCACCCTCGCCAAACCTAGCCCAAATGTGCCAAATCTACAGACTACACTTGCATGGCCAATAACAGTCTTTCCCCTTTATTTTATTAAGCCACTGAGTTTTGACAGGGTCAGTTAAGCAGCATTACTGGGATAATAATTAACTAGTACAAATATGTAACCCAGTAAATGCTTCTTTATTTTTACTTTATTATATTAGTTGCTTAAGCAAAGTTGCCTAATTTTATCAGTATGATATAAATGATAAAATGAAATATTCTCTAAAAATCATAACATCAAGTGAGCCAAATTTGGATGGCTAGTTGTGTTTTGTAAACTACATTTATCTTTCTCCCAAATATGTAGCATATACATTTCAACTACAGATTATTAATTTCTTAAATAACTGGACATTTGTTATATAATGTGATTTTAT
>NW_012152552.1:243732-246530 GCF_000956105.1 Propithecus coquereli | reverse complement strand
TTACTACGTATTTTATATCTTACAAAGTTCATCTGTAAAGTCTGCTATCTCTGTCTTCAATATATGCCCAGAATTCCAACATTTTTACTTTTTTCACTACTATTTGGGTTAATGCTACTTTCATTCTTTCTTTGGATTATTTTGATAACTTCCTAAGTGGCTTGCTGTCTTTCCTATACGCCCCCTAAAATCTATTCTACACAAAGTAGTCAGAATAATACTTACAAAATGTAGACTGAAAAACATCACTATTCTGTGCCAATCCTTACAGTGGCTTCAACTCTTACTCATAGAGAAAACCAAGGTCCTTTAAATGGTCCATAGACAGCAGAGCAATTCAGAGTGGGGTCTGTGGACTAGGGCTCATCCATAAACAGTTCTTTGTCTGTCCATGCCTCTTTCATGAATAAGATATGATTTTTTCAGTTCTTTTCCATTTTCCTGCATTATATTTTTTATGTTTATGTTTATTGAAACTTAATTTTATTTGTTGACATTAAAATGTGTTTGCACTTTGTAAGTTGCCTGTGTTTATTTTAAATTTGTGCTTCTAGTAAGTTGCTTTAGTTGTATTTTGTACAAGTGTTTGCTTATTGCCAAATGTACATTTAAAAACATTCTGTATTTTCACTAAAGATAGGTGAGAACCTCTCAGATTTTATCACCTACCACCCTGTTTTTGGCTCACTCTGCTCCAGGCTCACTGGCTCCTAGAGATTCCTCCTCAATCTCAAGTCCCTCTGCCGGAGATGCTCTTGCCCCAGGTCTCCTCGAGGTTTAATATTTTACTTCATTTAGTTCTCCACTCAATTTTCACCTCTTAAAATGTCTATCATAACTGATCGTTATGAGTTTATTGTAACTGGAACTTTGTATCATCAGTGCCTAGGACATTTTCTGGTATGTTTTGCTGGTATAACAGCAAATATAAACAGAGATTTGATGAGAGTCATTTTACCTAATGAACTGTGTGTATGTATTCCAAATAAAACTAATTACATGACAACTAAACTGAAATACACACTCACACACATTTCTCTTAAACTATCACTGCATATAGATTCTAAACATTTATGTTAATCGATTTCACATGCCTATTTTATAAGTAATAAATAAGAGGTCAGTTGATAATTTAATATATTTTTAGATGTCTCATTTTATTCAGAGGATTAATTTGCTTCTAATTTTGCAAAACTAGATTTTATCTCAGCTAACCAATCAATTTTAACTTTTATAAAGATGTTAAAAATGAATAGACACACAATAATTTAAAAGGCATAGTATAAGTGTTAATACAGATATTGGAGAGTTCATCCTTCTTTTCTTATACTACTAGGAATTTAATCTCAGGAAGGATGAGTAATTAGTTATATCTTTACCAGATAACTTGACATATTACTAAAGTCAAGCTAATTAATATATTTTTGTCTTCACATAGTTTCCCAGTTATCACCATGCAGTTAGACAAAAAAGGGAGAATTTTAGGTAGTACCATAATATTCAAAGTAATTTTTTTCTATCTCTTGAAATTCTATCATTTAAGCCTCTTCATTAAGTATTAAAATATGGATTATTGTTGACAATCATTTAGGAATTCTAATAAAACGTACATGGTACTAGACCAATTTACTAGAAGAAGTAATACCTCAAGCTTAATACAGGGAATCTTTTACCATATATTTCAGATAAAGCCTGGGTACAGAGGAAAGAAGAAAATTCAATCATTTATTCAACAAAGGACAGACACCGTGCTGGTACTAAGGAAACAGCCATCAATCAAAACAGACAAACAGTTTGTTTTTATGAAGTTTCTGCCTAAGTGAGGGCAGTTACCATAAAGAGAAATATGCCATTTGCCAAGTGGAATAACTGCCCTTGACAGTGTCCTATCCTATACAAAAAAAAGGGAAGGTGTATCTTAGAAGGTGAGATGCAAGCAGAGGTCAGAACGAAGTGTGATTCATAGATGTCTGGGCAAACAGCTTCACAGGCAAAAGGAAATAAAAAGGAGGTGGAAGGCTAATAAAGATAATTTTCCACTTTTATGTTTTGCTCCCTGAAAAAGTATTTCCCTGATATAAACAAAAACAGAGAACGTTGTACTAATACCTAATGAGAATGCTAACATGATTTTTACAGAAGTACGTGCCAGATAGCAGGTTGCAATGGGAATGCCCTTTGGGGCAAAGATCATCCTTCACCGAGTATCCACTAAGGCTAGTCCAAGGAAATTCAGAGAATTGGGTATGTTTTCAGAATATTTTCCAATGGCGACAGATAGGAACACGAAATTCGCATTAGTAGTTATATAAATAGATCTGAGACCCTCTCTGTTAATTAACCCTACCCTCACTCTCAGGAATGCACTCCCAATTCTGTTAAGACAAGACACAGTTCTCACCAGTATATTTTCTTGAAAAGCATAATGCTACATCCTTTTTCCCTGATACATTTTCTCTTTATATCCAGTCAGAGGGTCTAATTATGAGTGCTCAATTTCTTCATCTTACTTAGCAAGACAAGTTTGTTATATCAGACTCATTCTCCTGAGATAGGTCATGCTAATCAGAACAAAGCTATCTCTGCTTTAATACATACTTTAAATTTAAATATGCTTAATTCCTCCAGATTTCCATTTGCCTTTTCTTTTTCTAAATACAAAATATAAACACATGCTATATAAAAATTCCCAGTTTGATGACTGGCACATCTCTCTCTTTCTTCCTGTCTCCTGCCTTTCAGATAAAACTTTTAGAATTATACTGACTCTGACAGAATTAATTTTATTCATCCTCAGA
>NW_012152552.1:225788-234132 GCF_000956105.1 Propithecus coquereli | reverse complement strand
CTCCACATGTACTTGCCATCAAATCGGCACTAACTGATCAACACTATGGTGCTCACACGGTAGTAATATTCTCCAGGGATTAGGGGTTTGCGGGGGTGGGGGGGCGGTAAACTCACAACTAATGGACGCGGTGAACATTGTAGAGGAGAAGGGCATGCCCCTAAACCTTGCCTGGGTGAGGCAGAGACATAAAATGTAACCAAAATGTGTATCCTCATAATATCCTGAAATTAAAAAAAAAAAAAATGAAAACAAATACTATCTTTTACAAATTGTCTTTGTGTCTTTTACAAATTGTCTTTGTGGCACTAATGTGTGTATTTCATTACTTTCTTAGTCTGTTTGGACTACTATAACAAAATACCATAGCCTGGGCAGCTTTGGAACAATGGAAATTTATTTTTCACATTTCTGAGGGCTGGCATATCCAAGATCAAGGCACTGACAGATTCAGTGTTTGGGGAGAGCCGTTTCCTGGTTCATAGACAGTGTCTTCTGTGTCCTTTACCTGGTGGAAGGGGCAAATGAGTTTCCTCAGTGCTCTATTGTAAGAGCGATAATCCCATTCATGACCTAATGACCTCCCAAAGACCCTTCCTCTTAAAATCAATAGTTTAGGTGTTAGGATTTCAATCAATATATGAATTTGAAGGTATATAACATTCAGACCATATCAGTTACTGTAGTATTAAAGTGTAAAATAATAATTTACATACCTCTTAAATAAAATGGCCATTTATCAAAAACATGCACATTCATAATGCATGCCTTTCATATAATATTTTCCTTTCCTACATACACACACAATATGTCTTTCATCTTTCAGAAGTATTTATTTGTATTATGTAACAAGTAGCAACAGCAAAAAAAAAAAAAAAAAAAGACATCTTATTTCTAGCTTTGTGGACAAGTGATTGTGTTTAATTGTGTTTTTTAGCTCATCTACTAGATACATAGACAGGTTGTTAGACACGGAAGATTGCTTAATACCAGTTTTGTTCCCAACAAGAATCTCAAAAGACTGTGTTGCCAGGAAACACAGAGCCAAGGGTACCACAACAGGCATGCAACGGGTATGGTTGTTTTCAGTGGAATTCTCTGCATCTTTAATTGCTCCAAGAAGTCTGTGTTATATGTTTATCTGTTCCCATCTAGGCAAACATTGCTTGTTTTCTCTTTATCTTCATAGCTACATGATGCATTTTATCATTCTGCTGGGCATTTCATAATCGAGTCTATCATTCCTATTGTCTAATACTTTTAATTCACACATTCCAGTCAACTGAATTTCATCCTACTATTATCTCTTAAAATAAAAATTTCACTGACATTGAATTTTGTTTTCTTTATTATTTTACATAGAGAGATTGTATATTCTAAACTAATTTACAATGCCTGAGTCTGAATAAATAGCTCCCCCTTGACCAAATCTTAGTTCTTGCAATAATTGAAATACGGTATAGTGGAGTCATCCACAGATTTTTTGACAGCTTGAGCATATTTGCAGATGGTAAGCAATCACCATTCCTTTTAAAATCTGGTTTCCTAATGATGAAAATTAAGAATGATTTTTCTAGCTTTAAATGCAGTGTTTATAGTAACTGCAAGTTAGTCAAGAAAATAAATGGCAGAAAAAGGTAAGGAGGACAAATTGGTATCTGTAAGACAGTTGACAAGAAAAAATTACCATAGCAATAATAGTATTATAGCAATTAGTTGTTTTTTGAAAAAGAATTCTGATTTAGATATATCCTTGAGGATAAAAAACATGTCCTTTTGTGTTCGAGTAAATCATTTATTAAACAAAGTGTAAGACCTGTCAAATTACTATTTCAACAACAAAATGACCCACATTACATACTGGAAACTATATAATAAATACAAAACATCTCAAATTTAATATGAATGCTTATGTTTTTGAGGATTATTTTACTCAAGAAAATACATTTATAACAAAAAATGCATTATAACCAAACTTCATAATATTCCTTTATTTTGCTCTACAAATATCAATTTTATACTGATATAATTAAATATAGTAATAAATCTAAAATATTTTATTACCACCAACCAAATAAAATTCACATTTCATTAACAAGTAACAGTTTTAAAGCCTAAAGATTAAATTATTTTACAACTATCATTACATTTATCTGAACTAAGGACAGTATCATACAAACTAAAACATAGTATCTGTTTAGAAACCAATAATTATTAATTATGAAGTGACATTTATCTCATGAAATCTGATGATTACTATAGAAAGATGCAATAAAGAGGTTTTAGGAGTAAAATATTTATACTTTTTATTTATTTTTACATGCAATGACAAGGACAAAGTCCTTTTTTCAGAAAAAGCCTTCAATTACTACATGACTACATGCATTATGCATCCTTATCAAATCATGTGAGTTAAAAAAAAGACTTACTTTTATTATATTATTTTTATAAAGTGAACTAGATTGATAAATCTGTTGGGAAATTGGTCATGTACCGAGTTGATGTAGAAACCATGGTAATTCTTGAAAAGCTGCAATGGCTTTTGAAAAATAGTAGAGTTATATCTTTTGAACAGAACTGAAAATGTTCATGTGTTCCAGTAAGTTTGTTACTAAGGAAATGAAAATCTACCTAATATATAATGAGTGAAAGAAAAAATGAGAAATTAGAAAATATTCAGAACAAAAATTAAAACACATAAAAATTTCTAGGATGTAACTACAGAAGTGGTGGAAAAATTCTCATACTAAATGCCTATTAAAAAAAAGAGAAGTCTCAAATCAATAACTTTAGAAAAGTAGAAAAAGAAAAGAAAAACATACACAAGTTAAACAGGATAAGAGAAATAATAAACACCAGAGCAGAAATCAATGATATTGAAACAAAGAAAATCAAATGAAACCAAAAGCAGATTTTTTGAGATCACTAAAACTAATAAATGTCTAGACAGAATGAGAAAGACAATTTAGATAAAATGGTCAAATAGTTTGGATGACACAAATTACCAATGTTCCTGTAAAACAAAATAAATATCTTGAATAATCCCATATCTGTAAAACAAATTTAACCTGTATTCAATATCCGTGTCTCCAGACTTACGTGAATTTACTAGTTAATTCTAACAAACATTTAAGGAAGTCACAATATCAATTCTACACAAACTCTTTTAGACAGGGAGGCATCTAAACTCATTCTGAGTCAATCCCTATCCATATACCAAAACTAGAAAAAAAGAGAAAAACGAGAAAGCTACAGAGCAATATCAATTATTATCATAGATACAAAAATTCTTTAAAAATTTAGCTATTTTTTAGAATTTAGCAAATATAACAGTATGTAAGGACAAAAGTTTTATTGTAAGAATGCAAGTTTGGTTTAACATAAGATAATCAATTAACTATATAAACAAATCAAAATATAAAAATTAAGTTACGGCAAGGATATAGAGGAACTAGTAATCTCATATACTGCTGGTGGGAATGTAAGAATAAAGACATGTTAGAAGATAAATTTTGACAATTTCTTATAAAATTAGATATAAATGTACCATATATCTAGCCATTTCACCCTTAGGTATTTATGTAAGCTAAAATTAAGCATGTGGTCCTAAAAAAGCCTATACATGAATGTTTTTAATAGCTTTGTTATAACAACCAAAAACTAGAAACAAAGCAAATGTCCATTAAGATGTGAAAGGATAAAGAAATTGTGTTAAAATCATACAATGGAAAACTATTCAAGAATGGAAAGGGATGTATTATACTACTGGTACACACAACATTGTGTTGAATCTCAGAATAATTATCCTCAGCGAAAGAAGCCAGACCAAAAGAAAAAAGTAAAATTAAAAAAAATACATATGTACTACATAATTTCATTTGTATAAAATTCTAGTGTATACCATCTATCAATAATATGTAGGGACATAAAGTAAATAAGTGGTTCCCTAGAGATAGAGATATAGGGAGGGTTAGGAGAGAGGGATTACAAATAGGCACGATGAAACTTTTGAGGGTGATGGTGGCTATTGTCATTATCTGGATTGTAGTGATATTTTTAAGATGTATGTACATATCAAAATTGATTTTGTACATTAAAGATATGCAATTTGTTGTATGTTAATTACACATTAATGAGCTGTTAGAATATTTGCTTTTTTAGTTATAGAAGGATATTCATAGCTATTAGTCAATCTTATTATGATATTTTAGAGAATGATGACATATTTTTAGATCTGGCTTTGGAAACGGGTGGATTAAGTGGAGAGTTGTTGAAATCAAGACACTTTGAAGCTAATATTTTGATTAGGCCATTGGTATGAATATTAAAGTCATATAAAATGATGATGGACTTTTAGTAAGAGGGAACAATATGTCAAAACCCTCTATGAATATGTGGTTGAGAGATGAAGAGAGTGCTATGATATAGTGGTTAAAAAGAGAGAAGAAAATGGTATCAGTCAGACTTCATGAATTTTGACTAAACAAACATCTACTTAGATTGGACAAGAAATTACCTGGAAATTATAATAGAGAATAAAGACATTTATGTTGTGTGATATTTCTGTTGTGTCCTACGTAGTGTGTGATAGGATGAGAAGCCTCTACCTCAAGGGATTTCAGGTGAAGCAATGTCTTTGTTAGAGATAGGGAAACAAAAGGAGCACATTTAGGAGATATTTAAGAATATAGGAGAATTCCTTTGCCTCTGTCTCCATATCTAGTTATACCTGTGAACAGGTTGTCCTCCCACTACTAGAATTTGTAGGCTCACTCATGACTTCTAATTTAACAATGAAGTTGTTTTTGTTTTGTTTTGTTTTGTTTTTCCCATTCTAAATCTGTCTGATACTATTTTCTTGATGACTGGTAGACTTCCTAGCTCTTATTCATTCTCTTTCTCAGTACTGTAAGGATTCCTTGAAAAATCCCTGTTTGGTCAAATCACCTACACTTCTCTCTAATCTGTCCTATCCACCTGGCTGCAAGCAGAATATAAAAGAAATCTGCTCTACCAGCTCAGACACTTCCTGGGTGGCCCAGCTGTTCTGTCTCATTCTAGTTCATATTGCTCAGTCAATGCTCCCTAGCAGTTCCGTGCCCTTGACTTTAAGACTTTAGTGACCTTTTTGTTTTTTTCATCCTGCCTTGGGATGAGGATATCCACATCTTTTAGATGAGACTGTTAAAAAGATCTGGAAATAGCTTTGAAGATTTGTTTTGTTTTACTATCAGATCCTCTTTCTTCATTATGTGGAAATGCAGACTTTTGGAGAATTAATTAATCCTGAAGGTCACTGAGTAGAAGGAAATAATGAACATTAAAAATAATATCTAAATTGATAGAACAATTTTTAAAGCTTTAAATGAATGCTGATTTCATGCATCAGTGAAGAAAATCAGTGTAATTTCTATTGAAAAAGAAAGATAAATGCAACAGAGTTAAGGGGTGTAGAAAAGTTTTTGTTTGTTTGCTTGTGTGTTTGTTTTTAAATTTGTAGCAAAACCAGAAACAGTGAAAGGATAATTTAGTAGCTCATTCACACACAGGGACTTAGTGGTAAAGCAAGCAATAAACCACGGGCTTCTGATTCCTTTTATATCTGTGAACAAGTTTAGAAAATTCCTATTAAACAGTATGAGTGAGGTTGAGTATCAGTGCACAAGTATATTTAAGAGCATAATGCTTCTAATCCTGGATTTTCTGTTTCCTAGACCATCTTACACCTTATTGATTTCAGGCTCATAGCTAGGTTAAAAATGGTTTATATTTTCAGAAAAAAATAGGGCAGTGTGAAGGCTCAGACTTTAAACCAGGACTAATGTCTTCAAAAGGAAGAATATTAAGGAGGTTCAGGGTCCAAGAATATCTTAAGAAAAAAATAACTAAAGCCAGTATTCTACTTCTTTCTGCTGTTTTGTTACAGTTTGTTTGTGTGGAGGTTGAGTGACAAATGTTATTTCATTTAATCCTCACTGTAATCCTGTGAAGTAATTGTTATGGTCTCCATTTTAACTATCAGAAAACTGAGACTCAGACTGAGGTTAATTTTCAGGGACTCTAATACGAATCTTTATTACACCACCCCTTATTCATCCCATTACATTCTCCTATACCTAAAATGCACCTCAAAAGAAAAGAAAATAAAAGCATCCACTTATTGATATTCATACATTTCGTTATAGCATAATTTATCATTTTAATTATGTTTAGATTGTATTTAAGCAAATTCTGATTACCTTGGTTTTGAGGAAGGGTTTTTGGGTCAGTCAGTAAGATCCAGAATTTTATTTTAGCTCTATAATTTTGTATATGTGACTCTGGTCAATTTTCTTAACATCTTAGAACCTCAAGGTGTCTGAAAAATAGAGATTAAGACAAGTAATATTTTTCACACACAAAAACTCTCAGGTCTTTGTATGTAAATAATAATAATTAATTTACTTTACCCAATCCTACCTACATGCATTCTCTTTAGTATGTCAATGCCCATATCATCATAGATATTTAGGGATATTATTAATCCCAATGATAGTAATAACTTTACACTCCTGATCCAGATACTAAACAAAGGCATGGTAGTATGATAGGAAGAATCTCCTCACCAGATGGCTGTTCTCTCAGGGAGCAAAGACCTGTCTATGAAATTAGCAAGTCTGACAACTTCTCTTTTCTTTGGCCTCAGTTAATATGCTCTCACTCAACCTACTTTAAAAGGTAAAAAGACTCCCAAATATTTCTCTTCTATTACTCTTCAATCCACAGAGTCTATTCATACTAAATTAGATTCTTTGATTTAATGGTAAGTATAAATCAGCTTATTTGCTCATCCCAGTTTTATAGTGATAACATTAATAGCTTTAATCTCTTGAAATGTATAAAACTCAACACACTTTTCTCCTCCCCTTGATTGCCATCTCCTGTGGCATTACAGTCACACATGTACTTTAAACTTCTACCGGATGGTCAGAGTTCTTGGAAATGGGTTTGTCTAATATGTTAATAGCCTTCATCTTAACAAAGGTCATTTTTTTTACTGTAATTGTACAGAAAATGTTAAGCAAACGTTCCTCAATACTGGCATGTGTTACCTAAACATTTAAAAATAATTTTACAAGTAAATATTTTAAGGAGAAATTGTTCGATATTTTCTTCTTAAAAATAAATTTGGAAAATACAGAAAATTACACAAACTAATAAGCCAAAGAGATGTTTATACATCATTTACAATTCATAATTGTTAATTTGTCTACTAATTCTTCTATATGTATATGTAATAAATGTTCATATTTCACTTAAATTTAAAGTTCATTTTGTCACTCATTCTGGGTCTAATTAGCAAATTCATGTATAAACCTCAGGCAACTGGAATGGGATCATACTTACTTTACATATGTACATATTTTGATTAAGTATTTTAAAAATTTACATAATAGTATGTTTTATCATACATCATTCAGTAACTGCATTTTACTAAACTATGTATTATTGAGATGTTTTCGTGTTCATATATATGTAAATTTAAGCCATAGGTTTTATCACTGATGTGGTATAATGTTATGGGAACAAATTTAAATATGAAACAAATAGGAAAATAGTATTCATTTATCCATTCACAAGGAAATGGACATTATTTTTCTAAATTATGTGTACTGAAATCACTCACACAAATTGTAAGTATTATTAACTTTTTAACTTTGTAAAGTTTGGAGTTCTCTAAATATCAATTGAAAATATTTAAGTCCTCTTGTGATCTTAAATCTGGAATATTTTGATCACATATTTATAAATAAATTATCCATAAATAATTCTACATTTAGAAATTTCACTAGCTATTTTGCAAGATATATTTAAATTACAGAGAAAAGAAATATTTTATCATTGGATGAAATTCCATTAAATTTCATGTAGTGCATAACAGTGGTAATATAATTAATGATGAAAGCAAGAACAACGAAAGCAATGACCCATACTCTTTTTTAAGCCACTTTATTGAGGTATGACTGATATATAAAAAGATGCACATATTCAACAGATAAACTTATGCATTTGAAGATAAACATATACCCACAAAAGAATCAACACAATCTACACCATGAACATATCAATCGCTTCCAATAGTCCTGCCATCTTTATTATTTTCTGTGATAAGAACACTTAATAGAAGATCATCTTTGCAACAAATTTATAGCATACAATATAGTAATATTAACTATAGGCACTGTGCTATACAGTAGGTCTCTAGGACTTACTTGTTTTACATAACTGAAACTTGGTACCCTTGACTAATACCTCCCTGGTTTCTACTCCATTATAATTTGATTTTATTGGGGTAGAGACTAGG
>NW_012152552.1:216258-216748 GCF_000956105.1 Propithecus coquereli | reverse complement strand
TTTCTTCTTAAAAATAAATTTGGAAAATACAGAAAATTACACAAACCAATAAGCCAAAGAGATGTTTATACATCATTTACAATTCATAATTGTTAATTTGTCTACTAATTCTTCTATATGTATATGTAATAAAATGTTCATATTTCACTTAAATTTAAAGTTCATTTTGTCACTCATTCTGGGTCTAATTAGCGAATTCATGTATAAACCTCAGGCAACTGGGATGGGATCATACTTATTTTACATATGTACATATTTTGATTAAATATTTTAAAAATTTACATAATAGTATGTTTTATCATACATCATTCAGTAACTGCATTTTACTAAACTATATATTATTGAGATATTTTCGTGTTCATATATATGTAAATTTAAGCCATAGGTTTTATCATTGATGTGGTATAATGTTATGGGAACAAATTTAAATATGAAACAAATAGGAAAATAGTATTCATTTATCCATTCACAAGGAAATGGACATTATTTT
>NW_012152552.1:213608-214888 GCF_000956105.1 Propithecus coquereli | reverse complement strand
GGCTCATAACACCTTATCTCACTATGCCATGCTCCTGATAAAGAAAAATGCACCAATGAAGAGCTTGTAATAGTTATGAATGGATTCCTAACATCTAGCTGATCTCTTTTATTTGTGTTTGGCACAGAATTTTGTATAAAAGATACAGCTGTGCTGCATCTGATCACCAGGTAGAGTTGGCCTACATTACCTCAACCATGTTGATCCTGCCTCCAAGTACCGCTTCCCATGTAACATTAGTTCAAATAAGTTAAAAAAAAATCTACACCTCCCCTCAAAAACGTCATTTTACCCTGTTTTGTAGTTTTCTTGAGCATTAGAGCAAACGACCTCTTTAATTTTGGCAAGTAATATTAACACAGAAAACTCTTGATACCAATAATCTCTAAATGTAAGTATCGTGAGGCTTACATGTATCATAAAGTAAATAGAACTAATTTATTCCATTATATAAGCAGCATAAGATATATCTTGTTTCTTAAAATAAAATGATGTTTGTAATAATATGTAACAGAAATTATTTTGTGATTTTCCAGTTAGTTCTGTTCCCAAAACAACTGAACCAGAGGCATGACGATAATTAAGAACTCATAAAATAATTAAATTTCTTCAGCTTTAACCAACTTTTAACAAACTCTCAAGCTTGTTGGAACTCAGTCCCTTCAGTGTTCAACTTGACACAGGCACTACATACTAAAGATAGGCAAGGAGTTTCACTACCCATTTATTATTTTTACAGTCCAATATTTCTGTCGAGTGCCTAACTTCCATAGTGAGAAGCGCTGCAGAGAAGCATAGATCAGTGCCACAGACAGGAGTATGACCCAGGAATACCAACCAGACGTGCTCTCGTTTGTTGTTATGTTTTTATAATTTTAACCTGGCTAAAGTAACACATCTCCCTACAAAATATCACTTATTTAATTTATTTTTCAAAACTAAAGCTGGCTTATTACAAGAGATAATTCATGGGTTTTATGCATGATGGAAATGGAACCTATGAATGACAGTTAAAAAGAATTGAAATTTGACAAATGACACTCTAAGTTTATATATCTGTCACCATTGCTAATCAAAAGGAGGCCACAAAGCCAGTTACCAATTATTGACCACCTTAAAAATGTCCAACAGGAAAAATGCCCATCAAGCTTGAAAATAATTTCTTCTATCACAAGCACAAATATAAAAAAAAAATGATTAGTTCAACAGAATTAAATATGAAAATAAATTACAAGGACAGTTCATGGTTAAATAGTTAGCAATATATTATGTGAGAGTAT
>NW_012152552.1:210838-212083 GCF_000956105.1 Propithecus coquereli | reverse complement strand
TTAATGGTAGACAGAGGCTGGTGAGGAAGTGGAATGGATGCTAATTCTAATGGGGATTGTGTCTCTTTATTTGACTGATAAAAATGATCTAGGATTATATAATACTAATGGTTACACAACTTTTTGGATACAGGCATATTTCTTTTTACTGTGCTTTGCTTTATTGCACTTTATAGATACTGCATTTTTTACAAATGGAAGACTTTGGCAACCCTTCATCGAGGAAGTCAATAGGTGCCATTTTTCCAACAGCTTGTACTCATTTCGTGTCTCTATATCAAATTTTGGTGATTCTCATAATATTTCAATTTTTTTCAGTACTATTCTAACTGGTATGGTGATCTGTGATCAGTGATGTTACTACTGTAAATTGCTTTGGAGTACAATGAGCTGTGCCCATATAAGATGGTGAACTTAGTGGATAAATGTTGTGTAGTCATTCCTAATCTCTCTCCCTCTCCTTGGGCTTTCCTATGTTCTGAGACACAAAAATATTTAAATTAGGCCAATTAATAATCCTAAAATGGGCTCTGAGTGTTCAAGAGAAAGGAAGAGTTGCATGTCCCTAACTTTAAGTCAAAATCTACAAATGATTAACTTAGTAAGGAAGGCACATTGAAAGCCCAGATAGATGGAAAACTAGGCTTCTTACACCAGAGAAGTTGTGAATGCAAAGTAAAAGTTATTGGAGGAAATTAAGAGAGCTATTTCAGTGCACATACAAATGATATGAAAGCAAAACAGCCGTATTGCTGATATGCAGAAAGTTTCAATTGTGTGGATAGAAAGGTCAAACCAGCCACAATATTTCTTTAAGTCAAAGCCTAATCCAGAGCAAGGCCCTAACTCTCTTCAGTTCTATGAAGACTTAGAGAAATGAGTGTTGCAGAAGCAAAGTTGGAAGCTAGCAAAGGTTGGTTCATGAAGTATAAGTAGAAGCTGTCTTCATAACATAAAAGTGCAAGGTGAAGCAGCAAGTGCTGATGGAGAAGCTGCAGCAAGTTATCCAGAAGATCTAGCTAAGATCATTGATGAAGGCAGCTGTACTAAACAACAGATTTTCAATACGGACAAAATAGCCTTATATTGAAAGAAGATGCCATACAGGACTTTCATAGCTAGAGAGGGAAAATCAACGCCTAACTTCAAAGTGTCAAAGGACAGGCTGACTCTCTTGTTAAGGGCTAGTGCAGCTGGGGAATTTAAATTTAAGCCAATACTCATTTACTATTTTGAAAATTCTAA
>NW_012152552.1:210277-210788 GCF_000956105.1 Propithecus coquereli | reverse complement strand
AGCAAAACAGCCTTATCGCTTATATGCAGAAAGTTTCAATTGTGTGTATAGAAAGATCAAACCAGCCACAATATTTCTTTAAGTCAAAGCCTAATCCAGAGCAAGGCCCTAACTCTCTTCAGTTCTATGAAAGCTTAGAGAAATGAGTGTTGTAGAAGCAAAGTTGGAAGCTAGCAAAGGTTGGTTCATGAAGTATAAGTAGAAGCTGTCTTCATGACATAAAAGTGCAAGGTGAAGCAGCAAGTGCTGATGGAGAAGCTGCAGCAAGTTATCCAGAAGATCTAGCTAAGATCATTGATGAAGGTGGCTATACTAAACAACAGATTTTCAATACAGACAAAATAGCTTTATATTGAAAGAAGATGCCATACAGGACTTTCATAGCTAGAGAGGGAAAATCAACGCCTAACTTTAAGGTGTCAAAGGACAGGCTGACTCTCTTGTTAAGGGCTAGTGCAGCTGGGGAATTTAAATTTAAGCCAATACTCATTTACTATTTTGAAAATTCTAA
>NW_012152552.1:209696-210091 GCF_000956105.1 Propithecus coquereli | reverse complement strand
CCATATTAAAACCACTTCTTAGCAACTCTAAAATTTCTACCGTGTTAAAAGTATTATTATCTCTACATAGGATGTAATAACAGCTTGATAAACACACTTCCTTCTATTTTCTGCCCCATTACAGTGTTTTCCTGAAACCAGACTCAATTCCTTCTAAGACATAAATTATATTATGTCACTTTTCTGCTGCCATCTTCCAATGACTTCCCACCTCCCCTAGAATAAAATCCAAAACCCTTACAATGACCAGAAAAACATCACATATACTACCTCTTTTATCCTCACACCTCATATCCTACAATTCATCATCTATTAAACACAGTTGTTAAGAAATATTGATTGTTTTATTATTTGGGAATCATTTATTAGATAGTTTAATCATCCATTAATGGATG
>NW_012152552.1:207981-208690 GCF_000956105.1 Propithecus coquereli | reverse complement strand
TTTCAAAGTATATAATTTAGTGATTTTTTAATATATCTACAAATTTGTGCAATCCTCACTACTAATTATAGAACATTCTGTTCTCCAAAATAAAATAAAAAAAAAACTAAAATCCCAAATACTAGAGAGGACATGCTTGTCTTGTTCCTGATGTAAGAGGAAAAGCTTTCAGATTTGCACGATTAAGTGAATGTTAGCTGTGGGTTTTACACAGATGCCTTTTATCAGATTAATGGAGTTTCCTTTTATTCCTAGTATATTGGATTTTTTTTTAACACAAAATAGCGTTGGCATTTGTAAAATATTTTTACTTCTATTGAGATGATCGTGCAGTTTTTGCCCAAAGTATCCATATTCAAACCAATTCTTAGCAACTCTAAAATTTCTACCTTGTTAAAAGTATTATTATCTCTACATAGGATGTAATAACAGCTTGATAAACACACTTCCTTCTATTTTCTGCCCCATTACAGTGTTTTCGTGAAACCAGACTCAATTCCTTCTAAGACATAAATTATATTATGTCACTTTTCTGCTGCCATCTTCCAATGACTTCCCACCTCCCCCAGAATAAAATCCAAAACCCTTACAATGACCAGAAAAACATCACATATACTACCTCTTTTATCCTCACACCTCATATCCTACAACTCATCATCTATTAAACACAGTTTTTAAGAAATATTGATTGTTTTATTATTTGGGAATC
>NW_012152552.1:203815-204771 GCF_000956105.1 Propithecus coquereli | reverse complement strand
TCTATTAAAATTCTTATTATGGAACATTGGTAAACCTAAAATGATGCATATCCTTTGTCTTTGGAAAGGAATACAAAACGATATTTTGAAAGACATTGTAAGTTTGAATTCTAAATTTGATTATAATTAATTGTTTTAGTAAGGCACTGTTTATGCACAGTGTATGAACTTATCAGTAATTGCTCTTTATTCGTTTCAAATACAGGCATATGTTGCATAAAGATGCTTTAGTCAACAATGAACTGCATATATGATGCTGTTCCCATAAGATTATAATGGAGCTAATGAATTTCTATTGCATAACAATGTGATAGACACCATAATATAGTAGCACAACACATTACTCTTGTGTTTGTGGTGATGCTGATGTAAACAAACCTATCGTTCTGTCAGGTCTATAAAAGTATAGCCATAGCACATACAATTACGTACAGTATATAATTCTTGATAATGATAACAAATGACTATGTTACTGGTTTACGTATTTTCTGTGCTATACTTTTAATAGTAATTTTAGAGTATACTCTTTCTATTTATAAAAACAAAACAAAACAAAACAAAAAAAAGTCAACTGTAACACAGCCTCAGGCATGTCCTCTAGGAAATATTCCAGAAGGCATAGTTATCACGGGAGAAGAAAGCTTCATGCATGTTATTGCCCCTCAAGACTTTCCACTGGGACAATATGCGGAGGTAGAAGACAGTGATATTGATGACCCTGACCCTGTGTAGGGCTAAGCTAGTGTGTTTGTGCCTAGTTTATAACAAAAAGGTTTAAAAGTATACTCTTTCTATTTATAAAAACAAAACAAAACAAAACAAAAAAAAGTCAACTGTAACACAGCCTCAGGCATGTCCTCTAGGAAGTATTCCAGAAGGCATAGTTATCACGGGAGAAGAAAGCTTCATGCATGTTATTGCCCCTCGAGACTTTCCACTGGGACAATATGCGGAGG
>NW_012152552.1:201243-201761 GCF_000956105.1 Propithecus coquereli | reverse complement strand
TACAGAGATCATATGTCTGGGTTGTTTTAATAAGTGGGTAAAGATGTATTTATCCTAAATGTGGGGTATAGAACAATGAATTCAGTTTTCAGATATCCACCCAATTAGCCAGGAGGGGACAACAGAATTATAATTTGAATGTACTGACAGTGAATACAATTTACAGTGAACCTGAGAATAGCGATTCATAAACAGAACAGGTGGTTTGCTGCACCAACAATGCAAGTAATGCATGACATTCAATGCCAAAGTAGGAGTTGCTTGAGATGTGTCTTACTAGTAATTCTTAGTGTTGTTTGGATAAAAATAAGTAGTGATAAATGTTATTTCTTAGCATGAAGTACACTTCTGCATGTGTGAATGATTTCAGTATGTCTCAGGTCCTCTGGTGAATCCTTGCAGATAAGAATGACCCCTGGAGGAACTGCAATGATAATAGGAGCTAAGAGTGAGACACTCAATAATGTGTGACAAGTAGCATTTGAGAGTTTTACATTAATATTTTTCCATATAGAATT
>NW_012152552.1:198126-198946 GCF_000956105.1 Propithecus coquereli | reverse complement strand
TCCAGTAATACGAAGATATTTTATTTTGCTAATGTTGTTAATGATTCAGAATTATCTTCAATAATAGTTTTACAACAGAAACTAAAAACAAAACAAACAAATAATAATATGACACAACTGCAGGGAAGAACAGTGGCCTGAGAAAACAGAGTAATAATTTTCTTGCTCAGTTATGGTTTTATAAACAATGACCCCAAACCAAAGTGTTACTACTCGTCATTTAACTACTGCACTTCTAAGGAAGTAGGTACTGTTTCTAAAAAGAGACTAGTGAAAAATAAAAAGTAAGTCCTTGGAATTGATAGTATTTCTAAATCTATGATGCCAAGGGATTCTCAGCAAACAGGAAAAATAATCCAACTGACATGTATAGAAACTATCTCTGAATAGACAGAATGAAACTTGATAGATTTAAACAAAACTGCATAAAGCAGAATGACATTCATATCCAAGAAAATGACTGTCCACATAGTGTCTGTCACATCAAGAATCTGTATCTATCAAGAATCCAGATTAATTTACTTCTTTGCCTCTGTGCTGTCAGACAATAGAAAAGCAAATCAGAAATGCAATACCCTGCTCTTAAAGTAAACTTCTGAAGGAGGAAATAAACAGATTTCAGATATGCTGGAAAGCTGTTCTAATGAGATTTTCCCACTTTAGATTAATGGAACTCCAGAAAGAGGCCTTCTTGTTAAATATGAATAAAAGTAAAAGCAAATATTATGGTTAACATGGACCACTGAGTGAGATGAGCAAAAGACAAATAAATAAATAAATACACACACAGAGAAATGAATATTTTCCACAACTTTTTACT
>NW_012152552.1:196368-197691 GCF_000956105.1 Propithecus coquereli | reverse complement strand
AAAATTATTCCTAAAGCAAAAGAATAAATGATCTTCAGATTGAAAGAATTGATAAGATCTATTAATACCTGGCAAAATTATTCTACTTCTAACATAATAAAAGAGGGCTTTTGATTCAGATCAGGACAGAGTAACTGATAGTGGAATAAACAATAGTCTTTCCTGTATAAACGATTATAATAATTATATGAAGCAACATTTTCTAGCTATTGGATAATAATACAAGGAATCCCAAACCCATTATTCCTTATTGTGCTAATGCTTCTCACAGCCCAGGCATTTTCTGGGATGCAGCCACACTGGACTCATTAGTTTGCTTAGTCTTCAGAACGAGTCTGATAATTCTGGGTTTTTTCTACTTATTTTATAGAAATGGTTCTGATACTTCATAAAAAAAATTTAGCAATTGCTTACTCTTTTCAAGCATTATGCCGAGAGCTTTATTTTTTATAATCCTTACTGCAACCCTGTTTGGTATGATTTTTACTACCACGTTATTGAAGAGATATGGAGGCTTAGACAAGCGAAGTCTCTTGGCCCTGTCATACAACTAGTAAGTGGGAGCAGAAAGACAAGAGCCTGTGATCTTAGACATTGTGCTAGACTGTTAAGAGTATTTGGTGTCTGCTGTTTTAATGTGGGTTTGATTTGTCTGTCTTATCTGATGCAGCTCTGTTTGTACAGTGTCTCCTCTTATTCATCTTCATGTCCCATGTCTGGCAAAGTGCCTGGTACATGAGAGTTTAGTGAGTGATGAAAGCTGAATGAGACAGTAATGGGAGTCACAGGAGAGAAGAACCCTTTTGCTCCTTATCTGATTGCCTGATCTCTGAAATTAGGGGAAATTATGAGGTGAGCCCTAAGACAGATCAGCCAGGGGAAAATTTTCCAACTGCACCTGACAGAGGTGTAGTATAAACAGAGCACTACTGTCTTACTGAGCTACAGATTCAGAGATCAGAAGGTAGGAGGTTTAAAACAACTGGAATCTGTGAGACATGGCATTAGAGGAGAGGGAATTGCATAAAGGTAGGCTTCACATGTCTGTGTGTCAGTACCTTATGGGTCTCTGGGTAAGAGCTTGGCTGTGCAGGGAAATGATAAGATATCATGAGACTTAGCAGAAATTAGGTGCTATGGGGCTAAGAGGAAAAGGGAGATAGTTACTAAAGCTTAAGCAGCACTGAGAAATGATTCAGTTTCAGCTGAAAAATATAGACAAACCTCAAAAATAGCTAGAAATATGACTTGAACCAGACTCTATCTAGAACTCAAAAAAATCAACAAGAAAAAATCAAACAACCCCATCAACAAATGGGCAAG
>NW_012152552.1:195692-196318 GCF_000956105.1 Propithecus coquereli | reverse complement strand
TATATTGGAAAGAATTCTATGAAATATTGCCTTAAAAGGGGAAACTCAATCAATTTAGTTAGTTAGAAATAGGCAAATTGATGTCATCTTAGGGATTCTTTGCTGAGTGAAAATTTCAAAAGGAATTAAAGAAATGCTGCAAATTAAGTTATGAATGTTTAAAATTTGTAACCTAGCTCTTAGAGAGTATATTTATAAACATGATACTTTGAGTAGATAAAAAATCAAAGCAAAGCTATATAGTAGACCTCTCTAAAGAAAAAATAAAAATAACAGCAAAAAAGTCACACACAGAGATTTGCACATGCATGCATACACATACATAAAAAAGCCAGAGTAGAGTCATTTAAAAAAAGAAGTGGCAAAATATTTTCATGCCATATAGTATTTAAAATAGTTTGCTAAAGAAAGATATTAGAGCATTGTAGGAAAACAAATGTAACACCGGTCAAATCCTAAATATTGCTATGTAGAAAAGCATAACTATACAAAATTCTGAGAATTTTATCATCACCTCCAAATTGGACAAAGACAAAAAAATACAGGAACAAAGAAACGGTAATACAAAATTCTCTTCTTGCCATCATGGACTTCACAACTTGCTTAAAATATTATTTTTCTATTCT
>NW_012152552.1:180735-191457 GCF_000956105.1 Propithecus coquereli | reverse complement strand
AAATTGGGCAGAAAAAATAAATTAGAGAAAATAATAATGGAAAAAAGTAACAGTAAACAATATTCCAAATTGTTGAAAATCACCAAATTGCAAATACAGGAAGTTCAGCTAACACCAAGCAAATAAAATACAAAGAAAACCACATCCAAGAATATTATAGCCAAACAGCCAAAAATCAAATAAAAAAATCTTAACAGAAGCAAAATAAAAGGAAAATATGACTTACAGCTGACAATGTTGCAAACTATGTTTGATCTCATCAGAAGCAATGGTGTCTAGGAAAAATTTCATGACATATTTAAAAATTAAATTTAAAAATGTCAAGAGGGAAATTTTTTATTTTTCAAAATATTAAGGGAGTACAAATGTTTTAGGTTACATGAATCGTTTTTGTAATGCTCGAGTCCTGGCTATAAGTGTGTCCATCACCCAGATATTGTTCATAGTATCCATTAGGTTAACTTATTCCCTTCCTTTCCCCTCCCCTTCCCCCCCAACTTGTTGCTTTCCACTGAGTTTTACTTTCCTCTGTGCACTTGTGTGCTCATCAGTTAGTTCCAATTTAATAGTTACTACATGTAGTGTCTCTTTTCCCATTTTTGACATACTTCACTTAGGAGAATGGTCTCCAGTTCCATCCAGATTGTTTTTTTTTGGCTGAGTACTCCATGGTGTACATATATCACATCGTATTAATCTACTCCTGAATCGATGGCCACTTCGGTTGATTTCACATCTTTGCAATTGTGAATTGTGCTGCAATAAACATTTGAGTGCAGGTGCCTTTGTGATAAAATGACTTCTTTTCCATTGGGTAAATACCCAATAGTGGGATTGCTGGATAGAATGGTAGGTCTACTTTTAGCTCTTTAAGGAATCTCTATATTGATTTCCATAGAGGTTGTTCTAATTTACAGTCACACCAACAGTGTATAACCATGCCTTTCTCTCTGCATTCATGCCAGCATCTATTGTTTTTTGACTTTTTAATAAAAGCCATTCTAACTGGGGTAAGGTAATATCTTATTGTGGTTTTAATTTCCATTTCTTTGATGATCAGTGACATTAAACATTTTTTTATTTGTTTATTGGCCATTTTTCTTTCTTATTTTTGAGAAGCTTCTGCTCACGTCTTGTGAGCACTTTCTAATAGGGTTGTTTATTTTTTCTTGGTGATTTGCTTGAGTTCTTTTAAATTCTGGTTATTAGTTCTTTATTCGATATGTAGCTTATTAATACTTTCTCCAATTCTGTAGGTTGCTTATTTGCTTTGTTGATTGTTTCCTTAGCTGTGTAGAAGATTTTAGTTTAATCAAATCCTTTTTTAAATTTTTCTTATTGTCATCGTTGCCATTGGGGTCTTTTTTCATAAATTCTTTGCTTAGGCTGATATTTGGAAGAGTTTTCCTACATTTTTCTCTAGAACTCTTGTGGTTTAATTCCCTAAATCTAGGTATTTTATCCATCTTGTATTAATTTTTATGGGTGGTAAGAGGTAGGGGTCCTGTTTCATTCTTCTGCATGTGGCTATTCAATCTTCCCAGCACCATTTATTGAATAAGCCTTCTTTTCCCAGTGTATATTGTTGTCTGCTTTGTCAAAGATCAGTTGGTTATACGTAGATGGTTTTATATCTGGTTCTCTGTTCTGTTCCATTGGTCTATGTCTCTATTTTTGTAAAAATACCATGCTCTTTTGGTTACTATAGACTTGTAGTATAGTTTGAAGTCTGGTAACATGATGTCTCCAGACTTGTTCTTTTTGCTTAAGATTGTTTCGGTTATTCAGACTCTTTTCTGGTCCAAAGCATAGAATTTTTTTTTTTTTTTTTTTTTTTTAGATCCATCAAGTATGACTTTGGAAACTTGTTAGAGATTGCATTGAATTTGTAAGGCACTTTGGGTAGTATGGACATTTTAACAGTGTTGATTCTACCTATCCATGACATGATGTGTTTTTCCATTTGTTTGTATCCCCTGCCATTACTTTCCTCAGAGTTTTGTAGTTCTTGTAGAGATCTTTCACCTCCCTGGTTAAGTATATTCCTAGGCATTTTTTTTTTCTTTGCAGCTATTGTAAATGGTATTGAGTCTTTGGTTTTACTCTTGGCTTGGCTGTTATTAGTACATGGAGATGCTACTGATTTATGTACATTGATTTTGTATCCTGAGACTTTTGTGAATTTATTTATCAATTCCAGGAGACTCCTGGTGGAATCTTTGGGGTTTTCTTGATACAAGATCATATCATCAGTAAGAGCAATAGTTTGATCTCCTCTTTCCCAATTTGGATACCCTTAATGGTCTTCTCATTGCCTTCATTGCCCTGGCTAGGACATCCCACACTATGTTAAATAGAAGTGGTGACAGTGGGAACCCTTGTTTCATTCCAGTTCTTAGGGGCAATGGTTTCAACTTTTCCCCATTCAACATGATGTTGACTGTGCATTTGTCATAAATGACTTTTATAACTTTGAGTTATATCCCTTCTGTTCTAGTTTCTTGAGAGTTTTTAATAATGAAAGCATACTGGATTTTGTTGAATGCCTTTTTCGCATGTATAGAAATGATCACATGGTATTTGTTTTTGCTTCTGCTTATGTGGTGAATCACATTTATTGATTTATTTATGTACAGTGATGTGAACCATCGCTGCATCCTTGGGATGAAGCTCATTTAATCCTGGTGGATTATGTTTTTGATGTACTGTTGAATTTGGTTTGCTAGTATTTTATTGAGGACTTTTGAATCTACATTCCTATGGGATATTGATCTATAGTTTTCTTTTACTGACTTCGGTATCAAGGTTATATTGGCTTTGTACAATGAGTTGGGGAGAATTTCCTCCTTATTGATATTATGGAATAAATTTTGAAGTATGGGTACCAGTTCTTCTTTGTAGATTTGGTAGAATTTGGCTGTGAATCCATGTGGTTGGGGGCTGTTTTTTGTTGAAAGACTTTATATTGCTGCTTCAATATCACTGCTTCTTATCGCTCTATTCAGGAGTTCTATTTCTTTCTGATTGAGTCTTAGGAGGTTCTGGTTTTCCATTAATTTATCCATTTCCTCTACATTTCTAGTTTAAGTGCATAGAGATTTTTGTAGTATTCACAGATGATTTTTTTTTTATTTCTATTCTATCAGTTGTGATATCTCCTTTTCTTTTCTGATTGAGATTATTTGGGTCCTTTCTCTTCTATTCTTGGTTAATCTAGCAAGAAGTCTATTGATATTATTTATGTTTTTCAAGAACCAACTCTTTGTTTCACTGACCTTTTGTATTTTTATTTTCCATTTCATTTAGTTCTGCTCTGACCTTTGTTATTTGTCTTCTTCTGGTGGCTTTGGGTTAAGGTTTGCACATCTTTTTCTAGTTCCTTGAGATGTGATATTAGGTTGTTAATTTGTGATCTTTCTGACTTTTGGGTGTGGGCAACTAAGGCTATAATTTTCCCTGTAGGAATGTTTTGGCTGAATCCTATTAATTTTGATAAATTCTGTGTCCCTTTTGTCATTCAATTCAAGGAATCTCTTGATTTTTATCTTAATTTCATTATTGAACCAATAATCTTTCAGTAGCAAATTGTTTAATTTCCATGAATTTGTGTAGAATTGAGCACTATTTTTGAACTTAATTTCTAATTTTAATCCATTATGGTCTAAGAAGATGCATGGTATGAAATTGATTTTTTAAAATTTGTTGAAACATGTTTTGTGACTTAAGATATAATTGATCTTGGAGAATGTCCCATGTGCTGATGAGAAGAATATATATTCAGTAGTTTTAGGGTAGAATGCTCTGTAAATATCTGTTAGGCCCATTTGTTCTAGGTTCTCATTTAAGTCCATTGTTTCTTCATTTATTTTCTGCTTTTATGAGCTACCCAGTTCTAATAAGGGGGTGTTGAAGTCTCTGGCAATTATGATGCTATTATTTCCTTGTTTAGTTCTAGTAGAATTTGTTTTATGTATCTGATGTCTCCTGTGTTAGGTGCATTTATATTTAGGATCGTTATGTCTTCTTGAGGAATTGCTCCCTTTACCATTATATAATAACCATCTTTGTCTTTCTTTACCATAGTTGATTTAAAGTCAATTTTGTCTGATTTTAGAATGGCTACACCTGCTCTCTTTTGGTTTCCATTTGTGTGGTATATTTTTTCCCGTTCTTTCACTTTGAGCCTGTTTGCATTTTTGTGGTTTAAATATGTCTCCTGGAGGCAGCAGATAACTTGGGTTGTGTTTTTTCATCCATTCAGCCAGACCGTATCTTTTGAGTGGCATATTTAAGCCATTCATGCTAAGAGATAGAATTGATATGTGTGATGCTGTTCTGTTCATCATATTGGGTAGTACCTTATTGCCTTGTATTTCTTCTTGTGCTATTGTTTTATAGGAGTTGTGAACTTTGGTAATTTGGGGGGGATTTTACATTGGTGGGTATCTATTAACTGATTTGTGTATAATACAGTTCTGAGTATTTCCTGCAGGGCGGATTTGGTCATGACAAATTTCCTTAATGTTTGCTTATCTGGAAAAGACTTAATTTCTCCAACAATTGTGAAACTTAGTTTTGCAGGATACAAAATTCTAGGCTGGCAGTTGTTCTGTTTATGAAGATTGAAGATGGGGGCCCACTCCCTTCTGGCTTATAAGGTTTCCACTGAGAAATCCACTGTTAGCCTGATGAGTTTTCCCTTATAGCTCATTTTTGCTTATATCTTGCTGCTTGTAGCAGTATCTCTTTCATTTTGACTTTGGCCAGGTTGATTACTGTGTCCTATTTGTGACGGATCTCCCCAGTGTTCTATGACCATCTCGTATCTGGATGTCTGGATCTCTGGCAATACCAGGGAAGCTTTCCTCAATAATTCCCTCAAATACATTTTCAATGCTTTTAATACTTTCTTCTTCTCCCTCAGGGATACCTATAATTTGTATGTTAGTTCACTTTACATAGTCCCATATCTCTCTAAGTAATTTCTCTGCCTTTGTTATTCTCTTCCCTGCCTCTTTAAATGATTGGGTTAGCTCAAAAGCCTTGTCTTCAAGCTCTAAGATTCTTTCTTCTCCTTGTTTTAATCTGTTGATGAAATCTTCTGATGCTTTTTAAAATTCCCTAAATGACTCTTCAATCTCCTTAAGTTCAATTATATCTTTCTTTATGTTATCTTGTTCTTTAGTGACTTTGTTATTAATATCCTAAAACATTTTTTGGCTTCTTTTTATTGGTTTTCAATTTTCTCTTCAATTCCATTTATCTTCTTTTCCATCCATATTCTGAATTCCATTTCTGTCATTTTGACAATTCCCTTGTAGTTGGAGTTCATTGCTGTAGCTCCATTTGTGATCCCTTGGGGGTACTGATCTGTTTTTATTTTTCATGTTTCCAGGGTTCTTTTGCTGGTTTCTTCTCATTTGAAACTTCTTTTCTCAACTCAGGGAGAATAGGTTTGCAGGGCACCTGCTCCTTGCTGGAAACGTTCCTGTTTGATTAGAGTAAGGGGAGGTCCCTAGATGGTGCCTTTCACCCCTTACTCTGGAATGTTGATACAGCAGAGGAGGGGTGTGTGCACTAGGAAGCCTGTAATTCAGCTGTTCTGATTTGTTCTGCTCGCCTGTGATTGCTTCTGCCCACGCCTGTGCTAAATGCTGTTTGTGTTGTGTGTTCGGTCATTGACCAAATGGTTGTAGGATTTTCAAGTTGGGAGCTGGGTGAGACCCTCCTCACTGAGGCCGGTGTTGTGAAGTTTGCTCTACCCAGGGTCTCCCCACAGAGGAGACGGCAGCTACTGGGTAAAGCTATCTAGGTGGTTATCATGTGTTCCCAGGCTGTGGGCCTTTGCTTGAACCAGGTCACAGCATACTTGCAGCTCAAGGCTAGGATGTCTCTGGCAGGGTGTTGGACTTTGGAGCAGTTCCTCTGGCCCTGCAGTGGTAGTGGAGGCTATGGAGTTTTGTCTTGTGGTCTACATGTAGTGCTGGAGTCTTGAGGATGTTGTCTCAGGCCTGGTGGAAGCTCTGGAGGCACAGAGGCTGAACCTTGGACTCTAATATTAGAGCCTCAGAGCCAGGACTGGGGAGGGGCCTGAAGCAGAGCATTTGAGAAGGGCCTCTGAGCCAAAAGCAGAGCTGTGCAGGCAGTGGGGCTGATCTGATCTGGAGGGTAGGGTCTGGGCCAAACAGACAGGAGGCTGTTGGGGCGTGGAGGGCAGAGTCAGCCAAGCAAGTGGCTTGCTCTTCTGCAGCCTTGGGGACTGGGCAGATGCCAGGTTAGGTGGGCAGAGGTCAGTTTCAGTGACCTAGGGACTGCAGAGTACTTCCCGCCCTACACAAGACCTGCTGAAGCAGTTGCCCAAAGCCTCTCAGGTGCCTGCTGCACCCCAGTCAATGTCTGTGCTCAGATTCAGTTGCACTGTAGGGGAGAAGCACTTGATTCCAGTCATAGGGTATGGGTCAAGGAAGCCATCAGTTAGTCCACTCCCTCCCCAGCCTGGTTTGGACCTGGGACCATGTACCCAAGAGATCAGGATGGCTTTAGCTGCTGCCCAATCCCCACCACACCCGTTGTCTGGTGCCATGACTCTGTACAGACTCCAGGCAGGTCCCTGGCCCAACCAGGTAGAGGTCTGTGGCAGTGGAGGGAGCTGTCTCACAACTTGCACAGCACCAGCAGGGTCATCACAGTGCCCCAGCACTCTCTCCTCTTATTCTTCCCCATGTGTTCTCTGATCTTTCTATACATATCACCCCATCACCTTTTTTTCTGCTACACTGAGTGTCCCACATTGCTTCTCTATGATTTCAGAATGTTGGTTCAGAAAAGAGTGATTCATATTTAGGCAGCTTCCGGCATTTTTCACTTCTTTACTTGGGAGAGGTGTGCTGGCAGGCTGCTTCTAGTCCACCATTTTTCCTCCAAGAGGGAATATTATAGTAGAAAATGTACCCTTCAAAAATTAGGGCAAAATAAAGATAATTTAATATTAAATGAAAGCTGAGTTAACCTATCACTAGTTGAATTACACTACAAGCAATATTAACATATGATCTTCCAGTTGAAGGAAATTTTATCAAAGGTAAGTTTAATCTACATACAGAAATGAAGGAAACCAAAGAGGACAAATCTGTTTGTATAAATAAAAGTATTTTATTCTCTTTAATTTATACCCATTAAGGTCATACATCAATTTAAAAAGTTTAAAGTAAAAGAAAATAAATAAAAATTGAGATTTATAATGTATGTCAAGAGGATTGCAACAAATCTAAATGTGATTGTAACTAAAATAGAATGGCACCAGTATAAAAGGATACAAATAAATCAATGGAACAGAATAGAGAACCAAGGAATAGAGCCATATGTGCACAATCAACAGATCTTTGACAAAGCAGACAAAAATATAAACTGGGGATAGGTTGCTCTATTCAATAAATGATGCAGAGAAAATTGGATAGTCATATACAGAAGAATGAAATTGAATTTCTATCTCTCACAATATAGAAAATTAGCACAAAGTGGAAAAAAATTAGATGTAAAACCTAAAATCACAAAACTTTTAGAAGAAAACATATAAAAAACTCTTCAGGACATTGACCTAGGCAAAGAATCTACAACTAAGAGCCCAAAGCAAATACAACAAAAACAAAAATAAATAAATGGGACTTAATTGACTGAAAAGCTTCTTCACAGCAAATAAAATAATCGACAGAATATATAGACATCCTACACATCAGGAGAAAATATTCACAAACTACACTTTTGATGAAGGACTAATATCAAGACTCTATAAGAAACCCACACAAATCAACAAGAAGAAAAAAAATAACCCCATTAAAAAGTGGGAAAAAGACAGGAATAAGTATTTTTCAAAAGAAGATATAGAGATGGCCAACAAACATATGAAAAATGTTCAACATTACAAATCATCAGGGAAATGAAAATTAAAACCACAATGAGTATTACCATACCACTGTCAAAATAGCCATTATTAATAAATGAAAAAACAAGAGATGTCGATATAGATATGGTGGAAAAAACATGCTTATATACAGCTGGTGGGAATGTAAATTACTACAACTACTATGGAAAACAGTATGGAGACTCCTCAAAGAACTAAAAATTGATCTACCACTGCTGGATGTATATCCAAAGGAAAATAAGTCATTATATTAAAAAAAGTGGACCCATATATTTATTGTTGCACAATGGAAAATTACAAAGATATGAAATCAACCTAAGTGCCCATTAGCTGTTGAGTGGATAAAGAGAATGTTGTATATGTATGTGTACACACACACCCACACACACCTCATGGAATACTACTCAGACATAAAAAATAAAATAATGAAAGCAATAAAATAATATCTTTTGCAGTAATTTAGACAGAACTAGAGGCCATTATCACAGTGAAATATCTCAGGAATAGAAAAACAAATACCACATATTCTCACATATAAGTGGGAACTAAACAATGGCTGTACGTGGTCACACAGAATGGCATAATAGACATTGTAAACTCAGAAGGGATATGGTGGGAATAGCATGAGGGATTAAAAATTACCTATCAGGTACAGTGTAAACTATCTGGGTAATGGGTTGTTACAAGCCCTGACTTCACCACAATCACAGCAACAATAAAAATAAATAAGTGGGACCTGATCAAATTAAAAAGGTTCTGCACAGCCAAAGAAACTATCAGTAGAGCAAATATACAACCTACAGTCTGTAAAAAAATATTTGCATGCTATTCATTCAATAAAGGGCTGATAACTAGAATCTATATAGAACTCAGGAAAATCAGCAAGAAAAAATCAAACGACCCCATTAAAAAATGGGCAAAGAACATGAACAGAAAGTTTTCAAAAGAAGACAGACTAATGGCCAACAAAGACATGAAAAAGTGCTCAACATCTCTAATCATTAGGTAAATGCAAATCAAAACCACAATGAGATATCATTTATTTCCAGTGAAAATGGCATTTATGAAAAAGTCCACAAACAATAAACGTTGGCATAAATGTGGATAGATAGGAACTCTCATATACTGCTGGTGGGACTGCAAACAAGTATAACCTCTATGGAAATTAGTATGGAGATAGCTCAAAGACCTAAAAGTACAACCACCATTTGATCCAGCAATCCCACTGCTGGGTATCTATCCAAAGGAAAAAAAAGACATTCTATAAAAAAGACATCTGCATCAAATGTTTATAGCAGCACAATTCACAAGTGCAAAGATGTGGAAACAACCCAAGTGCCTATCAGTACAAAAGTGGATTAATAAAATGTAGTGTATGTATACAATGAAGTGCTACTCAGCCATTAAAAAAAAATGGTGAATTAATACATCTTGTATTATCCTGGATGGAGATGGAGTCCATTTTTCAAAGTTAAGTATCATAAGAATGGAAAAATAAACACCACATGTACTCACCATTAAAATGGTACTAATTGATCAACACCAATGTGTACATATGGGAAGTAACATTCATAGGGCATCAGGCAGGTGGGAGGAGGAAGGAGAGGATGGGCAAATCCACATCTAAGGGATGTGTTGCTCGCTGTCTGTGGGATGGGGATGCTTGTTCATCAGTGCAAAGGCAATTTATGTAATCAAAGAGTTTATACCCCTGTCATAAAAAAATTAAAAAGAAAATTAAAAGAAATAAAGGCATATATATATATATACTTATATATCATGGCCTTAACAGCAGATTAGGCATGATAGAAAAACTGAATAAACTTTACCAGGTGAAGGTTCGGGGGAAAGAAATGGTAAAAAAAAAAAAAAAAAAAAAAAATTAGAACATTAGTGACCCTTGAGACATGTAATCTGATTGTCAGAAATGTGAAGTAAGAAAATATGTAAATGAATAAAGGATGATTTTTTCAATTTTATTAAAAATTCCATAAACAGACATCCAGGAAGCTCAATGAAGCCCAAGCAGAAAAACTACAAGAAAAATTATGTCAAGTCACATAATAATTGCCAAAAAAAAAAGTAATCTAAAGAAAAAAAGTCTCAATACAATAGACTAAGAGGAGTGTAAAAATATGTAGGAAATCAAAGATAAATATAAGAATGGATTTCTCATAAGAAATAATGCAGTTAGGGGAAGAACAAAAATTAAAAAAATAAAATGATCAATAAACACATAAGAATAGCAAATATCGGGAGATGGAACTTGGAGAAGATGAAGTGATGAAAAAAAGTGTTGTATTTTTTGATTTTGCTTAGGGAAAGAGGCAATACAGTCATTCAGTTGGAAGTTTAATGTTTGAAGCTGTAATATCAAAAAAACTTTACCATGTACTGATGAGCACTTGAGTTAATAAAATGTGGTATATGTGTACCATGGGGTACTATTCAGCTATAAGAAACAATGGTGATCTAGCACCTCTTGTATTTTCCTCGATAGAGCTGGAACACATTCTACTAAGTGAAGTATTCCAAGAATGGAAAAATAAGCACCACATGTACTCACCAGCAAATTGGTTTCACTGACCAACACCTAAGTGCACATATAAGAATAACATTTATTGGATGTCGGGCAGGTGGGAGGGGGAGGAGGAGATGGGTATATGCATACATAATGAGTGAAATGCTTACCATCTGGGGGATGGACATGCTTGAAGCTCTGACTTGGGAGGCAGCGAGGGCAAGGGCAACATACATAACCTAAACATCTGTACCCCCATAATATGCTGAAATAAAAAAAA
>NW_012152552.1:178490-180298 GCF_000956105.1 Propithecus coquereli | reverse complement strand
TATACCTGAATTCAGGAGATTAACATTTTTTAATAATCCTTTTTACCTGTATCTATATTGCCTTTACTTGACTATATGATAGTTTGTTAAAATTATAGTATTAATAAAATTGTTACATATTAAATCATTAAAAGATAAATAACTACATTCATTTTCAAAATGTAAGTTTTACTTCCATTAGTGCATGTCTCACAGAGAAGGGTGAGTTTCTGCTTAGTATACAAAACAGCAGCATGTCAATATTTCTGTTATGCATATAGTAATTCCTTGCTAAATGGGAAATGTGTTTTTAGAAAATGTCACTCAGAGGAAAAATGCATTAAGCAAACACAGTAAGAGGCTAGAAGAAATAGCTGCAATAAGATTGTGCTTCAGAATACTTCTGCAATCACTCCTCACATGCTTAGCAACACATGCTGTTCAACAACTTGACTTTAGAAGGTACTTTGTTGTTACCTGCTCTGGAACTAAATACAAATGAATTTATTCAGCTGCCTGAAAAATTACTTTATATTTTGGGAATCTTAAATTTCAGTTTGAAGAGAAAAAATAAGGGACACTGTTCATGAATATGCCTAATGTATTGATACCTAAACTGAATTTGGTGAGTAAAAAAGGAATCAGAGAAATTAGAAAAATGTCTAAACAGTTTCAACCTTAATAAAATCTTTAAAGTATACTATTTATGAGAAACTAGCAGTGCTGTTTCTTGTAATTATGTTATTTTGACCAAGAAACTTGCGACTTACGAGTGTTGCTTATATGAAAGAGTTTAGGCTATAGCTCTGTTTGGTTTTTTTGGATATTCCTAACATTATAAATGTGGTGATGGATTATCACACATGTCAAGCTCCTCACCATAATTTGCCACTGGCTGTGGGCTTTATGCAAGGAGCTTGAATGAAGACTCTATATTGCCTTTAAGAAATATTGTTACAAGCATTCACAGATGACTTGTATTGCTCCTATTTTTGTATAATTACAGAAATTTACAACCCCAATCTAGATATTTTTAGGACATGGTTTGCCTGGAATTATTATTTGGAACAATGAGTTTATATTTCATGTTGATATTTATTTCTGTGGCGTTTAAGGACATTGTGGAAAGAAGTCTCATCTACCATGTCAGGATTAAAGTACACACATAGTGAAATCTATTCCAAGCAGATAACTGATGGAGACTAGACAACATGACTAGATATCTCTTACCTCTGAGCATGTTACTCAAGATTAACAACAATAGAAACTTTTGTTAACTTATAAATGAAATGAATTTGCCATTAATTTTCTATTCAGATTCAAGGAAAGCTAATGCAATGCAGTTTAATAAATGCAGTCACTGGAATTTAACTGACATAACTTGCAATCTGACTCCACCTTTATTTCAATTTGTAGGTTGAGACTCCAATCTTGGCCTCTTTCTGATTTGGTTTCCTTATTCAGAAAGTCGTGCTACATTTTTAAACTTCTAGGTATGTGATGCGGTGATCAAGGTATATTCATTCATTTAAAAATGCCTAGGTCTGTATATTTCTATATTAACAAAAATTTATTGATGGATTTGTATGTCATTTATTTTTACCAGAATTGATATTCTATACTAGAAATTACAAAGATAAGGCAAGATTTTTTTCCATGTAAACTGTTATTAATTTTTACACATCTAGATTCACTTTCATAATTCTATAAGAATGTATAGAAAAAATTTTCTTCTATGATACTTGACAAATACAGAACTGCGAGAAATATCTCTTTAGAGCTCATTGAAAATTATCTGAACTACTAAAGATGACCCTATATTATTTTAA
>NW_012152552.1:175755-176987 GCF_000956105.1 Propithecus coquereli | reverse complement strand
AAGACTAATATACAGAATCTACAAAGAACTCAAACAAATCAACAAGGAAAAAAAACCAACTCCATCAAAAAGTGGGCAAAAGACATGAAAAGATTTTTTTTCAAAGGAAGATTTACAATGGCCAACAAACTTGTGAAACAATGTGCAATGTCACTAATCATCAGGGAAATGCAAATTAAAACTACAATGAGGTACAACCTTATTGCTGTCAGAATGGCCATTATTAATAAGTCAAAAAAAAATAATAGATGTTGATGTGGATGTGGTGAAAAGGGAACACTCATATATTCTTGGTGGGTGAGTACAACCTCTATGAAAAACAGAATGGAGACTCCTCAAAGAACTAAATGTGGACCTACCATTTGATCCAGCAATTCCACTACTGAATATCTACCCAAAGGACAAGAAGTCATTATATGAAAAAAACACCTCCACCCATAGGTTTATTGCAGCACAATTCACAATTGAAGAGATAGGGAATCAACCTATGTTCCCTTCAGCTGATGAGTGGAAAAAGAGAATGTATATATATGTATGTATGTATGTATCCACACACACACACACACACACACACATCATGTAATACTACTCAACCATAAACAAAATGAAGTAATGTCTTTTGCAGGAACTTGGATGAAACTGGAGACCATTATTCCAAGTAAAATATTTCAGGAATGGAAAAACAAATACCACATGTTCTCACTTGTAAGTGGGGACTAAACTATGGGTATATATGGTCATAAAGTGGTAAAATGGATGTTGGAAACTAAAAAAGAGGGAGGATGGGAGGGACTGAGGGATAAACAATTATTATACCTATTGGGTATAACATACACTATTTCAGTGATGGGTACACTGAAAGCCCTTACTTCACCATTAAAGAGTTCATCTGTTAACAAAAAACATTGTGTCCTAGCTTTCTGGGAGGCCAAGGCGGGAGGATAGCTGCAGCTCAGGGGTCTGACACCAGCCTGAGCACAGTGAGACCCCATCTCTAGAGACAAGAAACAAACAAACAAAAAACACAAAAAAGAAAAATACACAAATCCAAAAAAACCCAGCCAGGCATTGTGATGTGTGCCTGTAGTCCCACCTACCCAGGAGGCTGAGGCAGAAGGATCGTTCATAGCCCAGGTCCTGGAGCTTGCGGTGACTACAATCACTGCACTCCACCCAGGGACACTGAGTGACACTCTGTCTCAACAACAACAACAACAACAAACTTGTGCCCC
>NW_012152552.1:174213-175705 GCF_000956105.1 Propithecus coquereli | reverse complement strand
CTTGAGCCCAGGAGTTTGAGGTTGCTGTGAGCTAGGCTGACACCACGGCACTCTAGCCTGGGCAACAGAGTAAGACTCTGTCTCAAAAAAAAAAAAAAAAAAAAATTCAAATGTAAATCTATAGTAAAACGTGAAAGTATAATGTGCATTACCTATTTGATCTAAGAATCACCTAAACTGATTTAGAAACTTTGTATCTGAAACTTTGTACTCCTTGATCAGCAACTCCCCATTCCCTCACTCTCCACCCTCCTATTCTCTGGTAATCATCATTCTACTCTCTACTTCTATGTGTTTAACTCTTCTTTATTTCACATGTAGGTGAAATAATACGATATTTCTGGGCCTAGCTTATTTCCCTTAGCATAATATCCGCCAGATTCATCCATGTTATCACAAATAAGAGGACTTCCTCTTTTTTTAAGGCCAAATAGTATTTCATTATGTAAATATACCACATGTTCTTTATCCATTCCTCCCTTTGTGGACGCCAAAACAGCATGGTACTTTCATAAAAATAGACAGATCTACCAATGGAACAGAATAGAAAACTTGGAAATAAATACACAGATTTATAGTTAATGGATTTTTGACAAAGGTAGCATGAAAACACATGAGGAAAAGAATCTCTTCAATAAATGGTGTTGTGTACACAGGCTATTCACATGCAGAAGAATGAAATTTGAACTTTATCTCATACCATACACAACAATCAACTCAAAATGGACTACAGACTTAAATGTAAAACCTGAAACTATAAGATTACTAGAATAAAAATGTAGGGGAAAAGCTCCCCAGCATTTCTTTGAGCAATGTTTATTTTTTTGGATATTATCTCAGAAGCACCGACACCAAAAACAGAACTAGGCAAATGGGATGGCATTGAACTAAAAAGGTTTTACACAGAAGAAAGAGCAATTAACAAAGTGAAGAGACAACCCACAGAATGGGAGAAAATATGTGTAAGTCATACATCTGGTAGGGCTTAATATCCAAAATATAAAAGAAAATCAAACTCAATAGTAAGAAAACAAATTATCCAATTAAAAATGGGCAAAGATAGGGATTCAATTTCCTTCATGGGCATGTGTCTATCCTATTTTCCCAGTACCATTTATTGAATAGGACACCCTTTCCCCAGTGTATGTTTTTGTCTGTTTTGTCAAAAATCTGTTGGTTTTATTTCTTGGTTCTCTATTCTGTTCCATTTATCTATGTGTCTATCTTTATACCACCACCATGCTGCTTTGGTTATTATGATCTTGTAGCATAATTTAAAGACTGGTAATATGATGACTCCAGATTTGTTCTTTTTCCTTAGTATTGCTTCGGCTGTTCAGGTACTTTTAAAATTCCATATGAAATTTAGGATTGCTCTTTCTATTTCTGTGAAAAATGACATTGGTATTTTATTTTCTTTCCAGCTACTGTAAATGGTATTGAGTTCTTGTTTTGACTCAGCTTGACTGTTATTAATGTATAGAAATATTAC
>NW_012152552.1:160624-161383 GCF_000956105.1 Propithecus coquereli | reverse complement strand
TGTGATCATTTCTCAGACTACCCTTGTTTTGATGTTCTGGACAGTTTTAAGGAGTATCATTCAGGTATTTTGTAGACTATCCCTTGATTGGGGTTTATCTCATATTTTTCTCATGATTAGATGAGGATTATTGGTTTTCATGAAGGCCTCAGAGGTCAAATTCCCATTCTGATGACATCCTATTAAAGGTATATAATATCAACATACATTATCACTGTTGATGTTAAATTTAACCAACTGGCTGAGTATTAATTAAATTTCCTGACTATGAAGTTTCCCTATTTTCATACTGTACTATTAGGAAAGAAGGAACTATGTATAGCTTAAGGCCAAAGAGTGGGGAATTATGCTTTACCTTCTTAAAAGGTAGATTATTCTACAAATCATTTGAAAGTCTTCTACACAGGTGCTACTTCATTCTTACCCATTTATTATGTATTTATGAGTTTATGTCATTATGAACTTGTGGATATTCACATTATGTTTGGGGTTATGATAAAATAGCACTGTATAGACTCATTTTTTTTGTTCAAATTGTTCCATCTTTGACCATTAAAACCCTTTCATTTGGTTGATATATCCTGTTGCCATACCTCTACCTATTTTTGAGCACTTTCTTACTTTTACTTTCTGACACTATAAAATGTTCCATCTTGTATATTTGCTGCGCCAGTCCTAGAATCAGTCAATGGTCCAACCATTGCTCTGGTTGCTTTAATGGGAGAATAGCATTAGAAACCAATGTCTGAGTGCTAGTTG
>NW_012152552.1:154998-155583 GCF_000956105.1 Propithecus coquereli | reverse complement strand
ACGTGGATACTTCATAGTAACAGAAGTGAAGGAAAAATATATGTACACAGATTCAGAGACTAGAAGACATGAGAAGTTATTGAATATCCTTTGTATGAAATGTTATTGGAGATAAATTTCTAATGTTTCAGATAACTGTGAGATTAAAGAGTAAAGTTTCATAATGAAGCTAATTGGCATTATCTATGATGTACGGTGGTCAGGAAGCATGAAACCCCAAATCTACGCTACCTAGGGTTTTCTGGACTAGGAAAAAAAAGAATGACTGCAGTTAGAAATGTAATTACCTCTAGAATATTGGAAAATGTACTGTTTGTTGATACATGAAATCCAGTTTTAATTGGGAAAAAATGAAATCAAATATTGATGCTTTTACAGAAATGATAATGAAAAAATATCAAGTAGCAGCACTTAGAACATTAAAGATCAAACAAAAGTGTATTGTTGCAATAAGCTAAGTGAATCCTGTCTCCACCACTCATTACATTCTTACATTTACTAAATTGTGGGTCAAATCTCTTTTTTATCATGTGGAATTTATAATCTTAACCAATGATTTACATGATTCGGTTTCAGTCAATGATG
>NW_012152552.1:153337-154948 GCF_000956105.1 Propithecus coquereli | reverse complement strand
CATTAGAGTTCTTAACTTATCAGTCATAGTTATTTATTTTAAGTTATCTGTCTGATATCTCCAACATCTGTTTCATATTTTATCTGGCTCTGATCATTTTTTTTTTCTTGCCTTTTGGCACACTCATCATTTTTCTTCAAAGCTAAATATGTATCAGGTAGTAGGAACTGAAGTAAATAAGATTTTAGTATGAAGTTACTATGTTACTATGCCAAGAGCTGAGCTGTATAGAATGTTTGCTATTCCTACAGGTGACATAGGTTTCAAATTCCTCCTGCATCTTTATTTTTGTCTGCTCTCTTGACTTCGGACTTCTCTAAATACTTGTTTTAAGAAAGAGTCTATATTTAGCAGATATTGCAACTGTAATCCACTGCTATCATATTGGAGCCCTGTTGGTGTTATGGTAAGGGGAGGTGAGAATAGAGGTTTATAATGCTCCAATTAAACCTTAGTCTTTTAGTGGATTTGTGTTTTCCAGTTGTAACCATCCCAAGTGCTCCTCCAGTGCTATGACTTTTTCTCCTGTTCTACTTCTCTGTCTTCCCTGGCTGCAGTATTTTCACTTTATATCTTTGAAACTCTGAACGCTGTTGACTGTTTTCTGTGATTGGTAATATAAAATGGATTCAGGAAGCTGGAGTGGGAGTAATCTTCCTCTGCCTGATGGGATAAACCTCAAGCCTAGTCCTTTTCCTTGGATTGTAGGTTTGTTATGGAGAAACTTCTGAGTGTATTCACAGGGATTTCTTTTGCCCTTCCCCTGCCAGAGCCAAGAGGAGATATTTCTCAGATCATCATCATTAAAATATAGTGTAGTTCTGGAGATAATATCTAGGAATGTGTTAAGGTCCCCCTAAATCTTTGGCCTATAGGAGTTCCTCAACTCCATGCTAGTACACTGGTTCATGCCTCCAGGAATTTTTTAAAATTACCATTTAAATGTTTTATCAGTTCATGTCTCCAGTCTTCAATTTCACATAAACAAATTTTAGTTGTATCTCCCTGGTTGCCCTCCTGTCTCCTGTTTCAAAGTGTTCACTTGCCCTAAGATATCATGTCTTTTAAAGGTCCAAGAAAAGTCATTGATGTTTAGTTTATCCAGCTTTTTCTTGTTTTAAGACAAAGCAATGAGTTCTAATTTCCTTACATGTTGGTGATGAAATTAGAAGGCATTAGTACCTTTCTAAAGAAGCTCACTTTAGTGTTGTCATCAGTAGTCAGAAATTGGACTCATTATCCAAGGTAAAACAATAATCAAATTGCACATGACCTTGTTTTATAGGAATCGCCAGTGGTGGTACTAGGAGTATGTGACTATAGAGTTTCATTGGCTCTTTATGCTAATGTTTAACCATGACCCAATCTCACATTTATCCCCATCTTTGGAGACATCTTTTATACTTTTTGTTATTTTTATATCATTCTTATTAAAAAGGTGCTTATATTGTGTAATCAGGAACTCTGGTCTGTTATTACCAATAATCTTTATGTCCTCTGTACCCGCTCCAAGTGAATTGACCTTCTTGTGCTACCTGAATCCTTATTCCCCCTGAAGACTTTGCGTCTTCTACATTTAATGCAAATGGTGACTATTTTCTCCATTATAAT
>NW_012152552.1:152557-153287 GCF_000956105.1 Propithecus coquereli | reverse complement strand
AAATAATTAAATCTGAGACCCGAAATTCTGAAAGTATTGGAAGAAAAATTAGGAGAAATGCTCCAGAACATTGGTCTGGGCAAAGATTTTTTTGTGCATAAGACCTCAAAAGGGCAGGCAATTGAAACAAAAATAGAAAAATAGACAAAGGGATTTATATCAAGCTAAAAAGCTTCTGCAATGCAAAAAAACAAAAAACCAAAAATCAATAAAGTGAAAAGTCAAACCACAGAATAGAAGAAATATTTGCATATATGCATCTGACAAGGGATTAATAACCAGAATATATGACAACTCAATAGACATTTATCAAAAGAAGACATACAAATGGCTGACATGTATATTAAAAAAATGCCAAACATCACTAATCATCAGAGAAACGGAAGCCAAAACCACAATGTAGTATCATTTCACCCTGGTTAAAATGGCTTATGGGGACAAGACAGGTGATAATGGATACTAGCAAGGATGTGAAGAAAGGGGAACCCTCATACACTGTTGGTGGGAATGTAAATTAGTGCAGCCAATATGAAAAACTGCATAGAGGTTCCTCAAAAAGCTAAAAATAGAACTACTATTTACTGCAGCAATTCCACTACTGGGTATATATCCGAAAGAAAGGAAATCAATATAACAAAGATATCTGCACTCCTGTGTTTATTATATCACTATTTACAATAGCTAAAATATGGAATCAACTTAAGTACCCATTAATAGATAAATGGATAAA
>NW_012152552.1:151171-152096 GCF_000956105.1 Propithecus coquereli | reverse complement strand
CTTTCACATGTTCCATTATTTTCACTTTATCCTTTAATTGTTCTGATCAGTAGAGCCACTGAAGCCTAATGCCTTCCCAATGAACAATAGTGTCTGGCCTTTCTCCAAATGCTTCATTATTTCTACTTTTGTTTTCATCATAATGAAACCTTTCTCTTCCCTGGAGGCTCCCCTGAACTTGCAATGGACTTTTGCTGTGGAGGCATGGTCATAAGGGTAAACAGAGACTCATAACATCAAATAAAAAAGTTAATATGAAAGTGATGCTTTGCCTAAGTGATCACATAAACAATGAGACTAGCCACTAGCATAAACATGCTGCATCAACGAACCACTTACTCCGTGCAGGTTTGTTTACATGTGTGGAAGAAATTAATTACTGAATTATTAATTTAATTATAAATTATCCTTATGGGGAACCTTGGGAACCCATTTATAAGTGCAGAACTTAGTAAGTCGGGCTGTTTATAACCCGAGAACTGCCTGTGTTGCAAGAATTAGCAAAATATGACACAGAGACGTGAAGTGAGCATGTGGGGTTGGAAAAATAGGGCTGATAGACTTTTTTAATGCAGGGTTGTCACAAACTTTCAATTTGTAAAAAATACAGAAACTTTAATGTGCAATAAAGCAAAGTACAATAAAATGAATTATGCCTATAGTCTCAGTGACACAACAGTCTGTGACTGGTTGGTTATATTTTATAATAACATGTGAAATGAATGCATGTCCACCTTTAGGGCATGAATTGAGATGAATATTTTCATAAGAACTCTTTCTATAGCTTGAATTGCTGTAAATAAAATAAGGCATTACATAACATGAAAGGAAGTGTGTATAAAATCAACATCTCATTTTCATTGTGTTCTAACATTATTGTGGTCACTCAGTTTATTCGGCATGCATAATATAACATTTGCTGTAC
>NW_012152552.1:149301-151121 GCF_000956105.1 Propithecus coquereli | reverse complement strand
TATCTTACTTGTAAAAATATTTTATTGCTAAAAAATGCTAATGATCATCTGAGACTTTGGTGACTTGTAATCTTTAAACTGGTGGAGGGTCTTGCCTCAACGTTGATGGCTGTTGACTGATCAAGGCGGTGAAGGTCTGGGTGGCTGTACCAATTTCTTTAATCAGAAAACAATAAAATTTGCCACATTGATTCATTCTTCATTTCACAAAAGACTTCTCTGTACCATGTGATGCTACTTGATAGCATGTTACCCATAGTAGAGCTTCTTTTAAAACTGGAGTCAATATTCTCAAATGCTGCTTCTGGTTTATCAGCTAAGCTTATGGAATATTCTAAATCCTGTGTTGTCATTTCAGCAATGTTCACAGCATCTTACCAGAAATAAATTCCATCTCAATAAACCACTGTCTTTGCTCATATATAAGAAGTAACTCCTCATCCATTAAAGCTTTATCATGAGATTGTAGAAAATTGGTCACATCTTTAGGTTCCACTTCTAAATCTAGTTGTCTTGCTATTTCCATCACGTCTGCAGTGACTTCTTTCACTGAAGTCCTCTAAGTCATCCATGAGAACTGGAATCAAGTTTTTCCAAACTCCTGCTAATATTGTTATTTGGACCTCCTCCCATGAATCACGAATGTTCTTAATGGCATCTAGAATGATGAATTCTTTCGATATTTTCAATTTACGTTGCCCAGATTTATCAAAGAAATCACCAACTTTGGCAGCTGCAGCCTTACAGAATGTATTGCTTAAGTAACAGTTGAAATCAAAATTAATCCTTGATTCAAGGGCTGTAGAATGGATGTTAGATTAGCAGACATGAAAGCAACACTAATCTCCTGTATATCTCCACCAGAGCTCTTGGGTGAACAAGTGCATTGTCATCAATAAGCAGTAATAATTTGAAAGGAATCCTTTTTTCCTGAGCAGTAGATCTCAACAATAGGCTTAAAATATTCTGTCAATAACGCTGTAAACAGATGTGCTGTCATCTAGGCTTTGTTGTTCCTTTTATAGATCGCAGGCAGAATAGATTTAGCATAATTCTTAAAGGCCCTAGGATTTTCAAAATTGTAAATGAGCATTGGCTTCAACTTAGAGTCACCAGATGCACGAGCCCCTACCAAGAGATTTGACCTGTCCCTTTTGAAGATTTGAAGTCAGGCAATGATTTCTCTTCTCTAGCTATGAAAATCCTAGATGGCACCTTCTCCCAATAGAAGGCTGTTTCATCTATGCTGAAAACCTGTTGTTTACTGTAGTCATATTCATTGATGATCTCAGCTAAATCTTCTGGATAACTTGCTGCATCTTCTATATCAACACATTCTGATTCACTTTGCACTTTGATGTGATGGAGATAGCTTGTTTCCTTAAATCTCATGAATTTAGCTTCAAACATTTCTTTTGCAGCTTCCTCACCTATCTCAGCCTTCATAGAATTGAAGAGAGTTGGGACCTTGATCTGGATTAGGTTTTGGCCTAAGGGAATGTTAAAGTTGGTTTGTTCTTCTGTCTAGACCCCTAAGACTTTCTATATATCAACAATAAGGCTGCATCACTTTCTTATCATTCTTTTGTTCACTGGTGTAGCACTTTTAAGTTCCTTCAAAAACATTTAATTTGGCCAACTATTTGGTACAAGAGGTCTAGCTTTTAGCCTGTCTCAGCTTTTGCCTTGTCTTCCTGACTAAGCTTAAGCATTTGTAGCTGTTAATTGAAAGTGAGACTCAGAGAACTCTTCCTTTTACTTGAACTCTTAAAGTCCATTGTAGAATTGATAACTGGCTCAATTTCAATATTTTTGTCTTA
>NW_012152552.1:148687-149251 GCF_000956105.1 Propithecus coquereli | reverse complement strand
GGGGCAATTATTAGAGATGGGTCATTTAACTGTCCTGCAATTAGAATACCAACGAGCCAGTTCTTCTAGAAAATCTGCCTGTTGCAGATAGACATTATTCTAGTTTGAATATCATAGCCATAAAAAGCTGCTCTCCATATAAGATATATATTTTCCAGCTTGAGATAGGAAAATGCATATGCAGGCCATCCTTAATAGCCCAGAAGGAAAACCGCCCACTGTATTCCAATGCATTTATTCAGTCATTAGATAGAACTGATGCCCAGAGATTACATGGTTGATGGCCCAAATGTTTATGAGCAAAATATAAAGAGTTTAATTTTAAGGAATGAGGAAGAGTAGGTTACAATACATTACATAATTTTTCCTTTCTGGTAAACACTATCATGGAATGGCAGTTCTTGTGGGTTAGTGAGAAAAGGAGTTCAGCAAACAATAATTGAATAGGTATCTGGCTTGTAAGTCAGTTTCCAAAAAATATTCAAAAGTCAAATTTCAGTAAGAGTATGCTTTCAAAAATACTTAATACTTTAGGAATGTATTGTGAGTTCTTGAAGAATTGAC
>NW_012152552.1:146179-146572 GCF_000956105.1 Propithecus coquereli | reverse complement strand
CTAAAGCATACTTTTTTTGAGAATAGTTGGGTATTGCAGTGATTAAGAGTAACTGTTTCTGGAAAAAGAATCTTACCACATCTTATGTTATCTTTGTGATTTTGTGCAATCTGTTTCATCTATTGAAGCTTCCATTTTTCATATGTATGGCAAGATTATTAAAGTTGCCTTCTATATACAGGAATTTCTTTTATGATCAATTTGATATACTCCAAATAAAATTATCAGCACACTATCTAACATTACTATGCACTCAATAAGGTTTTGCTGTAAATTAATTGTACTTATATATCTTGTTTGTAAAACAGATGAGTTGATATAATTTTAATATCCTAAAATAATCATATTCTTTGAAAAGATAACCTAGAAGAAATATTTTATTCTTTTATCACA
>NW_012152552.1:144464-145973 GCF_000956105.1 Propithecus coquereli | reverse complement strand
TATACATAAAAATATACACATATTAATATATACACACAATTACACACACCAGAAGGAGAGAGAGAAAGACACATAGAGAAAGAGAGAGGGAGACATTGTCATCATGATTCAATAATCAAGTAAAATTTCATGTCAATGATTACTGTTTTTTGCATAGTTTTTCTTTGTAGACAAGATCTACATGTCATGTCACTCAATGAATTAAACGACAAAATTATTTTTTAAAATACATGAGTACACTTATATATTAGCTAAAACTATGCCATGATTATGATTTGTAAGAGATCTCACAAAAGTTAAAAAAAAAAACTAACTAACAATGATAAAATTTCAGTTTTTACTTGGAACACATAAATTAAAAAATAGTATAATATGGATAAGTCCTTGAAACCAGCTGCACTCCTCAGTTTCCTGTGGTTCATATTTAAGAGGCAAGAAATCTTTTTTCCTAAGCTAATTCAAATTGAGTTTATCTGATTTGTAACCAAAACTCTTCTTAGTCAAGTGGCTATACGACATGTGAAAATCCCTTTGTAATTAAGACAACTGTATAAGTTATCATCATAGCTGGGATATTTGTGAGAATGAAAGGGTATATACTATTGGTAATTTTTACTTGAAAATGGGCATATTCCAAGCTGTTCAGGAAAAACTGGAATGTCTATCCACTCTACTTGTAGTCAACTCATAATCAGCTTTAATATTGGCAATGACATATTTTGCCACCAGCTCTAACAATATCACTGCATGTATTAATACTAAGCACAGGTATGTATAAGTAGAAATTGCATAACTTAATAAGACTTACAAATGAGACATTTACCCTTTTCTGCTTCCTATTTCTTCTTTGCTATCTTTAAAATTCAAGTCAGTATTTTGTCCAATAAACTCCCTCAATTATTAAAAATTAGGACCAAAACTCTAAGCACAACACTGTTCAAGCAGATCCTTGTTATGTATGGAGGTAGGATAGAATACCCATAAGATTTGTTCCAACTCTGAGAATCCTTTAACAATTTTTTAGTGAACTGGACAACAATTACTCTGAAATTACACCAGTGAACTAAACAATAGAATCAATAATTTGATAATTATATGCATAAAGTAAAATAAAAAAATATGTCTTTAAAATGAGGTACCATAATAACTGAATAATTGAAAGTTTATTATGCTCCAGGTGGTCTGTGAAATACTTTATATAACTCATTTAATTTCAGGATCACTGTATTTAAAACTACTCAATAGATACCCAACAGTTGGATTGCTGGATCATATGATAGTTCTATTTTTAGTTTGTTTTTGTTTTTGTTTTGATAAAGGTTCCCTCTCCAGTAACTTAGACTGGACTTCAGTGGTGTGATTATAGCTCACTTCAGCCTCAAACTCATGGGTTCCAACGGTCAGCCTCCCAAATAGCTGTAACTATAGGCACGTGCCACCACACTGGGCTAATTTTTTTCTTTTTCTTTTTTCTTTTTGGTAGAGACAGGGTCTCACTATGTTGCTTAT
>NW_012152552.1:143758-144414 GCF_000956105.1 Propithecus coquereli | reverse complement strand
ATATTTTTCCCTAAATAGTTAATTAATTTCCCAGGAGTCTTTATTTAGTCTTCATTCAGAGTATTTGTATTATGAATTCTCTGTATTTATTAAATTAGGACAGGAAATGCTAATAGCTTTTATCTTGTATGTCAATTTTGATCAAAGGGCAAGGCTGTGAATAAGCAGTGTGATGGGAACAATTGGAGTCCATGTTAGGACGTAGTGGCAGCGAGTGCCACAATAGATTATCCAAGTTTCTCATTGATGAAGAAGACAAAATTGCTGGCACATTTACCTGTATTTAACTATATGAGTTCAAGGTATTTATTTCTGTCTCAATTTTCTTGAACCTTTGATTAATCTTAGTTGTCATACCCATACTACCATATTGATTGCTAAAAGGTTTCCATTTTATTGTATCATCTAATATTAAAATTATGTCACCATTTTTATCAACTTTTTTTCAGTTCTCACATTTTATACTTTTAAATAAACCTTATTAAATAAAATGTGTAACAAATAATTTTACTGAAATATCTTTAAATCTATGAATTACAATAATTCATAAAGAACTGATGTCCACACAAGGTTTAGTATACATTCATATTTTGTTTTTCAGGAAATGTTGATAGGTATTCTACAAATGCTATTAATTTTCTTTCATATTTTTTGAT
>NW_012152552.1:139267-140388 GCF_000956105.1 Propithecus coquereli | reverse complement strand
GAACCCTATACATGGTTACTCTTATTGTTCTCCATTTAATGGATTAGTACAATGAGAAAATTTTAAGTAATTTGTTCCAAGTAGTTCGGATAGTGAGTTGCGGAGCCGGTTTTAAAGCTTATACTTTAAATACATTAATTCATCCAAAAATTATTTATTGAGCACTTTCTCTGATCAAGGCATTGTATGAAGCACTAAGAATAACATTAGGATTGGTTATGAAAATTAATGGTTAGAATGGGTTGTTAGAATATGTAAATATCCTATTCTAATATATGATATATAAAATATTTTCCATGTAACTATCACAGTTGTATATCTGAACATACACATAACCTATGTAATTAGTTCAATATATAATCACATATATCACTATCTATCTCTCCATAAAGTGAGAGATAAATATTTGCATGATAATGTATTTATCTAAACTTGTGGTATTTTATTGATTCAAGAAGAAAATGTATACTAATAGAAGAAAGTTTCCCAATTAGAGTGGCTGTGGTGGAGAGGTTTGCATTCTTTGTTACCTGAAGATTGAGAAGGAAGTATGTAGATTAAATCTGTTTGTGTGTGATTATGTATTTGAGATTGGGTGGAAGGAGTGTAACAGGGCAGATAATGACAATTGTCTGTGTAGCTGAGCATAACATAAACGGGGGAACAAAACTGGGGATACAGGCAGAGGCCACATTCAAATCAACATTTTTCTTTCCTTGTAGTTTTCCTTGTAGGTTACTTGTAGTTTCCCATTTAAGGCAGCCTGTCTTTCTAATTACTGCGTCATTAGCGGGGAGAACCAATGCATATATGTAACAATGTGATTCTAAACCTGACTAAAACAATTTAAATATAATTGGAGGATGTGAAAATTTTTGTTGAACACCTCAACTCTACTTCAAATTCAAAGCTCAGGAATGAGAAACCCACAGACGTTTCCTAATGTATAGGCTGATATATCAACATTTTTTTCTCTTTCTAAGGAAGCTTTTCTCCAGCAAATAATTTTTTTGGTATACAAAAGGATTTTCTTGAGTGTATTTAATAATCTCATTAGGAGTAAATATATTTTCTATACTAAATTCTCAATTACAATTGACAATATAAATATATGATATTTA
>NW_012152552.1:137915-139217 GCF_000956105.1 Propithecus coquereli | reverse complement strand
CTTTATCTGACTGCAAAGTAGAATTCTCAGATCATTTATTTAGTGAGAAAAAATGTCATACAAATTATTGTTTGTCATAAATGATATATTATGCTGAAAAAATACTTGTTTCTTAAACCTGTAATTTGAAGAAATCAATTACTTTTAGGTAATGAACAGTTCAAGGAAACAACTTCTAAATATTTCCACTATATGTTGCCAGTCTTAATTTTTCTATAAAAAATATGAGAAAAACAAGGCTTTTCTGTTTATAACAATTGTGAGACTGTTTTAGTAGTGTTTTAGATAAGATAATATGAAAATTCGAGTAGGTGACGTTATTCTTTTCTTGCTCAAAAAAAAATCTTCACACAATTAAAATTTATTCCACATCCAAAAATGTGATAAATTGCCTGAAACAACATGCTTCCCTATTATTAGTATTTGAAAATCTTCCTATAAAATCCATACTCTTTTTTTTTCTGTTTTTAAAGCTTGTATTATTAACCTTTGTATGATCTGTGCTTGAAAGCTTATTAGCCACAATCCACATTGACTGTAATTCATTTTTGAAAACATTCAATGATTCAGCCCATTTTTCTTTTGTAATACAAATTAGAAACAGATTATTGGCAATTTCCAGTTATTGCACTTTGTCAAATCCCTCATTGACTATAATTTGTTAAATTTTCACTTTAAATGCAGGCAGATAAAGTATGTCTGGAGAAAAGTAGACCAATGTCTATTTTTCAGAAAGATTATGGACAGAATATGTTTTATAGATATGCAGTGCCTTTATATCGTAAATTCTTGTATAGAAAATGCCACTTTAGGTGATTTATTAAATACCAATTTTAAAAAATATTAGATCTGTAATGAATAATTTATACTTTCACAATATTTTTTAATATTAGCAATAATGTATTCAGTCTATTTCAATTCATTTATTTTGAAGAGATATAAATATTCCAGATCTTCCTCAAGTAGTTCTTATCATTACTATGTATAATGCATGATAATATTTTTACTGTATCCTTACCAATCTCATGTTGTTAAATGCTACTTAAATGCTAATTAAATTAATGCATGATGAGTGCCTATAGCATTTATATGTAGTGCCAAGAATATAATGGGGCCTTTGTAAATAAATACGGAATTGAATTGAGTTGAATCGAATTGAATCATATGTGTTATAACGTTCTACCATCCATTTTCTGGAGTAAAAATGTTAATAGTATTTTGGTTGCCCAAATATGAATTCACTCATTCATTCATTCTTCTATTAGCTCAAGATATATTTATTGAATATCTATTAGCTATAGA
>NW_012152552.1:133309-135952 GCF_000956105.1 Propithecus coquereli | reverse complement strand
ACAGAGAGAGAGAGAGAGAGAGAGAGAGAGAGAGAGAGAGAGAGATTGAGATTTCTTTAATTATGGAACACTTTAAAAGTGCTGAAATAGAAACATACCTAAATACATATGTACTAACAACCTAGTGACAATATTTTTAAGATGCAACTTGCATCTAAACAATACATTTATAAATACATAAAACGATATCATCTATTACACTATCCAGCAGGACTCTACTTTTCATGCCATATAGAGATCAAAGTAACTGAGGCACAGTATCCAGCCATGTTATTTAGTGAAGCTAAAATTCTTAAATGCCAAAACCTACATATCACTTTCTCAAATTTAGGCAATTCAGAGTTAATAAAAACATTATAGAAAAATCCAATTAACATATAAACATTTGGTATACATTCTCTGTCATCAAGAAGTCTACGGTCTAATTAGGAAGCATTCGAGATGCTTCTCAGCGCAATTACTTCTCAGCGCAAAGGGGAATCTCTTCACACATTACCTTATAATGTGTTTCTCTTGGATAACTTAGCTCTCTCCTCCCCCTCATTGATAACCATAGTCTCTGCAGTTACGATAATAATTTAGCCTTTGCTTCTCTTTACATTTCCAGCTAAATATGTAAATTACTAAACAATACAGTTTAGTTTCACCTCTTTTTCTCTTACAGAAATGAAATTATTCTATAATGATCATTCTGAAAATATTCTGTAATTCTAATCTTTTCTTTGCTCATTTGCTTCTTTTCCACAATATTATGTAGTGAGATTTATCTGTGTAGTTGTATATGTGGCTCAATCTTTTTCAATGCTGTGCTGCATTCTATTGTGAGAATATGCCACAATTTTTTCTATTTTCATATAGTTGGACTATTTCCATTAAAGGCTATTGCAAACTTTGTTCTAATGAATATTATTAAATGTATATGTGCATATTTGAGAAAAATTTTTCTTGTTAGAGGCAAGTGCACACACACATACACACACGCAGAGAGACAAATCAGGGTCTTTTGGAAGTTGCAAGGAGTCCATGCCATTTCCATTTTTGAGGGTCCCAACATACTAACAATAAAGAAATACCCAAAGAAAACATCCAAAATTAGGACATTTCTCCATTGAGAGCTGAGGTCTAGGTTCCTTCCCCTTACACCTTGGTGCAGTGTGTAACTATTTAGAAAAACAGAATGTGTTGAAAACAATAGAAGTTGATATAAATTCCACCTGTCTTGCTTTCAGGACACATGCTCTGGAAGCCCTGAGCTTCTGTCTACTCTAAACCTCCAATGCTGACTAGACAACATGGAGAATCTACCTAGAGATAGAGATTCCCGAAGAGCCTCAGATGTTTCAGCCCTGAGCTGTTCATGCCTTCCCATCGTAATTACCAAACTTGAAAGTAGAAGGCTTTGCGATAACTCCAACTCCAAACTATAATCCAAATTATAATGCAAATCTCATGATCAATGCTGAGCTGGAGTGGCCCAGCTGAGCCAGTTCAATTCTCGACCTACAGATATTATAAAAGATACTACATAATTACTGTTCTTTTAAGTCACCAAATTCCAGGATGATGCTAAACAAAAATAGATAACTGACAGAGAAATGTGTTATTAGTTTGAAGTTATCTCACTTTCATTTTTAATAATTACTTCAGATAAAATACCATATATTTAATCAAGGTTTAAAATTGATATTTTCATTTTTTTATAAAAGTCTTAGAGAAATTTGATTCAATTTATCTATTTCTTGGCCCACACTCAAACACATACCCCTATATATTTATAATTTTAAGTACACAAAAATCACGATAAAATTTTAAATACCATTGTTTGTTCATATTTATTCATACATTAGCTGTTTTCTGGTGTGGGGGAGGGGAAATCTTAGCCATTATAACTTCTATTATTTCCTGTGCTATAGTCTCTGTCTTTTCCTTTTTCTCTCTCTTGTAGTCTCCTGAATCTACAAAATATATTGGCTAAAACATGTCTCTCTTTCTTCCTCATCTCTTAACCTCTTTTATGTATTTTATCTTTTTTCATTTCTCTTTGTTGAATTCAGTATAATTTCTTCTAATCTCTGTTAGTTGATTAATTTCCTCTCCAACTATGTCCAAATCACTGATAAAATTTTTACCACTTCTTTATTTTATAATTTTGTAAGTTCTATTTGATTCTATTTGATTTCATATATGCTATGTCACTGTTATGAAAATTCTGATACCTATAGGCATTTTTATTTTTTAAGAAAATTTCTTTAAATTTAGTGACCATAGTTTCTAATAGTCTGTATCAGATAGTTTTAATATTTGAAATATTTGAGGACGAGTTTGACATCTGTTTTATCGTTGTTTATATTTTTGTTTTCTCACTTGTGGTGTCTTTTTTCCCTTGTGCCTAGTTAACTTATTTTCTATTCTGCTCATTGTCATGTCTTACTGCTTGTAGGAATTCCCCAAATCCTAGTTTGAAGGTGTGAAGTTGTCTTCCTAAAGAAAGAATTTGCATTTGTTCCTGCCACACACCTGGAGTACTACAAATGCAAATCAGATTTACAAATATCTAAGATTTTGTGATTTTTGTCATTATGGATGACATAATATTTTTATTTCCATTTTAATTGGTTGATGGTCCAATAATAAAAGGTACAT
>NW_012152552.1:131004-132903 GCF_000956105.1 Propithecus coquereli | reverse complement strand
AAGAAAGTATACTTTAAATATTCATTTTCGATGAACATATGAGCCAATAAGGATTAGGCTAAAGTAATTTTAATTCAAGAGAAAAACATCAGTTAAATCTGTTTCATAAAAATAGTAACAGTTGACAAAAGGTGGATGCTGGTTTTTCAACATTTAACAAATATTTATCAATCACCTAAAGCAAGCTTGTATTCTCCAGTCTATTTTACCAATTTGCTTGATTAATTCTACTTAAACAACCAAACATTGTTTAAAAATTATATTTACTCTACTGTTAACCAAGACACTTCTCGCTCTCTCTCTCTCTATCTTTTTTTTTTTTTCCTTTTAAGTAAATGCTCTTGGTTTAGGTTAATTTAGCTTCCTAATTATTGGAGAGACTGGCTAATGTTTCCACAATCTATGAGTGGCATTAGTCTAATGTTTAAAACTTCTCTATATTTAACTTTAAATAATCTACAAAAGTTAGTATTAGTGTTAGAAAACAAAATAAAATCTTACATTGTTTTATTATTTCACATGGTTTATTTTCCACCTCTGGACTTAAATTCTCAGTAATTTTTTTTTTTTTTTTTTTTAATGAAGCTAGCTGCCTTCCAGATTATAAAATAGTATTGTGATTTCATTAGTGTAAGAGCATAAAAAATTCCTGGGTCATCAACACATTCAGTGAATAATATAATTGGCTAATTTCTAAAGAGTCATTGGCTCCATGGATGAGTTAATCTCAAATCTCACAGTCTCTGTGGAAGTTCCCAGACATATTACATAATCTAATCGGTCTCTTGCTACTTTACGTACGTTTCCTTTCGTGTCTTCCTTCCTATCTAATTTTGAGATATTTTCCCTTTGAAAATATTTAAAGCATCATGAAGACAGATGCTTCCTCTATTCCTTCTGTCTCTTTCGTCTTATAATTGCTTTGAAATTGCACATACCTAGGCCAATTTATGAACCTTAGCTATTCACTCAGGGTCCCAGCATGGAATAAATTCTAGAATAGGAGAAATTGATAGAAACCATAATAATAATGGTTCAAGAGACCCAGATCTAGCCACAAGTCTAGGAGAAAGCACTCCAAAATATGAAAAAGTATGTCTTAGCCTAGAGGAGAGAAATGTAAGGGTCAAGGACATAAAGGAAAAGTGAGAAAACTGTTGGGAACAATATTTATTGACTCCCAAATAATGTTGAGACTTTCCAATGAAAGCTACCTCTAACATTTTTCTTTCATTCCATCAGTGTATCGTGATAGTAAGATTTTAACTTTATTAACAAATTCCTCAAAAAGAGTTTGTTACATTACAATATAATAATTTTAAAATGTGTCAATAGTGCTAAGTGCTAATCTCATTTTCTATGAGTCATCAAGCAATAAAATTTATTTAAAAATCCAGTGTTGGATTGAACCACTTCTGCTTGCAGGTTAGAACTATTCATTTTTAATAGGAAAGTTTGTCTATATCAGACAATGTGAAGGGATATAAAGTGCTTTAAGCCTTTTAATAAGAAAGATGTTACAAATTTATTTTGTTCATGGCCAGTTTTCAAAATGTCTTTGTTTTCAATTGAGTCCATTTATGCCTCAAATTTTAACGCTGCTTTCAAATACTTGATCAAAATTATCAAATAAATACAAAAATAAGAGAAAATATGTTATATGTATGCACAGGAAAAGAAAATTCAAGTTTATTTTTGAAAAATATTCTATGAATTGAACTCATGGGATTGGAATGAAGGAAAAGCAAACGCAAACAAGTGTTGATTTACCTGGGATTTGCTGCAGCCTAAGGAGGCCCATAGGGGCCATAAGAAAAGATTTGAGTACATGGAAAATTGAAAATATATCTGTGAGGTAGGAGAGAGAGAGAGAGAGAGAGAGAGAGAGAGAGAGAGAGA
>NW_012152552.1:121260-123344 GCF_000956105.1 Propithecus coquereli | reverse complement strand
CTTTCTATTTTTAGTAGAGACGGGGTCTCGCTCTTGCTCAGGCTGGTCTCGAACTCCTGAGCTCAAACAATCCGCCCGTCTCAGCCTCCCAGAGTGCTAGGATTACAGGCGTGAGCCACTGCGCCCGGCCTGTTAGTAATTTTTAATAACAAATGAGTTTCAAGATATATTTTCTTAATTATAAATGTGTTGAATTAATTGCATTATAGAGTGTCTTTGGGGACATGTGTTAAGGTTTTTGTCCACTTTTGTGAGCTTCTTAGATATGATATACTTGAGAAAAAAATTTAGGTGGATTTCTCTTCATGGTTGTGAAGGTTGATTTTGGTTGTTAACTTGATTCAATTAAGGGATAGTCAGATGGCTGGTAAAACAATAATTATTCTCAATGCCTCAGTAGGCACTGAGCCTGTCCCTCTTCTGCTGAAAGGGAAAGCCAGGTGGTTTTGCTTTTGATAAAAATGATTGTGTTGTCTGTGTGTCTGTGACTGCGATGGTATTTCCAGAGGAGATTGGCGTGTGATTCAGTGGACTGAGTGGGGAAAAATCACCTTCAATGTGGGCAGGCACTATCCAAGCATCTGGAAACAGGATGAGATAATAAAAAGTTGGAGAAAGGGCTAATTTTCTCTCTCTTCAGGAACCAGGACATTGATTCCTGCCCTTGGACGCAAAGGCCCTGGTTCCCTGCCCTCTGGACTTTGGGACTCACATCAGCGGCCCCCAGCCCTTGAGCTCTTGGGGCTTCAGTTTCAGATTGAGAGTTACATCAGTTTCTTTGGTTCTGAGGCCTTCAGACTTGGACTGAGCCACACTAACAGATTTCCTGGTTCTCCGCCTTGTAAATGGCCTATTGTGTGGGCCTTCGCATCCATAACCAAGTGAGCCAATTCCTCTGATAAATTCCTTTTCCTATCTCTCTATATTCTATTGGTTTTCTCTGGAGAACCCTGAGTAAAACAATGGTCAAGTGTGCTTCATTGTTCAAGTGTTAGATACTTGGTTAAAAAAAGAATTAATGTTAAATGAAGCAGTAACTACATATAATTAGAATAACAAAACTGGCAAATAAGAGACTAGTGCTGAGAAGATCCAGGAAAATATTGTTGCTATTGCTCAGGAGAGCTGAGAGGAGGATTATAACTCTTAGAGATGAGTGTATCACTGCTTCATCCCCCAAATGTCAATGCAGAGGCTGACACTATGTCCCAGATGAGGAGCTTACTTAGCTACTCTGACTCTTTTGACCCAAGTGACCCAGATTTCTTAATTAGAGGTAGAATGGTGAAATTAATATACTCCTTTCATGTGTGATTATATGTTCACTTGTGTGTGTATATATTAATACATATATTTTTTAAACTATGTTTTACATACTTTTTGCAGAAGTTGCCCTCTCCCTCAAACATTTTTTGAAAAGAAAAACTTTAAGGGAATTTCTTGAATATTGTAAACCAGAATGGAACATTGAGAGGAATAGATTATGTCAAGGTAAAATGAATAAAAAGATAACCATTAGAGGCAATGAACCAGAGGGAAAAGAAGACTGAAATTAATTTTATGTTTGGAATGTGTTCAAAATGGCCATGTTTAAAAATTTTAATGTAATATTATAAAATACTCTCATATATCTCTAAGAATCCGGAGAAATCTAAAACATCATGATCTCTTAAAATAACTGCTGCTCTCAATTTTCCCCTTGTGGTCCACAAACTAAATTTTGGTTTTGCAAGCATAATTTTTTCAACCAGATAGACATTGCCTCAGATCTCCTAATTTTATATTAGCTGCTAGGCAATTAATTCTTTAATACATATTCCTTCTCTCAGTGAGATTGTTCTTTATCTTCATCAGACACAGTCAGCGCATATTCATGTGACGTAAAGTGTAATAAATATATTTTGCTTTATTACTGCCAGGATGATACACATATTTTTCAGTGGAATAATGTTAGAGAAAATTAAGTCTCTTGTAATAGTGATCATTGTATAGTTGAAAGCTTGCCCATGAAATATCAAGTACTATTGACCTATATATTTTCTGAATCATAATGTCCCTGGGTTTTTAGTAATTAACTATATGCT
>NW_012152552.1:116064-120805 GCF_000956105.1 Propithecus coquereli | reverse complement strand
CTAATTATATTCACAATGACCCTATTTCCAAATAAGGTCACATTTTGAGATACTGGACTTTAGGACTTCAACATATGAATTTTGGAGGTGTTATGATTTGCTGTGTTCCCCAAAAAGCATATGTTGGAAACCTAATCCCCAATACAACAGTGTTGGGAGGTCAGGTCTAATGAAAGGTGATTAGACCATGAATATATAGTAAATGGATTAATGTCATTATTGCAGTAGTGCATTCATTATAAAAAGAAAAGTTTGGCCCCTTTTATTCTCTCCCTTTCCCTGTCTTTACCCTTCTACCTTGCACCATGGGATGATGCAGCAAGAAGGCCCACATGCTGGCATATTGATCTTGGATGTCCCCGTCTCCAGAATTGTCAAAATAAATTTCTGTTCATTATTAATTACCCAGGCTCAGGTATCTTGTTATGGTAGCACAAAAATGAACTAAGACAAGGTGACACTCCTCAACACACAACACTATTCCATCTTGCCTTCAAATATTTATGTCCTTCTCATATGCAAAATCTATTCAGCTTATGCCAATATCCTCAAAAGTCTTACCTCATTATAGGTCAACTCTAAATCTAAAATCTCATGTAAATCTCATTTAAGTCAGTAGTAGTTGAGTCTCAAGTATGATTTGTCCTTAGGCTCAATTCCTTTCCATCTCAGAATCTATGAAACTAGACATGTTATTTGCATTGAAAATACAATAGAGTGATGGTCATTGGATAGCTATTTCAATTCCAAAAGGAATAAATTGGAAGGGAGAAAGTTGTCATGGGCCCCAAGCAAATCTAAAACCTAGGAGGGAAAATTCTATTAGATGTTAAGACTTTTGGATAATTCTCTTTGGCCTGATACTCTCATTCTCTAGGCTGAACATCTTCTGGGCCCACTAGGGCTACTTAGCCCTGGGCACTAGCTTGGGCTGCAAGAACTTAGGAAGATGGAGATATGTCCCTATCACATGGATTTGTATCCTCTGGGCCTTCACATACATTGTCAAACAATTCCCACCCCAGTCTCTAAACCACCTTTGAGATGATCCTTTTTTTTTTTTCTCAGAGCATAAAACATGTTTGTGACCAAATAACCTTTTATGGTGCTATTTCCTGCCTATATAATCTCAGAAGTATGATAGCCTTCCTTCATTTCATTCCATCTATGTCTTCTTCAGTCTAAACTGGCAGTATTTCTGCTAAGATGGTTTATTAGAACCATGGTCACACAACAACTCTCCTCAGCAAAATGATGTCCAGCCATACCTTTGGAATTCTCCCCAAACCATACTCTTACTTTTTAGAATATAACTAGGCTGAGAATTTCTAAATCTTTAAGTTCTGGTTTCTTTTTGCTTAATAATTCTTGCTTTAATGTATCTCTGTGCTCAGAAATTTTACTATAAGCAGCAAGGATAAACCAGACAACAACTTTTATACTTTGATTAGAACCCCTCCAGTTAAATAACCAAGTTCATCAACTACGAGTTGTACTTTCAGTCCAACAGAATACAATTCAGCTGAGTTGTCTGACATTTTACAAAATGATCAACTTTTGTCAAGATTCCAATAACATATACCTCATTTGAGTGTGTTCCTCTGGCCAGCTTACACAGTGACCCAAAAAGCTGCCAGTGTTGAGTGAGATGCAGCATGAGAGAAGGCCATAGGTCCACGCTTCTATGAAATCTGCTCTGCCAATTGGGTAATATGACCCAGCAGATCCAATGGTTCAAAAGTTCCAGTGGTAGACAGAGATGCTGTTTTCGAGTTTTTGGCAGATGCTCATAGGTGAATCACAGTATAGAACCTTAAGATGTTGGAGAAAATCTCTTCCATCTTCCGCAGATAACTACTCTCTTTTCAGAAACAGCATTTGTCTTTCTATTATGATTTAGTAGAGACTGAACACTTAACTATGAGATCATCAGGTTATAATGTGACCTAAGCTGGCCATTTGAACTTGATGTTGTCTGACCTACCAAGCTATAAAGTTGGCTGTACACCATAGCACTCTCTCATTGAATGGAAATGGTAAATACAAGATAAGGTTTGAGCAGGCCCTAAAGGCATAAACAGGTTGCATGAAAAAGTAGTTCGCATGGCTATGGGTCCCCCACCCACTACACTGCCTTCTCTCTCCTACCCTGTACCTGTGCTCTTGAGGGGAGCTCCCTTCTACCTGTTAAAAGTGGAAGATAAACTCAGGCCTGTTTTATAGATGGTTCTGTGCAAAACGCAGATGCTATAAGAAAGTGGACAGATGTAGAACTATAGTCCCTTTCTAGACATCCCTAAAGAACAGTGGTAAATATATCTGGTTGTTCATTTTGCTTGGAAGGATAAATAACCAGATGTATAATTATATACCAATTCAAGATCTGTGGCCAATGGCTTAGCAGAACAGTCAGAAATTTGGAAGGGACACGATTGAAAAATAGATAACAGGGAGGTCTTGGAAAGAAGTATGTGTCTAGATACATGCAAATGAGTAAAAAGTAAGATTATTCTGTCCCATGTGTTCACTCACTAAAGAGTAACATCAGTAGAGGAGTATTTTAATAATCAGGTGAATAGGATTATTATATTCTGTAAATACCATTCAATTTCTTTCCCCGGCCACCTCTGTCATTAACCAATGGGTTATGAACAAAGTTGTCACGGTGGCAGGGAAAGAGGTTATGCATGAGCTCAACAACATGTTCTCACCAAGTGATATACGCCATAACGTGCCAGCAGCAAAAACCAACACTTAGACCCTAATATGACACCATTTTCCAAAATGATCAGTCAGCTAACTGGTGGCAGGTTGATCACATCAGACCACTTTCATCATGGAGGGGATAGTATTTTATTCTTATTAGAATAAGCACTTACTCTGGATATAGATTTGCCTTCCCCATTTGCAATATTTCTGCAAAAGATGTTATCCCTGGACATACAGAATTCCTTGTTCACCTCCATTGTATTCCACACAGCATTGTTTCTGGTCAAGAAACTCACTTCATAGAAAAAGGAATGTGGTAATGGGCCTATACTCATGAAATTCAACGGTATTACCATATTTCCTATTATCCCGAAATAGCAGAGTTGATAGAAGAGTGAAATGGCTTTTTGAAGACAAAATTAAGGCAACAGCTAGGTGGCAATACCTGTCAGGGCTGGAACAAAGTTATCTACAAGTAGATATATTCTTTAAATAAGCATCCATTTTGTACTGCTGTTTCTCCCATAGCCAGAATTTGTGGTATAGGAATCAAGGGGTGGAAATGGGAGTGGTAACACTATTACCTTTAGTGATCACTTAGCAAAACTTTTGCTTTCTTTCACTACAAGCTTATGCTCTGTGGTATAGAGGCCTTAGTTCTAGAAGAAAGAATTCTTTCACCAGAAGACACAAAAATAATTTCATTGAATTGAAAGCTAAGACTACTACCAGCCACTTTGGGCTCCACATGTCTCTGAATCAAAAGGCAAAAAAAGGAGTTGTTTTACTGGCTGTAGTGATCAATCTTGATTACCAAGGGGAAATTGGACTTCTGCTTCACAATGAAGATAAGGAAGATTATGTCTGAAATAGAGGAGATCCTTTATGTCATCTCTAGGTACTACCAAACCCAGTTATTAAAGTTAATCCCTATTCAATAAATGGTGCTGGAAAAATTTACAGCTACATGTACAAGACTGAAACAGGATCTGCACATCCCATCACTCAAAAAATCAACTCACAATGAAAAACAGACTTTAACCTAAGACATGAAACCATAATTCTAGATGAAAATTTTGGAAAAAACTCTTATAGACCTTGGCATAGGCAAATAATTTATGAAGAAGACCCCAAAGAAGATGCCAAAAGCAATCACAGCAACAACAAAAATAAATAAATGGGACCTGACCAAAATTAAAAGTTCCTGCACTGCCAAGGAAACAATCATTACAGCAAATAGACAACCTACACAATGCAAGAAAATATTCACATGTTATACAATCAATATAGGGCTGACAACTAGACTCTATAAAGAACTCAAGCAAGCACCAAGATCAAAAAACCCCATTAAAAAGTGGGCAAAAATCACAAACAGAAACTTTACAAAAGAAAATCGATTAAAAGCCAAGAAATGTGAAAAAATGTTCAACATCTATAATCATCAGGGTTATGCAAATCAAAACCACAATGAGGTATCATTTAAGTACAATGAGAATGGCTTTTATCAAAAAGTCCCGAAACAACAAATGCTAGTGTGGCTGCAGAGAGATGGGAACACTCATACACTGTTGGTGGGACTGCAAACTAGTATAACCTCTATGGAAATTAGTATGGAGATACCTGAAAGAACTAAAAGTAGAACTACCATTGGATCCAGCAATCCCACTACCAAGTATTTACCCAAAGGAAAAAAAAGACATTCTGTAAAAAAATACACTGGCAATGGAATGTTAATAGTAGCACAATTCACAATAGCAAAGATGTGGAAACAACCCAAGTGCCCATCAATATATGAGTGGATTAATAAAATGTGGTATATGTGTACTATGGAGTACTACTCAGCCATAAAAAATGGTGAACTAATACCTCTTGTATTAACCTGGATGGAACTGAAGACCATTTTTCTAAGGGAAGTATCACAAGAAAGGGAAAACAAACACCACATGTACTCACCACTAAATTAGAACTAATCTATCAATACGTAGGTGCATATATGGAGATAACATTCATCGGAAACCAAGTAGGTGGGAGG
>NW_012152552.1:112290-112716 GCF_000956105.1 Propithecus coquereli | reverse complement strand
TTAAAAAATATAAATGTTTTTAGAATATTCTTTGATGTGTAATTGGAACAAAATAAATATCGTAATTCAAATAAGGTGATTTTTTTTATTGTTTAAAACATGATTTTGCCATAGAAAGTTTCTTAAGGAAACAAAGGCTGAGGCTTATTAAAGACTTCTCACATATTGGATTTTGTAAAGCAAATTTAGGTATTTAATGGTGTCTAGATTCATTTTGGTACTGTATCATTACTTTTAATGATTGGAGGCATAAATGAGTTGCAAACATGGATATTTTCTCTACACCTTAAAGTATTCCCAAAAGTGATGAGACAGTACTTCAAGTAAGTCTCAAAAGTAAGAGTAAAAATACAGACAAGGAAAAGTTTGTCTCCAAATTGATAATTACTCATCTACTGGTCATATATCACAATGCTTCACGTAATA
>NW_012152552.1:90970-109100 GCF_000956105.1 Propithecus coquereli | reverse complement strand
TTTGCCACTATATTATTTTTTATCACTCCTTTTGCTGCATCCCGTAAGTTTTGGTATGTGGTAAATTTATTTTCATTTATCTCAAAATATTTTCTAATTTCCCAGTGAGTTCTTCTTTAATACATTAGTTAAGTATGTGTTGTTTCATTTTCACACATAGGTGAATTTTACAGCTTTCCTCTGGCTAATTGTTTTTAGTTTCATTCCATGTGGTCAGAAAAGTTATTTGGTATTATTTCCATCTTTTTCAATTTATTAAAATCTTTTTTGCAATCTAACATGGGATCTTCTGAAGAATATCATATGTGTGCTTGCAAAGAATGTGAATTCTGCTGTTGTTGGGTGGATCATTCCCTGTCTGTTAGGCCCAATTGTTTATAGTGTTGTTCTCATTCTCTGTTTCCTTATTAACCTTATTCTGTCTTTATTTATCCTTTATTAACAGTAGTGTATTAAATCTCTTAATATTTTGTTACCATTTCTCCCTTCAGTTCTGTCAATGTTTGCTTCATATATTTAGATGCTCTGCTATTAAGTAAATATATATTTGTAATTATTATATATTCTTGGTGAATTGATTCTTTTATAATATAGAATATTCTTCTTTGTATCTTGTGACAGTTTTTGATTTAAAATCTATTTTGTCTAAAATAAGTATGGCTGTACCTGTTTTCTTTTGTTTACCATCTTCATGTAATACCCTTTTTCCATCCTTTCATCTTATATGTGTCTTTAAATCTAAACTGAGTCTTTTTTTTTAATTTTTTTTTATTTCAGCATGTTACAGGGATACAAATGTTAAGGTTATGTATATTGCCCTTGCCCCACCAGAGTCAAAGCTTCAAACATGTCCATCCCCCAGATGGTGCACGCTGCACTCATTATGTGTGTATATACCCATCCCCTCCTCCCCCCTCCCATCTGCCCGACACCCGATGAACATTATTACTATATATGCACTTAAGTGTTGATTAGTTAATACCAATTTCATAGTTAGTATGTGTGGTGCTTGTTTTTCCATTCTTGGGATACTTCACTTAGTAGAATGGGTTCCAGCTCTATCCAGGATAATGCAAGAGGTACTACCATTGTTTTTTGTGGCTGAGCAGAACTCCATGGTGTACATATACCACATTTTATTAATCCACTCATGTATTGATGGGCACTTGGGTTGATTCCACATCTTTGTGATTGTGAATTGTGCTGCAATAAACAATTTGAATCTTTAAAAAAAAGTCTCAATGTGCTTTATTTATTTAAGCATTTTGGGTTGTTTTTTTTTAATCGTTGATTTATTACTTAATTGCATTATGGTCAAGGAACTTGGTATATGTAATATCAATTCTTTGCTACATGTTGAAATGTGCTTTGTGGCTTAAAACGCGGTCATTTTCTGAGAATGTACAATGTGCACTTGAATGAAATATACATTCTTTTCTTATTAGCTATGGAAATCCATATATGTCAATTTACATCAATAGGTCCAGTCTTTTTCTTCTCATGGCATACATAGAAAATTTTAATATTTGTAAAGCATTTTGTTATCAAGTTATTACATTTCAAGAATATGCATGTAAATAATTTATGTCATTTATTTATCAGGAAAAAATGTATAATATCTTCTAGATCTACAGAGCAGTGAAAGATGTTTTCTTGCCTTGTGGAGCTATGTTGAGTAAAGAAAACACTATAGGAATAGAGGGAGATGTTACAAGGAAAATATTCACTTCCATGAAAATATAAAACTTTAGAACTAGTTTTGGCTGTGAGGGATGAATCAGAGAAATATTTATGGAGGAGTAGATATTTACACAAATATCTAAAGAAGGAAGAAGAAGTGCATACAAGCCAAACAGAATGATAAAGGACATTTCAGAAACAGCAAATTGAAGTAAAAATGATGGACATTTTTAATAACATAAGAAGAAATAATCCCATTACATTGTGAATTTGTAAGTGAAAAATATATCATAAACAACTGAATAAGGGCTATAAAGGCTACACTAGTACATAATCTATATGAGTAATTTCTATTTTTATTTTTAAGTGATTTTTTTTAATTTGGCAAAGCAAAGGTAGACCATTTATATACAATGGGTGGGACAACCAGGCACGACAATAGTAGGTACAAAATGCCAAGGATTAAAAAGAGAGTAGTTTCAAATCTTTAGAAGAACTATGCCTTAGCGTATAAAATCTGTGTGTGTGTGTGTTTGTGTTTTAATTCAATGTGATGATATGAAAGGCAGCGATGAAGAACATTTATTCTGTTAGCTGAGCAGAAAAATTAACATTCAAACTCATTTTTACACAAACACACATTTGTAAAATGTCTATAGAAAAATGCCTTCACTAATTTTCAGTCCCACCAGCAGTGTAAGAGTGTTCCTGTCTTTTCACATCCTCACCAGAATTTGTTATTTTGGGATTTTTTGGTAGAGGCCAATCTCACTGGGGTTAGGTGATATCTCATTGTGGTTTTGATTTGCATTTCTCTAATGATTAGAGATGTTGACCTTTTTTTTATATGTTTGCTGGCCATTATTCTGTCTTCTTTCTGAAAAGTTTCTGTTGATTCCTTTGCCCATCTGCAAATTAGTGCAACCTCTGTGGAAAAGAAATTGGAGATACCTCAAAGAGCTAAAAATAGAAATTCCATTCAATCCAGCAATAGCACTATTAGGCATCTACCGAAAAGAGCAAAAACAGTCTATAATAAAGACATCTGCACCCGAATGTTTATGGTGGCACAATTCACTATTTCAAGGATGTGGAAACCACCCAAATGCCCATCAATTCATGAGTGGATTATTAAAATTTGGTATATGTATACAATGGAATATTACTCAATTATAAGAAACAACAGTGATTTAGCACCTTTTATATTTTCCTGGACCGAACTTGAGCCCATTATCCAAAGTGAGGTATCACAAGATCGGAAGAACGGGCTCCACTTGTACTCACCATCAAATTGGTACTAACTGTTGAGTACTATGGTGCTCACATGGCAACAATACTGTTCAAGGATTAGGGGGATGGGGGGGTAAACCCGAAACTAAAGGACACGGGGAGCATTGTAGGGGGGAAGGGCACACTTCTAACCTTTGCTTGGGTGAGGCAAAGACATAAAATGTAACCATAATGTTTGTACCCTCATAATACCCTGAAATAAAAAAAAAAGAAAAATGCTTTCAAATAATTAATATGATGCACTGATCCTCAAGCACACAGTAGGTGCTCAATGATATATATTAAATAACTAATGCTATGTTAGTAGAATTATTATTTTGAGGAGCATTCGACTAAATTCAAAGCAATTAATAAAAAAACTTATATTGCTAAAAGGCAAATAAGACACTTTTGTTTTAATTTTGAATATGTGTTATTTAAAAAATTTAGTATTCTAAATGCATAAGAATGGTTGGAATTTTATAAGATGAGTTAAATGTTGATGTGTTTTTGTATATCACCACACAAAATTCTTTTACTTGTGAAAAAGGTAAAGACAGAAAAATTTAAATGTCTAACAGAAAAAAAAAATATATCTTTCCTTAATCTAAATAGCATTATCCACTGTTCAAACAGAGGAAAAGAGGGGAAAACACGTCAGGTTAAAGAAGTCTTTACAAAATGTATTCTGTCATCAGGGAATGGAAACTATTTAATTATCTTATGAAAACATATCATTTTATATTTTGTCCCAGTGTCAACACACCAGATACTTATTATAGATATTCTCTTCTCTTTCCCTTAATGCTGTTGCAATAAAACAAAAACTTCATTTTTGTGTTGTTTTGTTTTTTCCTACATATTTTGAGGATATTTTAACTGAGAGAAAATATACTTAATATTTGGGCAAATAGTCTTTACCCAGGTACTCCTGGACAATTTACACTTTGGAGATTTAGGCTGCTGGAAATAACAAATAAATTAATGAAAATAATTGGATGTATGTTCTTGAAGTCTCATTCAACTCTACATTTGACAGCTCCGTTCATTTGGTATAAACCTACCCTGCAGTGGTAGCTATGTTACAAGACCTAATTCTGATGGATAACTCAAAGAATCTCAGCTCAATATTTATTTTAGAAATATTAAAAGCAATTATGTCAAGAGTTTAGCATTTCATTAAAAGATAGTCTATTTGAACCTTTTACACGTACAAAAAGAGGGACTGGAATCAATAGATATATGTTAACATTTTATTAAGCTCTGGAAATTTCTGATGATTTTATTTGAGAAATAATAGTCTTAGACCATTTTGTGCTGCTATAACAGAATACCACAGACTGTGTAACTTATAAGGAACTGAATTTTATTTCACTCATGGATCTGGAAGCTAGGAAGTTCAAGATCAGGGCATAGCATCTGCATGTGTCATTCCATGGTGAAGGACAAGCACACGTGTAAAACAGAGGAGAAAGAAGGCTGAACTCATCCTATTTACCAGGAACCCACTTCAGAGATAACTAACTCACTCCTGGAATAATGACATTAATCCATCCATGAGGGTGGAACCCTCATTACCTAATCACCTCCATTAAGGTGCCTGCTTTTAGCACTATTATGATAGTAATTAAATGCAACATGAGTTTTGGAGGGGACATTCGAACCATAGCAATCAGAAAAGAAATTGGAAAACAGAAAGCAGGTGTATTTGTAATTGTAAGAACACATTGTGGAATACAGGGTTATCCACTCACTTCACCCTTATTCTCTTTTCTGTGAAGAACTGATTAGAGGGTGTAGGATAAAATTGAATGTGAGAATACATATTTTTGTAAGGCAAAATGATTACCAATACTAATGTTATCAACATCCTACTCTGAAGTACCTAAAAACTTATATTCTATGCCCTGGAGAACAGTAAGGACTCAAAAGCATTACCCTACCAACCATTTTCAAAAGGGAGGCTAGATGACACATGTTCAAGGTAGGGTCATGCAGAGTATCGTGACAGAAACACGACGAATCCTAGTAAGCCAGTACTGCAAACTAGAAGGAAGACCAAGAAGTAGTAAAGGAAAAAAGAAAGGAAAATTAGAAAAGAAGGGTATATTTGCAAAGCCATTATAAAGTCTATCTAATGAAAAAGCAAATGTTCTGTACTATCTCATCTTCATGGTTTTTTTTTTTTTTTTCATTTTCAGCCACTAGTTAGACATGGGATTTATGGTAAATGACTTTACTTGCATGCTCTCAAGATGACACTGGCACAAAACAGTTATATCTCTGCAGTATTTAATCCCTTCCTGTATGGTGATTAACCAGACCTGAATGAAAACTAGCAAGTATTGTTCTACTATGTCATGTAAACTTAGAAGAAAACCATAGAAAAATAGAATTAGACACACATAATGTTGAATGTACCCATCAGGAGATGGGGGAATGTAAAGTTCAAGAGGATTTTTTTCATTGGATGAGAACTAGGCTTTCCTAGTGAAGATATTACCCCTTTATCCTTGGAGCTGGAAAGTATGTTGTACATAATTGTATCCACTTCTCTGTAATTACTAAAGAAAGTTAAATTGCGTTTATAAAAGAAAGGAAGTCCAATAATAAACAGATATATTAGATGGGAGGACTCAGACAATTGGGGGTTTCAGCCTCACTTACTTACTCTGCAACATTTGGTTACAGTCTAGAGCAAATAGAGGACAAGAAATGCAGCTTGCATTAAACACCATGAATGAAAATGCAATATATTCATAGGGATGCAAAGTCCAGGGGAAGATCAATGGGACTGAACATATTAAGGACATGTTATAGAAATTAAATTATCGGAAGTTGATAAATGCAGATAGACTTTAGAGCACTAACAAGACCTAAATAAAAAGCTTCATTGAACAAAACATGAGCAAAGAAGTTTACCTTGGTTTAATGAGTTCCTGGTCTTTGACTAAGTCTTGAAAATAAAAATACTGAGGAAACAATATGTTCTGGATACTCTGAGGAATGATTATGCCTTTACTTTGGGAATGAGGCTAAGAATCTTTATTATGGACACTGAAAAAGAATTGCTAAAGCAGGTTTAGGAAATTGTCAAACGAGTACAACAGGGATTGACCTACGGCTAGGCCTAACTAGCAGTCATCTTCCTATTAGTTACCTAAGACCCATACACTAGTCTCCTTTCTCTCAAACGCATACAGAGGCACATGCCTCTTACCCCGGGAATAAAATTCTTATTAAAATTAAGAAAGAATGTTAGGAAGATACAGAAATATTCATGGTTTAGATCAGAGTTTGGCAGATTATGGCTTGTGGGGTTAATCTGGCCCATTGCCTGTTGTTGTAAATAAGATTATGCTGGAACATAGCTGCTATAACTTGAATGTTTGTCTACTCCAAAACTTATGTTGAAATATAATTGCTATTGTGACAGTAATTAGGAACTGGGCCCTTTAAGAGGTTTTTAGATCAAGTGTGCTCTACTCTCCTAAATGGACTAATGCCCTTATGGTGGGAGTGAATTTACCCTTTCTTGTTCTTTCTCTTGCTTTCTCTTTTTCCCTTCTGCCATATGATGCCTTCTGCCATGGGATGATGCAGCAAGAAGGCCCTTGACAGATGCAAGCATCTTAACTTTGGACTTACAGCCTCCAGAATTGTGAAACGACAAACTTCTATTCATTGTAAATTACAAGGCCTGTGATATTCTGTTAGAGCAGCACGAATTGTACTAAGACAACAGCCACACTCTTTTTGTACATATTGTCTGCATGCACTACAATAGCAGAGTTGAGTAGTTGTGACAGAGCCCACATAACACCCCAAATGCCTAAAATAGTTACTATGTGTGTCTTTACAGAAAAAAATTGCCAACCTGTGGATAAGATGGTAGAATCAAGCAACAGGTTAAGGGACAAAGAACTCAAACCTGAGAAATTTAATACCCATATACCATAGTTGGGCTCTTACTCCAAAAGGCAGTGGAACTCTAATGTGGGCTTTCTTGATCTTGGTATATAATGTTGCTAAAAAGGTTACCATGATTTTACTTTCTCGTTTATAATGACCAGGAGGGAATCTCAGCTACCCTTGACCTGCTTAGGAATGGAAGACCGGGAAGCAGGTGGGGAGCACCTTGCATGTAGCTAAATTAGAGAGTAATATCTAGTCTCCTCTAACTGAAGAGTTAGTGAATAGGTGGTGCAATAGTTAATTTTATGTATTAATTTGTTGGACTAAGAGATGCATAGATGGCTGGTAAAACATTATTTCTGGATGTATCTGTGAGGATGTGTCTGGAAGAGATTAGCATTTGAATCTGTAGGTTGAGTAAAGAAGATGGCTTTCACCAGTGTGGGTAGGCATTATCCAATCTGTTGAGTGCCTGAACAGAGCAAAAGACAGGGTAAGGGAGAATTTCTTCTCTCTGATTGAGCTGGGCCTTCTATCATTTCCTGTCCTTTGACTTCAATGTTCTTAGTTCTTATGTCTTTGGACTCAGATAAGAGCTTACACACCATTGTCACATTCCCTCCCCACAGGTTCTTGGACTGGGACTTAGATCGGTTCTCATACCATTAGCTTCCCTGGTTCTCACGTCTTTGGGTTTGGACTAGAACTACATGCAACACTATCTTTCCTGGACCTCCAGCTTATAGATGATAGATCATGGGACTTCTCAACCTCCATAATCATGTGGACCAATGCCTGCCAATATCCTTCTTTATAACATCCTATTGGTTCTGTTTCTCTGGAGAACCCTGAATAATGCAGATGGGAAAGTTCTGGTTCCATTAAATTTGTTCAATTGAATCAGGGAGTCAATGAACAACTGGAGAACAGAGCAGCAATGAGATCATCTGGGAAGAATGGGTTTAAAGAGTGATACAATACTGTTGTTAATGTCCCTGTCAAAGTGTGGAGGTTTAGCATAGGGTATTTTGCATTGGTAGAACAGAAGTGCACACTGGAAACCAAAGGAAAAAAAAAAACTAGCCACAGGCAAAAGCTACCAGGTCATTGATTAGCCAAAAACACTGCAAAATTAGGTATCATTGTAAAATTCATTATGTTCTCAAATGAGGTTTCTATATTGTGAAAGATTTAGATTTTACTTTGGTTTTAAAATTAATAGTCAGTTTATTAAAGTTACAAATCCCAAAACTGATGCTTCCTTAAGCTTTTAAGTTCTACATATGAATATTATATTTCTAAGTATAGTAAACTTTTACTACCTGTTTAATAGGCTTTTGAATAATGTTTAGTCCCATTTACAAACAGTTAATTAAACACCTTCAACATTTTAAACTGCATTCATAAATTTAATACATTCAATTTCTTTTTAAGTATTGCAATTGTTTAATTAACAAATAAAACTTTCCTGAATACTTAAATAACTCATATAAATTTAACATGGTAAGCTAAACTTAAGTTGTCTTGTTATAATACTGAATACAAAATTAGTAAATCTATATTGATTTCTCAATTATACTTATTGAAATTGGAATTATGAAATTAATCAGTAATACTGCTAAACTGTCAAACATTTAAAAATAAATTATAAATGCTTAAGTAGCAAATATGTGTGATTTTTAAACAACACAAAAATACAACACCATAAGATTCATTTTAATATATCTATATACACTGTTTTACACTTCCCGGGAGTTAATGATGCTTACCGTTAAAAAAAAATATCATCTTACAAATTCTTGCTCTTCTCAAGCAAAATTTGGGGGCTCTCTGAGGTAGTTCATTGCTCAGAGATTCAATTTGCACTATAATGTATAATTAGGACATCAACAATTTTCCTCATGGTCTTAATTGTCCTGCTGAGCCACTTAAGGCCATCATATCATAGACTAAAAAACATAAAGAAGTCATAGGTCACATCCCCACATTTCAGTCATCATTGCCTAATTTTCAAATCAAATTAGAGTCTGTAAACTCATCCCAATTATCTCTAATATCTGATTGGATTTAGACAATCCAATTTATAAATTATGAATTAGTGATGTTTCATTTACTATTTTGTCTTTTTATGTACCTATTAATGTTTTATGGATGTTAAGATGGTATCCAGTTGAATTCTGTATGTTTCTCAAAGCTTTGTCTAGATTTGCAGTCACAACTCCTAAGATCACTTTCCTGAGAGAAAACTTACTCAGAACCTGTGCTACATGCAGGCTGGATAATTCATGATTTCAGCAACACGTTGAACTCCAAAGACCCCCTGCTACTGAAGAGGAGAAGCTTACTGCATTCATCGGATTCATCGGTACTGCTCTGGAGGCCAGATGACTGGAGCTGCAAGTTGAAAATTTCAAAATTTTCGATGTCTATTCTTCTTTTGGTCAGAAAGGGAATTGACAATATCCATCACTCAGGGATGCATTATTAAATGTTTAAAATTGCCTAGGTCTGAACTTTTAGACAGTAATGTAGTAAAAAGAGCAAACAGTTTTGAGATAAACGTTTCTGATCCGGAGAGTATATTGACCAAGGTCACAGGCTCTGGAGCCAGGTTGCCTAGGTTCAAATCTCAACTCTAACACTTACTAGTTTTTATCACCTGAGAGATATTGGTTAGCTCATTATGTTTCAGTTTTTACATTATTCAAAATTCAATAATAATAATGCCTACTGAAAATGATATAATGAGGATTAATTTAGATGGCTGTGTATTAGAATCATCTGGGTTGATTTTGAAAGTCAGCACAGGCTCCCAGACCCATTCCACAGCAACTAAATCAGAATGTTTGAAGGTAGGGCTTACGTAATACTCATAAGCAGATGAGAATAATGACTTGTAAGTATTTATAATAGTCTTTTATTATTTTTTGTGTAGCCCTATACCAAGGTTATCTTTGAACTTCAGCTTTATCATCAGTAATACATGCATGCAGAAAATAACTACAAATAAATTTTTCTTAGACCCTACGAAGTAGGCTTTAGATGAGAATCTGATGTTATATTCCAAATTGGCCTAAAACCATCTTTCTTTTCCTATTCCTCTGCCCATTCCAAGGTTATCTCCTCTATGTTGTGTGTTGCCTTTATAACTAAATCTGAAGGGGGTAATCATTTATATGCTGCTTCCCGTGGGGACAAATTTTAAGTCTTTCAGGATCTCTATTGTGAAGACCCAAACTTTCCTAAGTATCTTGATTGTTACTTGTAGAATCAGATTGAGAGTAATAACTATACGATACACCTAGGCACAAGGAAGGTGTCTGAGTATACATAGAGTAATTTTGTCATTAGATATATTGGCGAGTTCTCTGTTTATTCCTTGATCTTCTATTTCCAATGTCATTCTCTTATCTTCTTAAAAGTATACCTGCCTATTTTAATGATGTTCCATTTTCCTTATACAGTTTCTGAACTGGCCCACACATCTTCTGAGGCATCTGGATTAAGGATCTTAGGAGGAACTCTGTCTCCCAGTGCTGATAGTGTCCAAAACCCAAACATGTAACATCTATTGGATGTTGGGCACAGGGGAGGAGGGAGGAGGGGACGGGTATTTGCATACACAAAGAGTGCAACGCGCACCACCCGAAGGATGGACATATTTGAAACTCGGACTTGGGGGGGGGGGCAAGGGCAACATACGTAACCTAAACATCTGTACCCCCATAATATGCTGAAAAAAAAAACCCAAACATGTACATTCTGCCAAAGCCTTCCAATTCCAGCTTATTTGCCTTTCTCAGTGAAAGAGAGAGGTACCTCTCTGGGCTGTTTGAAAATCAGATAATGATATTTATCTTTTTACACCTGTGTGGACCTGATAAGTTCTTCAATGGATAAATCTTACTAACTAACTTTTCTAGGTCTTGAGATTTTCAGGTTTTTATCCTAAGTGTACAACTTTTTGCACCTTTTAAGACATATACTATGTATGTGGTACACTGTTGCAATAATCCACAATTTCAGGTAGTCCCCACTCATTCCAGTCTTGCCTGGCCATTTGCTTTTGGTCAATAGAAAAATAGTAAACTTGGTGGAAACAAAGATTTGTTAGTGCTTTAGCTTTGAGTTCTACACTCTCTCTGGAACCCTGCAATCATGACAACGTGAACAAGACAAGGTTATCTTGCAGAAGAATAAAAGCATGTGTACCAGTTAACCCAGTCATCCCAGCCAACTGCCTGACATAGCGTGAGCCCACTGACTCTCAGTTGTCCACAAACACATGAGTGAGACCAGCTCTAGCTGAACCCAGTACAAATTGTAATTTCATTGAATTGCAATTGAAATAAACAGAATGTTTAAGCTACGGAGTTTTGATTGGTTTGTTATTTAGCCATGGATAGCAGATTCAAGGTAGTATGTTACGTTGCTCTTACTATTAATACCTGCTGATACAGATTAGAGATTACTCCCTAATTTAGCTGCATGCAAAGTTCTCCCCATCTACTTCCTGGTCTCCCATTCCTGAGCAGGTCAAGAGCACCTGAGATTCTTTCCTGGTTAATAAAAATGAGGAAGTAAAACACCTGAGAGCATCACTTATGCGGCTCATCATAGATGTTGACTATAACAGGTTCCCTGGGTCCAGAGTGAGCCCAGTCAATAGCAGCGGATCATTACTTGTACTCCACTTGGCTCTTCACACCAGTCTTTATGTCCTCTGTTCTACTCCCTCCAACACATCCAAATGTCCCGTGGATGAACTTTTGGTGTTATATATAACTGTGACTATCGCAACAGAAAAAAAAATCATAAGTTTTTATGGAAAGGTTAACATATATATGAGAAAATTAACATTTTACCAGTTTTATTTTTTCATAATTTATGTGCCTCGGTAAGAGCAAAGTAATTCCATCTCCATTGTCACCAGACTAGTCCAAGTGATCTCCACCTTAACCTAGAACAGTCTAATGGTCTCCTAACCAGATTTGACTGGCTTTCTTACATTCACTTTTACATCACAAAAGTCAACACAAATTCATTACAGCTGAAGTACTTTTTTAGTAACTCTTATCTATTCAAAGTATATTTCCACTTAAAATCATTCAATTATTGTCCTGCTGTTTTAAAATGAATCCAAAATCTTTTTAGGGATACAATGGCCTATAATATTTGTTACAAACAACACCTATAACTGCACATCTTATCACTTTACCCCTAGATATTTTTTAGTACCTTGAATAACCAAACTTTCAAACCCCTGAACAAAACCTCAAATTTCTTGCACCTCCCCACCAACCATCCACATATAAGCGATTTAAGAGCTCCAACTTTACCCACATCTCCCTGATTGGACTTTTAACAAGGTTTACCTGTTGATTTTCTGTTGGGATACACATTTTCATGAATTTCTCATGTTCCTGGATGATTCATGCCTTCTAAACAAAGGACATTTTTCAAGAGCAAATAGCTTTGGAAGCTAGAAATATTACATGTTTCCAGAGAAAATTAGAAATTTACCTACCCAGAGATGTTCTGTGGTACTAAAGATAAAAATCATCTCTTCTTTTCTCCAGAGACAGTGGCTTACATTCTAAAATAATAAACCCAGAGATGACTCCTATCTTTCCCCTAGAGCCGATGTGTATTTAATCGCTTGCGTGCGTGTGCGCATGTTCATTCTCTCTCTGGAAAGGATAGGCATATGTACAAGCAGCCCTAAAAAGACTCACGGTCTCCTAAAATTTGGAGTTCCTCTCTCATAGTGCATCCCACTGCACATACAGAAAATATCTGGCCCTCATAGAATTACCCTGTGGTGACTGGGACATGGGAACTGACACAAGACGCACACGATGCTTCTCAGGCTACTGATTTTGTTATGAGAAACAAATCGTTTGTATCTCTGACCCAGTGGCCTTGTATGTATGAGACATATGTAATGCATTTATGTATGTGTTTGTATATTTGTGCATACACGTACACAAATACATATGTAATATTATATACAAAAATACTACATATTTTCTGACAACATTTTCCCTTCTATATCGCAATTACCTTAAGAGCCTTATGTTATTTGGATTTTTATCTCCAGTTTTTATACAGTTTTCCAAGAAAAGGAGCTCATGGCATGATTAAATATATGTCTTTTCATGAGTCTTAAAAATTTCTACCTCCCATATCACCACGTATGACCACCTATAAATATACAGCATGTGTAAAACTCAGTGTGCAAGTTCAGGTGAGAAAATAATATAATTTCATTTCAACTAGGTCAGAATATTTATGACTTTCAACCCATTTTCTACCACATTTTTGAAAAACTGTATGTTGTTCATTGATGAAACCAGCTTAATTCTCCCCAGACCACATCAGAATGCTAGAGATCTATTTAATATCATGAAAATTGGGTAAGGAACTCTGATATCTTGTCTACAATTTTTCTGCTGGCAATCTCATTGTCAAGTTCCCCATGAAGTCTGGTAACGTTCTACTCCTGTGTTGCATTTGGTCTCTTCACTTTTGTAGGATTAGACACCCCTGTGTCTAGCTCTTACACAGCCACTCCTTCTGAAGTTTCCTGCCTCATTTATATCTAAGTTTCAGAGCAATGAAGTCCCCGATGCCTAATGAAATCTTATCTGTGGATTAAAAACTTTAGAAACAAATCCAGAAAGTTCTGCCATAATCCTGGAAGGGATGGTCAGTGTTTGAATGAGGGAAGATAAGGAAAAAAAAATACACTGGAAGAAAACACACACACATGTACATATATACACATATACATATATGGGTATATACATTTATATACATAGAGTGTGCATGCACATGAGAGAGAGAGAATGAGTGAGAGACAGAGAGAGAAAAGGAGAAAGAACAAGAGATTGTGACTGTGAGAAAGAGGGAGGAAAAGAGAAAGAGAGGTGGAGGGAGAAGAGGGAGAGAGAGAGAGGAGAAGAGGGAGAGAGGAAGAGAGAGGCAGACAGACACCAGGTCCTTGCTCCTTGCACCTTCTCCTCAGCTCCACATGTCTGCGCTGCAGGGGCTTTACAGGGGCTGGTCTGTTAGCAAGATTTCCTCCTGACATGGCCCAGCTCAAGCTTTACTCCAAAGTGTACCAAATTCCTGTGGTCCAGGCCCAGAACCTACAGTAGCACCCTCACTCCCTCTGCATACCGTCCACCAGCTTTGGCTCACCTGTGTTCCAGAAGGTTCTTCCTGCTTGCTCAAGAACTATGAACAAGTTCCTCAGAGTTCCACCATGCAAAGGGCTACAAATGTACCTTCTTCAATAAGATCTGAAACCTCTTCTAAGTTTTTCTGTTTTGGCTACTCTTCCCTCAGATCTAGGATCCCTTAAGAGACTCTTTTCATCTTTCTGGTTATTTTTCTATTACAGCTTTAATTATAATTTAAAGAATATACGACCTATACATTAATTATGTAATATATAATATGTACTTTAAGATTATGATTTAAGACTATCTAATTCATTATATTAAAGTTCCCCTGTTTAAATTATTAATTGAACTCAGACAGATAAACTAGTTTTTTGAGAAGACTCCTCAGAAACTAAACAATTGGATGACTTATCACTGATGATAAGTTCTGCAGGTACACTAAACACTCAGAAGAAACATCAGCTGAGAGAATGGCCACATACATTTCCTGGGATACAGTCTGATCACTTCCCTGAGAGAGGGTGTCATATTGCAGACACAGACAGAGAGGACATTATAAATGTCTCCCCCAATCCCGAAGACATGACAGGTGTTAAAAATACACCTGCCTCCAGGAGGCAAGATGAGTGACATCTTACACATTTCTACATATAAAACACTCAGAAGAAGTGCAATACCAATTCCGAATAGAACCTATGGAAAAACTAAAAGTGATCCAAAGGATGGAAATGGTATTGGTAGGGGGGCTTTTAGACCTAATGCCATCCATTTTCATTTGTCAGTGGAGAAAAAATGTATCAATGAGTCCACGAACCTTAAAACAGATGACATATCAAGAACAAGAATTGCACTGCATATAGCATGCCTGTATAATAAAATATTAGTTTGATTGAATAAACTTTACTTTTTAATCTGTTTTTTCCTTACAAGTATATTTGCCCCCTAACATTGAGATTTAAATATTTTCTAGCCAGTAGATAATTACTTTGGGAGATTTTCTGGTTTAAATGGAAACCGAACATTTTAGTCAAAACAATTTTCCACATATCTTTAAGTCTAATTAGGAATTAGGAATTATTTAATCTTGTTGAATATTTAGATTTATTTTTATCTACCTATCATCTCTTGGTAAATTTGTATGATTTGATGAGGAGAGTGATTTCATTAACAATTACATTGAAGTAAAATTGTAAGACTGGGATAACTCCCCAATTGATTTGGATTCCATAAATTAAAGATATGTGATAATATAAACACATTGAATATGCACAGTTAAAAATAAGGAGTGTTTAAAAATTAATATATACATACATATATATGATATATCAGGAGAAATACTTAAACTGGGAAAGAGACACGGTTTCTAATTCTTAGTGCTGTTCATTTGCATGTGAGTAATGTATTACTTTTACATAAATATTTAGTGTTCACTAAAGTTAAGTATCTAGCAGAATATCTTTTTGTCAAGAAGCTGTTAGCAATTATTTTGCTATTGTTATTTGAAAATAATAACAAAACAGTACTGTTTTAAAATATTATATACTTAAGATTTATGCTTACCTCAATTTACCTAAATTGGCTGTGATATTTAATATTTGTCTGGTGATATTCCAATTGAATTCCACTTAATGTTTTGACTTCCAAGAAATAACTCCCAGTTATGCTGTACCAGTTAAGTCCTGTAGTCAATTTATTTGTAAAACATTGATACTATTTAAATCTAGAAAGTTTTTATAATCATCTTTAAAGTTAAATCATTGAGGGTTTATCTCCTAATTATTGTATGTTTAGAAATAAAATAATTCTGGGTGAATAAATTGAAATTTATTGAAAGTATCATTTTCATCTTAAAAACTAATGCTAGGAAATGAACCTAGTGAATGAATACCAGTTGTGTCTAGAATAACTTTAGATTTTATCCTTTATAGCAATAATAGACTATCTTTTCAGTGTCAATAATCATCTGATCTACTGGTTTTACTATACCTCAAGTTTCCATTGATACACTATATTTTGTTTTTAATATTTTGAGAAGCTTTCATATTGTTTTCCATATTGTCTCTACCAATTTACATTCCCATCAACAGTTTACAAGGGTTCCCTTTTCTCTACATGCTTGCCAACACTTGATATCTCTTGCCTTTCATTATTATGTGTATAGATTTAGGGGATACACTACAGTTTTGCTACATGAATATATTGTATAATAGTGAAGTCTGGGCTCTCTGTGTAACCATTACCCAATTAGTGCACATAGTACCCATAAAGTAACTTTTTTTTTTGATACAGGGTTCTATCATCCAGGCTGGAGTACAGTGGTATAATCATAGCTCAATGTAACCTCAAATTCCTGGGCTCAAGCCATCTTCCTGCCCTAGCCTCTTGAGTACCTGGGACTTCAGGCACATGATACCACTCCTGGCTAATTTATTTTTTTAATTTTTTTTGTAGTGATGGGGCTCACTATGTTGCCCAGGCTGGTCTCGAACTACTGGCCTCAAGCCTCAGCCTTCCATAGTGCTGGGATTATAGGCGTAAACCACAGTGGCTGGCCCCATTAAGTAATTTTTCATCTCTCATCCCCTCCCACCTTCTAATCCTTCTGAGTTTCCTTTCCTTGTAGGGATTTTTCAGCTCTTTGGTTAATGTATTCCTAGGTACTTGTCTTTTTTGACAACAGCCAACCTATTGTGGTTTTTTATTATATTTTATTTTTCTATCTTTATTTTTAATTCAGGATATAATGGGTGTACAAACTTTTGGTTACATGTAATGCGTTTCCCTCACCTAAGCCAGGGCTACAGGTGTTCCCTTACCCCATACAGTGTACTCAGCTTCCATTAGTTGTGGGTTTACCCTCCCAACCCCCACACTTGACCAGCACCCAATTAGTATTATTACCATGTGAGCACCTCAGTACTGAAAAGTTAGTGCCAATATGATGGTGAGTATATGTGGTGAATGTTTTTCCATCCTTGTGATACCTCATTTTGAAGGATAGGCTCAATCTCTGTCCAGGATAATATAAGAAGTGCTAGATCACCATCGTTTTTTGTAGTTGAGTAGTATTTGATGGTATATGTGTATACCACATTTTATTAATCCACTCATGTATTAATGGGAACTTGGGTTGTTTCCACTTAGGTTCTTTGCAATTGTGAATTGTGCTGCTATAAGCATTCAAGGGCAGATGTCTTTATAATAGACTGTCTTTTTTTCTTTTGAATAGATGCCTAGTAGTGGGATTGCTGGATTAAATGGTATTTCTATTTTTAGCTCTTTTAGGTATCTCCATATTACTTTCTACAGAGGTTGTACTAATTTGCAGTCCCACCAGCAGTGTAAGAACAATCCAATCTCTCCACATGCATGCCAGCATTTGTTGTTTTGGGGCTTTTTGATAAAGGCCATTCTCACTGGAATTAGGTCATATCTCACAGTTTTGATTTGCATTTCCCTGATGATCAGAGATGTGGAGCACTTTTCATATGTTTGTCAGCCATTAGTCTACCTTCTTTTGAAAAGTTTCTGTTCATGCCCTTTGCCCATTTATTGATGAAATTGTTTAATTCATTGTGGGTTTTATTTGCATTTCCCTGATGATTAATGATGTTGAACACTTTTTCATATATCCATTAGCAATTTTTTTCTTTTTTGGAAAGAAAAGTCTATTTCAGTCCCTTGCCCATATTTTAATTGGGTCGTTTGTTTTTTGCTATTGAGTTGTGTAATTTCTTTATATATTTGGACATTAACCCCAGATAAGAAATATGGTTAGCATATATGTTCTCCCAACTCAGAGGCTGCCTTTTATTTTGTTGATTATTCCCTTAGGTGTGCAGAGAAGCTTTTTACTTTGATGTAGTGTCATTTGTTTATTTTTCCTATTGTTATCTGAACTTTTGGTGTGATATTAAAAAAGAAATCATTCCAAAAGCCAATGCTGAGCTTTTCCTCTATGCTTTCTTCTGGGAATCTAATGGTTTTGGGTTTGTATTTATTCTATTTTCAGTTGACTTTTGTGTATAGCATAAGATAAAGGCCCAACTTCATCCTTTTGCATATGGATATCTAATTTT